>NC_081841.1:17256712-17569908 GCF_963259705.1 Myotis daubentonii
TTTTCCATTACACCATGATGGTGGCTGATGATGTTAAAGAAAACACACTAGACTTTGCCTCTGGAGATACTAGAATAATGGGAAACTTCTTTATCTTGAAAATAAAGGCTGCCAGTAGTAATTGATCCTCTTGTAGTGCCTATTGGGAAAATCACCCACAGATGGTAACATGGACATCGGTACTGGAGGAGAGACCGGAGCCCCGGGAGAGACACCTAGTAAAGGGTCTGTTGGGGAGAATTCCTCACCCCAAGTCACAGCCTATCTCAGGGATATGAATTGGTTTATGCAGAGCTATATTCCAAGAAGCCACTTACCTTCTTGGGGACCAATTCCAAAATTGGGTCTTGATCTGAATCAACCTCCTAAAAATCATGTCACCCACCCCACCCCCCAAGTCTTTTATCCCTGGACACTGAGTTCCATCAGAATAAGGTTCTTAACACCTCTGTTTCTAAGACCTAACATGGTACCAGGCAGTAGTAAGTAAAAGTGTGTTGTTTGACTGAATAAACTAAATGCCCAGAGCAGAGGACTGTGCTGACTATGACCTTGTATTATCTACAGAACACTAAAGCTAGACTTCCAAAGACTTTCTACTGGTAAAATGGAATCTAGCTTTCTGATTTCTTTGCATTTTTGCCATCACATTCGTTTTCTAATTCTGAGATGCTTACTTTGCGGCCTCACAGAAACTTACACACTGATACACTATAGTGAGTACACCTGAGAAAATGGGCAACCAAGCAGATACTTGCATGCTCTTGGGGGTGGTGTAGAGTGGTGGTGCTTGAGACATATCAGTGTTTCTCAGGATTTTAATTGCATAGAAGTCCTCAAAAGTATAACAGCTACTTCAATTTCCTCTAACTTAATTAGTAGCCTTTTTAGATGGTCTCTCATCACTGTTTTGCAATGGATGAACTTAGGGCTCTGTGTCCAGCCATTTGGAGATTCAAATTTAAAAATGTTCAGATTTACAAATAAAACCATGTTCATTTAACAAATATTTACTGAGCAACCACTGTATGGCAGGCACTGTGCTCAGAATGGGGATAAGACAGTGAGAAAATTACCAAAAAGCTCTCTGCCTTTGGGGGCAAACAGAGAAACAAATACGTAAGTAGCAAAAATACTATTTGGCAAACGTATTTAACCCAGTGTAGGCAAATCAATCAAGAAATCTTGGAGGAAGGGATGAAAAAACAAGCTAGGCAAAGCTAGGTAAAGATAGTAGAGGGAGAAAAGAGAGAGAGGAAAGTATTTCAGGCACAGAGAACAGCATTGCAGAGGCCAAGGGCATACAATGTTCAGGAAACCTCAAGTAATACCACTCAATTCAAAATAAAAATATTTATTTGGTAACCCTCTGCCAAGTATCATGAAAAGTATAAAAGATGAATACTAATGTATATGCAGGAGCTCATACGGTGCTCAAAACTTAAGACCTGAATAAATAAGAGAAGAATGTTTGATCATTTAGGACAAAGTGCCAAAATCAGGCCCAGAAGGTAATTAAGTGGTAAAGGAAAAGAGGTGCCAATATTGCCTGGGGCTGATTCTAGAGAAATGTGTTACAGAGTATATAATAAACTAGAGGCCCGATGTACAAAATTCATGCATGGGTATGGTCCCCAGGACCAATCTATGGGGTGACCAGCGGGATGATGGGGTGGGGGGAATGTCCCCACTGGCAACTGCCTTGGCCAGCTTGGCACCACCTGCTTGCTGGCCCTGTCCCCCAACCACCCCAGGTCGCCTCCCTTTGTGGGGGCAAGTGGTAGGGCAGTCGGGGGCCCCCGCTGGCACCCACCTTGGCTGGCCTGGGGCCTACCGGCTGAAGGCAGCTCCTGCATTGAGTGTCTGCCCCCTGGTGGTCAGTGTGCATCATAGCAACCGGTCGTTCCACCGGTTGTTCCGCCATTCGGTCAATTTGCATTTTAGGCTTTATTATATAGGATTATAGTCATTATTGTATTTGTCATTTAATGTCTTCTAAAAAGTAAGATCAATAAATAACTTCTGGGCACTTAGTTAACCTTGTATACCACCTCCCCATCCTCTCTCTCTCTCTCTCTCTCTCTCTCTCTCTCTCTCTCTCTCTCCTGTCTGTCTCATATCTAATCTGTAACCAAGTTGCTCTTGCTTGACTTGGATCATCTCTCAGCTAAACTATAACAAACCTCCAGTTATACAATAAGGAAGTCATAGGTATGTAATGTATAGCATAGTGACAACAGTTAGCAATACCGTATTGCATATTTGAAGTTTGCTAAGAGAGTTGATCTTAAAAGTTCTTATCACAGAAACCATGTGTGGTGACTGATATTACCTAGAATTATTTTGGTGATCATTTTGCAGTATATACAAATACCAAATCATTAAGTTGTGTACCTGAAACTAATATGTCAATTATATCTCAAGGAAAAAAAAGAAGCCCTCTCATAGATCTACGTACTTTGAATCTCATTTTTTTCCAATTCTCCATCCATTCTGCTGTCAGTTATCTTTTAAAAACACATGTTTAATCATGTTCTCTGCCTAAGACCTTTGTGGGCACCCAGATTCCTGACCTATGAAGTGCAACCTCACCAGCATGCCAGTTCAGTTTTCTCAGTCTCTGGTTCTAAACTGTATGTCCAGCTCCTTCCTCTCACCCTGCCCTCCAGCCATGGGCTTTCATAGATTTGGCTTTTCCACACTGTACCTGTTAAAATCCTGTTCACACTAAAGGCTCATAATATTTATTTGTGTTTATGTACTGGTGTTACATACAGATTAGAATATCCTACTGGATTTTGCACCCTTAAGAAACAGAAACTGTGTTTTGTTTTGTTTTATCCTGGTATACCCCTAATTGCTAACAAGTGTGTAATAAGTATTGTATTAAATTGATGTACTTTAGAGAATATGCACATATAGCTACATATGCATATGTGTATTTATCGATAAGTCTGTCTCATCCATCTATCTTCTGGGAACTTACAATCCATTAATTGTGGTAGGTGGCTATTATTTACAATACATTGTTAATGCTAGAATGGATAAAAAAAATAATAATGTACCTGCCTTTAAGGGACTTGATAGTTTAGTAGAGAAATGATATATAAGAGTGAGTCAAAGAGATAAAGAAGATGAAGGCAAGATTATTTTAAAGGCATCGGGGCAATTGGTTGGTTGATTGAATCCCTTTTTTGTTCTACAGATATTTAAAATAGCTTATCTATATATGTAAAAGGCTAAGTGACCATCCAACTGTCCAACTGGCCAGTAGGTATGATGCACACTGACCACTAGGGGAAGACACTTGATGCAGGAGCTGCACACCCTGGAACCAGAGAGGAGGGAGCATGATTCCTCGTGGGGCCACACAATTTTACCTTCAGCCATGGGTTATGTTGTTGCTGGGGCACTGTCGGTCCCTAATCTGGTGTACTGCACACTTGCATTTGTGTTCCACACCCTGTACAACAGCAACTTTTCAGAGTGCCCTCTTGCACTCCGGGACCCCTCAGGGGATGTCAGAGAGCTGGTTTCGGCCGATCCCCGCAGGCCAGGCCAAGGGACCCCACCTGCCGGAGGGACCCAGCTCGCTTGCACCCTTCAAGCTGTGCCGCTGCCCCAGGTGCAGGTGGCCAGGGAGGGACCATGGGAAATTGGCTCCAGGGCATGTCTGGCCCATCTCGCCCAGTCCTGCCTGGCCAGCCACCTTCTAATTAATTTCCTTTTAATGTGCACGAATCCATGCACCAGGCCACTAGTAAAATATAAAAGACATCAAATAACTTGAAATGTATATGTAAGATGAAAGCAAAACAGAGATAAGGGATATCACTTGAGATGGACTCTGAAAGATCAATAGAATTTTGAATATTTCAAGAAATAAGACTGAGATTAAGGTGAGGACATAAGAAGTTGAAATAGAAAGGAGAGATGCTGAAGGGGTTCATGATGGATAACCTGAATCACTCCAAATAGGAGGGGAGCTTGTAAGATTGAGGGATCTAAAGATAAGATTAGAGACTTGGAGAATTGTTATCTGGGACTTTTATAGGAATCTCCCCACAAAAGACTTGCCATGATATGCAGTCTATTAGCGATTTAGCAATGTGAATCTGTAGAGAACTCACTCAGCACAGTTGCCTGGCATTTTCCAGCAGTTTGCCAGCTCAGTTTCAGAACTAGAGACAGTCTGAAGACTTGGCATGTGCCAGTGGTGGCAGAGGTGGCAGCAAGAAGGACCCCAGGAGTACAGGGTCTGCATCCTCAGCCATCCTTGCATCCTCTCCTTCTGGCCCACAGGAGGCGCTGTCTTCTTCAAAGCCTGCCTCACCTGCCTCCACCAATTTTCTTCCCCTCTCCTGCATCTCAGACTCTCCCTCTTTAGTATTTTCCTTTCTTCTGCCTGTAAACTTGCTTAAGTGTCTCCCGTTCTAAAGAGAGGAAAAGAAAGAAGACAATAAAGCAACTCTCCCTTGACCCTGCTCCTTCTCCCGCTGTGCTCCAAATTTTCTCCTCCCTCACTCTTTCTAACGTCTCAAAAGTCATCTGTATTCACAGCCCCACTCCTTTTATTTCACAATCCTCCCAGATCTGGCTTTTGTCCCCACAGTTCTCCTAAAAAGGCTCCCCTGTGATCCCTCGTGAACTGCTCTGTATTACCAAATCAAAGAACCTCTTCCACTTTTAGGATCTCTCTGCCATGCTTAACAGCGGGTTCCTGTCCTCAGGTGGAAACTCTTTATCCTCTTGGCTTCTGTGACAACATACTCACCTCTTTTCTTCATGACCTGGCTCTTTTCCTTCCCTCTTTTGTGGTGCCCCTGTGGGTGCTTTCATCCATCTCACACTTACATCCACCACCCAGATCCTGATCACCCCCAAATGGACACCAGCCCAAACCTCTCCCCCAATGTCAGCCTCCTCTGCCTGCTCACATGTCCACCTGTCTTTTCCATAGGCCCCTGACCACATCCAAAACAGCCCACACCGTTCTTCCCCGCTGCACCTCCCAAATCCTTATCTCCTCCTGAGTCTATTTCTCCCCTGACCCCTTCACCCTCAGTCTCCCAAACAAGGCACACGGCAGTCATCCTTGCTCCTCCCTTCCTCTCACTCCATTTATTCAATAATAAGTCCAGCCAGTTTTAACTCTTCAGCATTTTTTAATACAGAACCTCCCTTGCTACAACTGTCCTAATTCACAGAGTCACTGTCTCTTGTATTAATTGCTATAAGAGCTTCTTAAACAGACTCTCCCACTTCTAGCCTCCAGTTTTATCCCTTCAAATCCACACTTCAAGTAGCCACTAGAGTGGGCTCTCTAAATAATAACTCTGACTATCTCCCCTCTGGGCACAAAACCATTCATTCACCTGCTGCCCAGAACGACAGGGTGAAGCCCCTTAGTAACTTAGTGATGTGAGGTTTGCAAGGCTCACTCCTTGGTGTTTCCCTCCATAGTTTTCCTGCCTGATTAACAGTGAACTGCTTGCTTGTTTTCACTCTCACTGCACTGGTTTCTTGTCTCCATGCCTATAAGCAACCCATGCAATGCCCTTCCCGCCCTGCTCTACCATTTTCCATGTCCTGGATAACTTTTACTCATCACTTAGTGGGTAAAACACGTCACCTTCCCCCAAATGTCTTTCCTGATCCATGCCTATGTACTTTGGGAACCTTTTCTCAGTATAGCCAAAATTATTTCACTTACTGTCATAAAAAAATGATTACCTATTTATGTGCCTTCTTCCTTTCCACCTCCACCCTCACTGACTTTGAGCTCCTTTAGGCGAGAGAATGTCTTCAGCACTTTTGAATTCTCGATGTTTAACAAAATGTGTGCAGCATGGTCCATATTGCAAAGCGACAGTGAAAGTGAATGAGAGAATGAGAGACAGGCTGAATGAATAAATAAATAACGGAGCCCCAGAAGACCAGGCAAGTTTCGGTATCTCTCTTTATCCTCATGTTTTTAAGTCAACCCCCAGGATTGCAAATAGAAATTATATCTAGTTGATGTCTAGGGAAGCATCACCCTTTTTGGATTAAGAGTTTCCAAGGAAATGGCCCTAATGTCTCCTCTTGGAAAAGGTGCAGATAGACTCCTATCTAATAAAGAGGGAATATGCTAATTGACCCTCACACTGTTGCAAAGATGGCGAAGTCCACAGCCAATAAGGAGGGAATATGCTAATTGACTGCCATGCCCTCAGAGGTGGCAGCACCCACAGCCACAAGATGGCAGCACCCAGTCCCCTCAGCCCCACTGGGGTGGCAGGTGCACAGCAAAGCCATTCCACGCACCTGCCTCCAGAGTCCCCCAGTCCCCTAAGGCCCCCAGCCACCCAGGACCAGCCTGAGTCACAGGCAAGTCTCAGATGGCAGCTGCCCAGCCTTCCAGGTCTGGCACAAGGCTCAGATAACCAAGGCCAGCCGAGGCTTGTGCTGCTGGCAGTGGCAGCAGCAGAGGTGTGATGGGGCGTTGCCTTCCCCTGATCGCCAGGTCACCTCCCACCCCTGAGGGCTCCCAGACTGTGAGAGGGGGCAGGCCAGGCTGAGGGACCCCCCCTTCCAGTGCATGAATTTTCATGCACTGGGCCTCTAGTTAGAGAAAATTGGATAGAGAAGAGCTGCTCATAGGTCAGTCCGGCCATGCTCCTCACTGAGCTCACAGACCTGGTGCAGGTACACCTGTGCAGTGAGGCAGGGACCAGGCGATTGTGCAAAGCTGACATGCTAGGAGCAGGCCCAGCTACTAAACTTATGGCACCCAGTTTAAAATAAAAATGTGGTGCCCTTTATTCAAAAAGCAGGGCTAAAGGTACCATGAAAATTATATATAAAGCTTTTCCCGATTGCCATAGAGAAAATATGGCAGCTGGCAGGACAGAGGTGAGGGAGAGGAAGTGAGTGAGTGAGGGGATGAAAGGAGAGTGTGTGGATGTGTGTGGTGTGTGTGTGAGTGAGGGAGGGACAGTTAAATCTGTCAGGAGCAGCAGGGGCTGGAAGACCAGGCTCTCTTGGACAGGGAGAGACTACCACTGCTGCGGGCACTCCCCAGACTGTGGGTCTTGGGCACAAAGCTCATGCCATCTTGAAGGGGAGAGTGGCCTCTTCTAGGAACTCATCAGCACCACCACCCAGACAGGCCTTGGACACTGCCTGTGACCCAGCAGCCACTCCAGACAAAATCCTACTGCCCCACCCACAAACCCGCAAACCCTGGGCCCTCCACCTCCAAAGGTGCACCATTCCCACAGCAGTAAGTGCAACTCCCGCCTCCTCAGCGGCAGACCTCTGGACACCACATTCGCACATTTCCAACATTTGCACGTATCCAGCGCGCAGACTTCCAGGGCACACCACTCCATAGGCAGTTTTTAGGAGCTATTTGAGCCCCCGCTGGGTATGATTTTGTACAGACATGGGCGTGCTGCCCCACAGTAGAAATCCTGAATTCCCTCTTCCTGAATAACTGCCCACAGACAACCCAGCTGCGCAACTTCAGTGCCAGGGCCCCTCAGAGTGCGTCAGAGCTCTGCACCAGCAAAGGCACTACCACCGTCGTGCATTTCCAACGAGCAGGCACCCTGAGCCCATCTATCCACAGGGCACTCTGGGGAGCTGCTGTGAGCCCCAGCTTGGTGTGATCTTGGACAAATAGGGAGGCACTCTCCCGGCAGTAGAAATTCTGAATTCACTCATCCTGGACACCTGCCCACAGACGCCTCAATTACGCGGCTTCAGTGCCAGGGCCCTTCAGAGTGCTTCAGTGCACTGCTGTGCTGGCAAAGGCACTGCAGGTGCCCCTGTGAGCCGCCACTGGGAGCATGCACCTATCCATCACAGGTGCAGCAGCAAAAACTGAGTCTTCCCACCCCACAGCGGCAGAATTCTGGACACTACAGGCACATGCTTTTCTGACACACAGGCCTCCCAAGCCCACCCCTCCACAGGCAGCCCTTGGGCACTGCTATAAGCCCCTGCTGGGCACGCACTTATACAAACAGGGATGCACTGCTGGGCTGTAGAAACGCTGAATTCCCTTTTCTGGGATACCTGCCCACAGACACCACAATCCTGTGGCTTCAGCGCCAGCATCCTTCAGAGTGCGCCAGTACACCCTGATGGCAAACGTACCATGGGTGCCCCTGTGAGCTGCCACTGGGGCACATGTGTCCAACCATGCAGGCAGCAGAAAAAGCTGAGTCTGCCTACCCCAAAACTACAGAACTCTGGACACCACAGTCACGCCTTTCCACAGCATAGGCCTTCTGAGCCCCACCACCCCAACAGACAATTTCTGGATGCCACTGTGAATCCCCGCTGGGCATGCACGACTTTAACCAAGGGCGCAAGACAGCAAAAATTGGGATACCCCCCTCCACAGCTGCTGACTTCTGAACACGGCAGTTGTGCCTTTCCAGTTCACAAGCCTACATCAAGAGAACCCAAATAGCTCAAGTAGGGAGCTACATTAGATTACCAAGCCCAGGAGACTTGAGAGATCACACCAGTAGCACTATCCCCAAAAGAACATGGGTAGTAAAGCAAACAGATCTACAATTAAAACATTACAGCAAAACATGGGAAGACAAAAAAGCGATCCCCAAAGGAAAGAAAAAGAGAAATCACCAGAAAGGGAGTTAAATGAAACTGAGGCTAGTAACATATCAGAGAAAGAATTCAGAGTAATGGTTATAAGGATGCTCAAACGCTGGATGACAAATAGACACAACTCAATGAGAATTATAAGGAGCTGAATGAGAATGTCACCAACATGAAAAGGAACCAAGAGGAAATGAAGAATGACATAACTGCAACAAAGAACACAATGGAAGGCTTAAACAGTAGACTAGAAGAGGCTGAGGACCGCATCAATGAAATAGAACACAGGTAGGAAAAGAACACAAACACAGCAGCAACTGGAAAGAAAATTTAAAAAGCAAGAGGAGAGCCTAAGGGAGCTTTGGGATAACATAAAATGAAACAACGTTCGCATAATAGGGATACCAGAAGGAGAGGAAGAGAAGCAAGGAATAGAAAACCTGTTTGAAGAAAAATTGACAGAAAACTTCCCTGATATTGGCAAGAAAAAAACTACGCAAGTCCAAACAAGATGAACCCCCAAAGACGGACACCAAGACACATCATAATTAAATTGGCAAACGCCAACGACAAAGTAAGAATCTTAAAGCCTGCCAAAGAGAGACAGAAAGTTACCTACAAGGAATCTCCTATTAAAATATCAACTGATTTCTCAACAGAAACACACCAGGCCAGAAGGGAATGTAATGAAATATACAAAGTGATGCAAAGCAAGGAACTGAACCCAAGAATACTATACCCAGCAAGGCTATTATTCAGAATTGAAGGTGGAATCAGGAGCTTCACAGACAAAAAAGGGCTACGAGAGTTTATTACCACCAAGCCAGCAATGGAAGAAATGCTAAAGGGACTGCTGTAAAAAGAAGAAATGGAAATGCAAGAAGAAACACAAACATTAAGGATAAAAATGATAACAAACAAGTACTTATCAATAATAACATTAAATGTAAATGGATTAAATGCTCCAATCAAAAGACATAAGGTAGCTGAATGGATAAGAAAACATGAACCATATATTTGCTGTCTGCAAGAGACCCACCTCAGAACAAAGAATTCACACAGACTGAGAGTGAAGGGATGGAAAAAAATTTTTCAGGCAAATGGAAATGAGAAAAAAAGCTGGGGTTGCAATACTTATATCTAACAAAATAGACCTCAAAGTAAAGGCCATAAAAAGAGATAAGGAAGGCCACTACATAATACTAAAGGGAGCAATTCAACAAGAAGATATAACTTTGGTAAAAAAAATATATGGACCCAATACAGGAGCACCCAAATACATAAAACAACTCTGGAAGATATCAAGGGAGAGATCAATAGCAATACAGTCATAGTAGAGGACTTAAACACACCACTGACACCACTGGATAAATCCTCTAAACAAAAAATCAGCAAAGAAACAGCAATCCTAAATGACTCACTAGATCAGATGGACTTAATTGACATCTTCAGAATATTTCACCGCAAAGCTACAGAATATATATTCTTCTCCAGTGCACACAGGACATTTTCAAAAATAGACCACATATTAGGACACAGGCAAAGTCTCTTCAGATTCAAGAGGATAGAAATCATAACAAGCATCTTCTCAGATCACAATGGCATAAAACTAGAAATCAACTACAATAAAAACAATGAAAAAAAATCAAACACTTGGAGGCTAAATAGCATGCTATTAAGCAATGATTGGGTTACCAAAGAGATCAAAGAAGAAATAAAAAAAACATCCTGGAAACAAATGACAATGAAAATACAACAATCCAAAATCTATGGGACACAATGAAAGCAGTCCTGAGAGGGAAGTTCATAGCTCTACAGGCCTATCTCAAAAACAAGAAAAACTGGTAATAAGTTATGTAACCTTGCAACTTAAAGAATTCGAGAGCAACAAGAAAAGCCCACAATATCCAGACGGGAGGAAATAATAATGATCAGAGCAGAAATAAATGACATAGAGACCAAAAAAACAATACAAAAGAGCAATGAAACCAAGAGCTGGTTCTTTGAAAGGTTAAACAAGATTGATGAACCTCTACCAGGCTCACCAAGAATCAAAGAGAGAGGACCCAAATAAACAAAATCAGAAATGAAAGAGGCAAAATAACAACAGACCCCACAGAAATACAAAGGATTGTTAAAAAAATACTATGAACAACTCTATTCCAACAAACTGGACAACCTGGAGGAAATGGACATATTCCTAGAAAAATATAACCTTCCAAAACTCAATCAGGAAGAATATAAAACCCTGAATAGGCCTATAACTATGGAAGAAATTGAAGCAGTCATCAAAAAGCTTCTAGCAAATAAAAGCCCAGGGCCAGACACCTTTACAGGGGAGTTTTACCAAACATTCAAGGAAGAACTAAAACCTATCCTCCTCAGACGACTACAAAATATCCAAGAGGAAGGAACACTTCCAAGCTCATTCTATGAAGCCAGCATCACCCTAATACCAAAACCAGATAAAGACAACACAATAAGAGAATTATAGGCCAATATCCCTCATGAACATAGATGCCAAAATCCTCAACAAAATCTTAGCAAATCAGATCCAGCAGTACATCAGAAAGATCATACACCATGACCAAGTAGGATTTATCCCAGGGATGCAAGGATGGTACAATATCCGCAAATCAATAAACGTGATACATCACATAAACAACTTGAGAGATAAAAACCACATAGTCATATCAATTGATGCAGAAAAAGCATTTGGCAAAATCCAGCACCCTCTCTTGATAAAAAAAAAAAAAAAAAAAAAAAACTCTCAGCAAGTTGGGAATAGAAGGATCATAATAAAAGCCATATATGACAAACCCACAGCCAACATCGTACTCATGGACAAAAACTAAAACTATTTCCCCTGAGAGCAGGAACAAGACAGGGATGCCCACTCTCGCCACTCCTGTTCGATATAGTACTGGAGGTACTAGCCATTGCAATCAGACAAGAAAAAGAATAAAAGGCATCCAAATTGGAAAAGAAGAAGTAAAACTGTCCTTATTCACAGATGACGTGATACTGTACATAGAAAACCCTAAAGACTCCATCAAAAAATTATTAGACTTAATAAATGAATTCAGCAATGTAGCAGGATATAATATTAACACCAAGAAATTTATGGCATTTCTATACACCAATAGTGAACTTACAGAAAGAGAGACTAAAAAAGCAATCCCATTTACCATTGCACCAAAAAAAACTAAGATATCTAGAAATAAACTTAACTAAGGAGGTAAAAGACCTGTACACGAAAAACTGCAGCACGTTGAAAAAATAGATAGAGGAAGACATAAACAGATGGAAGAACGTACCACGTTCATGGATTGATAGAATCAACATCATTAAAATGTCCATACTATCCAAAGCAATCTATAGATTCAATGCACTCCCCATTAAAATAGCAACAGCATATTTCACAGATCTAGAAAGAAGTCTTCAAAAATTCATCTGGAATAAATTTAAAAAACAAACAAAAAGAAAACAATGTATAGCTGCAGCAATCCTGAGAAAGAAGAACAAAGTAGGTGGGATCTCAATACCAGATATCAAGGTGTATTACAAAGCCACTGTCTGGTACTGGCACAAGAACAGACTTATAGATCAATGGAATAGAATAGAGAACCCAGAAATCGACCCAAACCACTATGCTCAACTAATATTTGACAAAGGAATGAAGAACATACAATGGAGTCAAGACAGTCTCTTCAATAAATGGTGCTGGGAAATTTGGTCAGACACATGCAAAAAAATGAAACTAGACCACCAACTTACACCATATACAAAAATAAACTCAAAATGGATAAAGGACTTAAAGGACTTAAACGTATGACGGGAAACCATAAAAATATTAGAGGAGTCCAAAGGCAGCAAAATCTCAGACATGTGCCGAAGCAATTTCTTCACCGATGCCACTTCTAGAGCAATGGAAACTAAAAGGAAAATAAACAAATGGGTCTATATCAAAATAAAAAGCTTCTGCACAGCAAAAGAAACCATCAACAACAACAAAAAAGAAAACCCACTGCATGGGAGAACATATTTGCCAACGATATCTCCAATAAGGGTTTATTCTCCGACATTTACAGGGAACTCATACAACTTAATAAAAGGAAGACAAACAACCCAATAAAAAAAATGGGCAAAGGACCTTAATAGATACTTTTTGAAAGAAGGCATAAGGAAGGCCAAGAGACATATGAAAGCATGCTCAAAGTCACTAATCATCTGAGAAATGTAAATCAAAATGATAGTGAGATACCATCTCACTCCTGTCAGAATGGCTATCATCAACAAATCAACAAATGACAAATGCTGGAGAGGATGCAGAGAAAAAGGAACCCTCGTGTACTGCTGGTGGGATTGCAGACTAGTGCAGCCACTGTGGAGGACAGTATGGAGTTTCCTCAAAAAACTAAAAATGGAACTTCCATTTGACCCAGTGATCCCACTTCTAGGAATATATCCCAAGAAACCAGAAACACCAATCAGAAAGGATATATGCACCCCTATGTTAATAGCAGCACAAGTTACAATAGCTAAGATTTGGAAACAGCCTAAGTGCCCATCAGCAAATGAGTGGATTAAAAAACTTTGGCACATCTACACAATGGAATACTATGCTGCTGTAAAAAGGAAGGAATTCCTACCATTTGCAATAGTATGGATGGAGCTGGAAAGCATTATGCTAAGTGAAATAAGTCAGTTTGAGAAAGGTAAATATCACATGATCTCACTCATTTGTGGATTATAATGAACAACATAAACCGATGAACAAAAATAGATCTAGAGACAGAGAAGCATCGATCAGATGCTCAAACCTCAGAGGGAAGGCAGGGAACAGTGGGGCTAAGGGGGAGAGATCGACCAAAGGACTTGTATGCATGCATATAAGCTTAACCAATGGATACAGACACCAGGGGGTGAGGGTATGAGTGGGGGGATGGGGGAACAATGGGGGAATAAGAACACATTTGTAATACCTTAATCAATAAAGGGGAAAAAAAGAAAAAGAAAAGCTTTTCCCTTTCTTCATCAGTCTTTCTCTGGACTTGCCATGGTGTTTTTTAATTTACTATTACTCTTCTGAGTAAAAAAAAAAAGGTATTTTATTAGCATAAATGTTGCCATTTTTATATTGTGCATTGCCAGTTTTAAATGCAAATATTACAGCATCTAACTCATATACAGAATCACCAAAATGACACAATTCCTATGAGCGGGCCAAAAGAGACAAAGGTAAGCCAAACTAAAAAAGGTTAAAGGTTGGAAGGAGGAGGCCCTCTGGCATAGCAGCAGCCACAGGAGCACTCCCAGGCTCAGACACCTGCAGGGAGAGCACACACCCTCACAGACACCTGGGACCATGCCTCCTAAGGCAGACTCAGGTGCCTCACTGCAGATCCTGACACCTCTTGCTGAGCCCCCCCCTCCCACCAGCCCCTGAGCAATGAGCAGCCCTTGACCTGGGCAGGGTCTGGGGAAGCCTTCTCCAGGGGCCTGTCACTCCAACCCATGGGAGACAGGGGACTTGTGAGGCTTTTAAATCTCTGTGTCTGTGTCAGGACATGCTTGGTACCCAGATCAAGGGTAAACTTGGACCCACTTCCCAAGGAATGTGCCAGAGTCCTGCCAACGCTGGGCGGGGGAGGTGTGGATAGGAGACACCATGCCCCACCCCTCCCTGTGTCAGTGCCCAGAGCCCTGCTGGGAGTGGAGAGAAGAGCAGCAGCAGTTTGGGGAGCAGGTACAGAGGGGCAGTCCAAGCAGAGCTCAGGAAGCAGTGATGAGGTTTTCAGCAGAACCCATCCCAAGAAGTGGCGAGAAACCCCAACACACACACCCTTGTCCCATCAGTCTTCACTTACAAAATACAAATTCAAAGACAAAATGATGAAGAATTTCAAGACAGTCACCACAGAGCATTAAACCCCCTCTGAGCTGGGGCCCTGTGGGACGCCAAATTAAGCACCTTGCCCATGGCCACAAAGCTAAGTAAATGGCAGAGCTAGTACTGAAACCTACATTTCTTTCCACCACACATGCTGCCACTTTCAGAATAGACTATTTTTCTCAAAAGCCACATGAAACTAGAAGATTTACTGCTTGGTGTTCTTAACGGAAAAAATAAAAAATAGTAGTTCCTAGCAGGCATGCTTCACTTTTAGCAATTTTACTTTTTGGTTCATAAAGCAATTTCATAAGCATTATGCACCACATCCCCAAGGGTAGGTGTCATTGTTATCCCCGTTTTACAGATGAAGACAGGAAGCTTAGTTGCCCAGAGCCACTCTGCTATTAAAGAACAAGACTATGTGAACCCAGGAGCTACAATTTCCATGTTCTTTTTCCTAGTCTCCATGCCTGAGGAGAGACTGTGGGGAAGGGGTTAATGCAGACCACTGGACTAGTAGGGAGAGACTCCATCTGTCTACATCCACTTCCATGTGGAAGACAGTTGTCTAGGCGATGGGATGCAGGGGCATCTGACTCTCTGCTTTCATTTTCTTCTTTATTGTCGCCACAGCAGCTCTACCACTTACTGTGTGATCTCGGTCAAGTTCCTAGTTATTGCTAAGCTTCAGTTTTCTCATGTGTAAAGGGGAGATATTAATAGTAATATTTATTTCATAGAATTTTTCTGAGAGTTAAAGCAGTATCCAGCCCACAGTCAACACTCAATGAATATTAACAGCTGTTATTATTATTGTTATTATTAATTCAGTTGGTGCAGTTGTCTGAGCCCAAATCCTTGTCCTCTCTCATCATTATAGAAATGCCTCTCTGAGCACTCATTTCAAGAAAATACTTTCCCCCAAAGAAGGGGAATTATTCTCCAGAAAATATGAGTGGATGAGTAGAGTTACTTAGTGCTAGAATCTCCAGAACAAATGCTATGTTAGAAGGGAACATCCAATCCAACTTTATCATTGTTCAGTTGAGAAAATTAAATTCCAAGGAAGTTAAATGATTCTTCCAGGTTTACACAATTAGTGATAAGCCAGGACATCTGATTCCAATGAGTGTTGCTTCTGTAAGAGAAAATGTAGCTGCACTGGTATCGTGGCTTTGAAATATACCTCATATTTCATTATGCAGCATGATTATGAGAACTGTATATTCTAATTTTGTTCATTGTAATTGATCTTTATGGTCATTATAATGATTATGATGCCATAAATAATGATTTAAATTCATTCGTGCTTCTTGTGCTCATAAATTGAAGGCTATACCAGTATTATTTTCACAGTAAGTTCTCTTTCTCCCTGCCGGATAGGAAATATTTTTGAGCCATATGGGATCCTAATTCTCTGAATGCTTTTAGATGATCAGATGTCTCAACTGACAGTCCTGGATGAAACTCAAATCATAAGAATTTGCAAAACTGAAAAAAAAAATAAGAACATTTTGGTGTTATTGTGTACTGGAAATTCCATCTTTATATTTCCTTCAATTAAGGGGAAGAAATTTAACTTCCTAAATATTAGAATTTTCAGCTCAAACTTTTAAATTCATTTTTTACAAAAGTGCTTAGTGATCTCTAGACTGATGTTTTTATAAATCTTTGCTTCACATTTTTACTTATGTATTTATTCTTTCAAATTTTTAATTTAGTCAAAGTTTAGCAAACAGGTGATAAGGTAGATGCAAAGATGCTTAAGGCATGATCACTTCTCCCAAAAAGTATGCTATTCAATGATGAATACAGGACATATAACACCAAGTAGAAAGAAATAAGAGACTCTGTGGTCTATTTAGCATCAGCATTAACCTAGAGAAGATGTGTTCATCTTTAATAATGCTTAACTTAATTTGAAAGGCTTCATGATGCTTTTGGTACCAGTTGAATATTTTACAAGTAAAACCCAAGAACTTCTCACTTTAATTAGAAAAATTAGGCAAGCAAACATTTAGTATTCATTAGAAGAAAGGGTATCTCCCATTTCTTTCTCTCATCTCTTGTTCTTGTTGGGTAGTATTATTTAGTGAAGAAAACAATGGGAGAAAATGAGGTGAGGATCCTTCACAGTATAGATGCTATACCATGGAAAGGGTATTTTTGTGTCTTGCACAAATTTCCCCTTTGTTTTCAACCCAAGGGCAAATGGTGGAGCCAGACAGCTCCACAACGGTTCAAAGGACTCTTCTTAGTTGTAATTTTGCTCAGCCTTCCATTTAACCACTTGGTTGGGTTTGCCTCTTGCCTGTCTAACCCACAGTTACCATCTCCTCACAATTAATTCCAGTGTTGTTATATGTCTTAGTCCTTTTGGGGTTGCAATAACAAAATACCGTAGGCAGGGTGGCTTATAAACAACAGAAATTTATCACTATTCTGGAGACTAGAAGTCCTAGATCAAGGCACTGGCAGATTAGGCAACTGAGGACAGCCCACTTCCTAGTTCATAGATGGCCATCTTTTCTCCATGTCCTCACATGGTGGAAGGGGCAGAGGGACTCTCTGGAACCACTTTTATAAGTCACTAATTCCATTCAAGAGAACTTGGCCCTCAAGACCTAAGTACCTACCAAAGGCTCCACTTCCAAATACTATCACGTTGGGGATTCGGTTTTAACACATGAATTGGGGCAGGGGGTTGTGGGAGGGATTGTAAGGGAAGAAGGAGGACACAAACATTCCATCTATACTATGGTGCAAGTGAGTTTTCCCATCACCAAACTTTAACAATGAAGCAAAGTGTTCATGGGGGAAAATATGTTTTTCTACTGAAGATATTTCAAGAAAAATGTCTTCAAAACCAAAAATAAATGTGGCGGAAAGTCAGGGATCTTCTGGTCCCCTGTTTCAATAGGCATTCTGAGTGACCAAGGACCTGCTTACAAACTGGACATCTCAAGAGTTCAGGGAACAGCCACATGCTGAGGCCAACCTAACATCCCCCAAAGTTCTCATTGTTTCTGCTCTGTTAAGATTATAATGTGTTCACGTTTCAAGTATAAAATTATTTCCTATAAAAAATCAAACTTATGTTTAAAAAAAAGTCCTTCCTGTAGAACCATAAGGACTCTAATCAATCTCTGGATTGCTGTCATCTTCAGAAGCCACTCCCAGACTTAAAATCTTTCAACCCCATGAACACTTTAGTAATTCCACATCCAGTGAGTGAATCGAACAGAAACCAAAATCTATAGGAAATAAATTCCTTCAAGTAATAATTTTATGAGATTTCATAATTTTAAGTCAAAACGAGAAGAGACAATTTTATAGATTGACACACCCTGATGCCAAATTGGTTCTGATACATTTTATTCTTTCTAATCCCTTCTCTGTTCTTGGTGGTTATCACACCCAGGTCTGTCTAAGGTAAATTTTAAATACACTGTCGCCTCCATTATGACTCTCTTATGTGCCATAGTTCACATCCTCATCATTATTTTCACCAACAGATCAACACTGGTCAGAGCAACTTGGATGCAAAAGATGGAAAGAGCTTTAAATGAGCTTTCTTACTCAGGGACTAACTCTCTTATAGCCAATGCTTCCCTGCTTACAGGTATCCAATGGGGATATTTGTTTCTGATGGTCAACTCACTGTGAACGCATCTCTGTTACTTTGTATAAACAATTGGACCCACTCAACATGAGGGAAGTCCATTGCCACTTTCTTATGGACACTGGAGGGTACCAGGTGAATTTTTCTCTTTTAATCGGAAAAAAAAAACTTTTCCAGATGTTTTCCAGTGGGCAAATACTGCCACATATTCAATCATAGCCTCAAGGCAGACTGAGAGCATTTAGTTTGTCCAGCCTCCATAGTAGGAGGTAGGTAGGGAGAAGGACGTCAGCCTGCCAACAGTGTCTGCCACCACCTAGAAATAGAATTGCTGAGTCCCTGGAGTATGGATGTTTGCATTTTAAAAGGTGTTACTGTACTCAATCTCTGTCTATAGTTGTATCCATTTAGACCCTATATCAAAGACATCTGACTTTTATCTTTGCCATCTGCCTTTTCTTTTTAATTCAAATGAAAAATTACATTTGGCTTGGAAACTTGACTCCCTGTTCTCGTGGTTCTCCAGGAGGTCATCTTTCATCACATTTCCCTCAGATTTTGATGTTTCTGCACTGCCATTTCAATTTTGGTTGTTGAACTCAATATCGCTCAATTCCTCCATCCATCCTTCACACCATAGCCAGGTGTAAGTGTAAGTCAGTTTATCTCCTTTAGTGTTTTTCATTGCACTTAGAATAAAATCTAAGTCCTCATCAGGATATTCAAGGTACTGCATTATCTATGCTTTGTTTTCCCCTCCAAGGTTCTCATTCCTCTTAGTCACCAAATTCAAGTCTTACTAGCTTTCTGTCTGTTCTTATACTATGCCTGGCTCTTTTCTCACCTCACTGCTTTTGCACAAGCTGTTCCTTCTGCCCTGAATCTTCTTTTAATGGCTCTTCTCATGGTTGGGTTGCTCCTTCTGATTCCTCACATCTCCACTTACATGTCACTTTCTCAGAGAGGCTTTTCTGACTAGTCTTTCTAACACAGGTCTCCCTTGTGATGTTTTCTTTTTACTACAGCACCTCTAGAGAAGTTTTGTCTATCTGTGTGACCTTGGGAAAATTATTAGCTTCTCTATGTCTTTAATTCTTCATTTATAAATAAGGGTAATAACTATACCAACCTTGGGGGTTGTTGTGAACAGTAAACAAGGTAAAACACTTTGTAGTACCTGACATATATAAAACTTTGCGAAATGATCATTACTTGTATTATTTTCTATCTGGTTATTTTCCTGTTTTCTCCACTAGACTGTACACTTAAAAGTAAGGGACCTTTCCTGTCCTGTTATCAGCGTGTCCCATAACCTAGCCCAGAGCCTGCACATAGTAAGTGCTCACAAACTATTAGTTGAACAAATATATGTAAATAAATGAAGCAGGGCAGCTCATTTCCACTATTCAATGGCCTCTTCTCTAAGGCTCCAGATTAAGCAAATAAACATACACAATCCCAGATAAATTGGAATTTCTGAATTTTGTCTGGCAGCCCTACTTCCCTCATAATCACTTTCATCCTTAATAAGTAACAGTTTCTCTCTCTCCTTCCTTCTCTCCCTGCCTTTCTCTTCCTCTTTGCTCCTCTCCTGTTACATTTATTTGGTTATTTAGTTCTTGGTGTTGGGATATCCCATCATCCTTAAATCTCAAGGTGTCTGTTTCTCAAGGACAACCATTTTTTTTATGGACTAATGAGTCAACTTTATGATGGTCTACCAGTTCCCAAAGGACTAACCTATCCACCTGCACCATCACAGGCTCCTTCAGCTTCCACAGCCTTCTCAGAGACTGCAATTGACCGTCTTTTCTTTGGACTCAGGACATGTTACGTTAGGGACACAAATGTCCTTAATTTATTTCCAGACATCCTCTGTCTTATGTATTCATCTTCACAAATCCCCATCGTAAACCCTGGCTTTGAAAAAGACCTAAAGGAAAGACACCCAAACATGGCTCTAACTCTGAGAACTCTCGTTTCCCAGTTGGTCCTCCAAATAGTTGGACAAGGCTCTACAGAAGAGCTGAGAAGTGCCAGCTCAATGCCATGCTGTCATTCGCCACCTCCCAACGTAGTCCTGGCTCAGAACATGGCCAATTGCTTGATACTGTAGCCAGAAATGTTCTGGGTCACTTATCCTAACAGGTTTGGCTCTAGGTGACACTAATGTCTTTGGAAGAACTAACTCCTCAATGTTTTGAGAAGGTAATTTATTTGAAATAAACTGTGTTGGAAAAACTATGGCCTGTTACTCTCAATGGCCTGTCAATTCATATGCCAGGCTGTGTGTGAAAATAGGGTCATGAGAGTCACTTCTTGGCGGTGTTACACATCTATTGACTCCATCCAGAAAGTGCCCCTCCAGAACACTGGTTCTCCTGTAGTGAAGGAGACATGAGCATCAACGCCTATCAGGAGAAGACACTGACCCCAGGTCCATCGTTTCACAGCTCAGAGACTCGGTTTCCTTGTCTACAAAATGAAGATGCCATTACTTATCTTATGAAATCATAGAAAGGCCTATGAATAAGATGAATAAAGTGCCTGGTACTCAGTACAGGCCTTATGGCTGGTAGTTCATCATGGTAGGCTCTGTTTCCCGCTTCATGGTGTGTAGCTGTGTTGGTCATACCCAGGAGCAAGTTCTTTTGGCTTCTCCCAAGAGGAGCCCTTCCTTTTGGAGATCTGTATCACCTGTGAGAGGTCACGTGCAAGAGGAGCCTGTTTAAAACAAAAAGGCGCCATGATCCTCTTCTGTTAAGACAGTGGTTCTCAACCTTCTGGCCCTTTAAATACAGTTCCTCATGTTGTGACCCAACCATAAAATTATTTTCGTTGCTACTTCATAACTGTAATGTTGCTACTGTTATGAATTGTAATGTAAATATCTGATATGCAGGATGGTCTTAGGCGACCCCTGTGATAGGGCCGTTCGACCGCCAAAGGGGTCGCAACCCACAGGTTGAGAACCGCTGTGTTAAGAGCAGGTGTCACATGAACTTGAACACTATGGTGATAGCCAGAGGGAAAGGTGTCGGGGTTGGAAGTGGGCAAAGGGGAGATAAATGGGGATGGAAAGAGACTTAACAATGCAGTGTGCAGATGATGTCTTATTGAATTGTACACTCGAAATATATACGTTTTTATTAACCAATACCGCCCCAATAAATGTCATTTTTATTTTTTAAAATATTTTTATTTATTTCAGAGAGAAAGAGAGAGGGAGAGGGAGACAGAAATATCAATGACGAAAGAGAATCATTAATCGGCTGCCTCCTGCACACTCCACATTGGGATCAAGCCCACAGTCCTCGCATGTGCCCTGACTGGGAATAGAACCATGACCTCCTGGTTCATAGGTCAATGCTCAACCACTGAGACATGCTGGCCAGGTAAATTTTATTTTTAAAGAAGAGCACGGTGTGCAAACTAACCTAATCACTGCTCCCTTCTCCCTTGTGAGACCTGAGACATGTGCAGTATATTAGATAGGAACAAGATCGGACACCTGCCAAGATTATGGACAGCCTACCCAAGGAAAATTCCTTTTCAGAACTTCACAGCTTGTGATTGGAAAAGGACACAGGACAGCTGCTCACTGTTTTTCTTTCATCTCCACTTTTGGCATATTCTTCTAATAGCTCTCCTGTCTCACTCAGTATGTAGCACAGTGGGAGCTAAAAGAGTGGGACTGAGGTGTCCCCCATCCTGTCCCCACCCCCTGCTCAGACTCAGTTGCTGGGAAAGACCATGTCAAGCATTTCATATCCGCCCTACCAATTTGGGAATAGTGCCACCCAGGCTAGACAGCATGCTTCAAAGGAGAGGGAAGTTAAAGCTTTGTGGTTAGTTAGGGACCATTTAGACTAGAAAAGCCCCCCAGGTTCCTGCCAGCCCTGATTCCATGATTCAGTGAACAGAAAGGACTGTTGCAGAGGAGGGGAGAATGGGTCCGACAGCTTTCCAAATTCTCTCTATACAGAGGGAGTCATTGTTGCTTAAACGCTGTGAAATCAAACATAAAAGAAGTGGGAACACTATCTTTCAAATGTGAATTTCATATGGCTCTAAAGTAAAATGCAGATGATGTAGGTCTAGCCACATTTTCTTACTCAAACTTTTCTCTCCTGCACTAACTACACTACAGGCTATATCAGGTAAGAGTTATGAAAAAGACTCTATTCATCTATGGAAGCAAGTTACTTACGTACCTACCTCATGGAGTTGCTGTGAGAATTAAATAAACTTGTATTTCTGATGCACTTAGAACAGTGCCTGGCACAGAATGAGAACTCACTAAGTGTGCAAATTACTTTATGCTAACTTACACCAACTGCTCTAAATTGAAAATTGAAAGAAAACATTAGGTGTTCGTAAGCTTTATACTTTCATATGCATGCATCTGGAGAAAAATACGAGCATACAAGTAAGTTCTGTTGTCATCTGCTTTTCTTCTTGTGCCGGGGTCCAGCCCCAGCAGGTCCAGGGGTCCCCAAAGGTGTGGACGGAGTCGGCGAAGAAGGAATGACACGGGGACAGTGTTCAGTTGATCAGCAACCTAGCCAGGATCTCTAGCCCGGATCTCCAGAGAGGTTCTGCTTCGGATCTCCAGTGAGGTTCTGTAGCCATGTTCCCTTGCTAGGTTCTCCAGCCAGGTTCTGTCCAGGCTCTCCAGTCAGGTTCAGTGTCCAGGTTCCAGTCAGGTTCTCCTGCCAATCTCTGTAGTCAGGTTCAGTCCAGGATCCCTTGCCATGTTCTCCCGCTAGGCTCTGTCTCTAGGCTCCGAGGCCAGTCCCTCTCCAGGATCCTCCGGCATGCTCTCTCCAGCGAAGTTCTTCTGTCTCTAGGCTCCGTGTAGGCTCTGTCTTCTTGATTCTGTTCTAAGTTCTGAGTGTTTCTGTCTTGTTACAACTGTATTTATACCAGTTGATTCAATCCTATCAATCTCTATTACAAAGGTTAGGGCGTTTCTTATCTCCATTCCAGGGAGAAAAGATTATGTAGTTTAAGCATGATTGTTCGTAGTTAAAGGGATTAATTACCCGCCTGGCACTTAGTTGAGGGGTTTTATTCCCTCCCTAACTTCAGGGGAAAATCCCTACCTGGGGATTCAACCTTTCTCGGAGAGGTGACCTTGGTTAAAACACAGCGCCAAGAAGGTGAGCAAACATATTAAGAACCGTATGCCATATATGCCAGGTCCCTTGAAACAGCAAGGATGGACCGGCTCCCGGCATTCTTGTAGGACTTGTGGGCTAACATCCTTAATTAAAAATGAACAGGTTTTCTCTCTTGCAGCTATGAAATTTTTAACCAAGACAGTACGAGTTAGTGTATAAATGACTTTTCAGTCTTTTATAAGTATACATCTATTAAAATCTGCATGAATACATGTCTCAAGGGAATCATAGTTGTAACTTATTATATCACCAAACCTTGCTTAATACTTTTCAACAAATAAATACCTGATTACTTAAGCCACCAATCCCTCCACCCCCAGCTTCAGAACAGATATTTCAAAGGGGAAAAAGACTTGAAAAATAATGAAGGGAATAAATGAAAGTATAACGTTGTAATCATGTTAGCTGTTAAATGCTAATCTTAAAAAAAAAAAAGTCTAAGCAAGCCCGAGCCAGTTTGGGTTCAGTGGATAGAGTGTCAGCCTGCAGATTGAAAGATCCTGGGTCCAATTCTGGTCAAGGGCATGTACCTCTGTTGAAGGCTTGGTGCCTGGTGTTTGCAGGAGGCAACCAATTGATATGATGTTTCTGTCTCTCCCCTTCCCTTCCACTCTCTCTAAAAATCAATCGAAAAATATTCTCGGGCAAGAAGTAACAACAACAAAAATCTAATATATAATTTATTCATTAAGATATATAACTTACATATGTAAGATTTCTCTAACTTATTGTTTAAATGTGACATTTACTTGAAACAATATTCTGTGTGGTCCAAGGAATCTGGAAAACTTTCTTCTTAAGCTAAAATCATGAAAATTTAGTTATGAACAAGAAATTCCATTGCATCAGACAGAATATGTCCAATTAGAGGGTAAAGGTAGAGAGTTAAAATATATATATGATGAAATTTTCTTCCACTGCCATTTCATTAGTGTGACAAAAAGAGTTAAATTTGGAAGAAGCACATTATCTAATATCTTATGGTAACCCATGTTTCTGTGTGATAAACTAAGTAAAGGAATTATAAATCTGGTTTTTACACAATAGCAGTTATCATAATCATGCAATAAAGACATGCTTTGGGTACTTGCAAATTGATGGCAAATTGACTCAAAGCCTTAAAGAAGCTAAGAGGTAGCATTGCTACTGCAAAAAAAATCACATATGCGCAATTCCCCTGCTATCCAAAGGAGAGCGTGCCTACAAAACGTTTAGCAATTATTGTTAATTTATATGGGAAATTTTTTTAGCATTCCCTGACCCAGAATTCAGTGCATGCATAATGTCTTTATTTTGTTTGCTATGATTGAAATGCTTTATTATGTCCAGTTTTACATTAAGTATAACACCCTATGAGCTCTCTTTGGCTTTCTGATACTGACAAATCTTGCCAACCAATGCACAAAATACTTGAGATAAAGCCCTGGCTGAGTGGCTCAGCTCTTTGGAGCATCATCCCATACACCAAAACGTTGCAGGTTCAATTCCGGTCAGGGTACATGCCTAGCTTGTGGCTAGATCCCCAGTTGGGGCACTTACAGGAAGCAACCGATCAATGTTTCTCTCTCACATCAATGTTTCTCCCTCTCTCTCTCTCTTGCAAATAAATAAAAACATATATTCGGTGAGGATTAAAAAGACAAATATCCCTGGCCAGTGTGGCTCAGTTGGTTGAGTGCTGTCCTATGCACAGAAAGGCCGCCAGTTGATTCTCGGTCAAGGCACATAACCAGGTTGCGGGTTTGGTCCCTGGTCAGGGTGTGTGCAGGAGACAACCAATCAGTGTTTCTCTCTCACATCCATGTTTCTCTCTCTCCCCCATCCTCTCCCTCCCTTCCCTCTCCTTTCTTTTCTCTCTAAAAAATAAAATAAAATCAACACTAATAAAAGAGAAAAATGGTAATTGGCGTATGAGCTACCCTTTGCATTGGCTAATCAGGGCTATATGCAAATTAACTGCCAACTAAGATTGACAGTTAACTGCCAACTAAGATTGACAGTTAACTGCCAACTAAGATTGGCAGTTAGCTGCCAACAAGATGGCGGTTAATTTGCATATGTAGGCACAATGCAGGGAGGCGAAAGGGAAAGCAGGAAGAAGCCCCCTGCCACTGACAGTGATCAGAAACCCAGGGGGAGCTAAGAGCTGGGGGGCAGGGCAAAGGCGGCCCTGGGGCCGCCTTTGCCCTGCCCCCCAGCCATGATCGGAGAATCAGGTGCCTTTTCCGCCCTGGCCAGTGATAGCAGGAAGTAGGGGTGGAGCCAGCGATGGGAGCTGGGCACGGTCGAAGCTGGCAGTCCCAGGAGCTAAGGGTCCCTTGCCTGGGCCTAAAGCGGAGCCCACGATCGCGGGGCCGCTGCAGCTGTGGGTCCCCGCTGCCCGGGCTGGACACCTAGGCCAGAGGCGTCAGGCCTGGGCAAGGGGCCGATCCTGCGATTGGAGGGTGATGGGGGTCAATGCCTGAGGGCTCCCAGTATGTGAGAGGGGGCAGGCTGGGCTGAGGGACACTCCCCCACACACACACCCAGTGCACGAATTTCGTGCACCGGGCCCCTAGTAAAAAATAAAATTTGTTTAAAAGACAAATAGGATCCTTGAGATAAAGCCCAGATGTGCAGTGTACAAAGCTATGGAGCATTGATGCTGAGATGCCGAGTGTGGTTCCAGGGGAAGAAGCTTGGGGGGCCATGCTTGGATGCTGGGGTGCAGCTGCCTCTATAATGGTTCCCTGCAAAAGCAACACTGAGCGCTATTTTCACTTTTCACCTTTTTTCTTAAAAGCAAAAGGCCTCTTCAGATTTTTTTCCTTTGGTTAGTGAAAACAGGTACTAAAATACGTCTTTTATTAAAGTAAAGTGGCATAAAGTGAACTTTCCAAAGGCAAGGGATGCCTATGGTTTTATACCACCATATCATTTATGCTGTGAAAACTTGTATTAAAAACAAACGAAAATATGCATTTTTCCATGTGTGAGTTTGCAAGATCTTGGGGTCATTCGATTATACAAATATTCAATTTTACATATTTAGGGTCATACAAACTGTGGAGAAGAATCTAATTTAGTTCAGTATAGAGCAAAAGAATTTTCTCCAATAACTGCACCCTGTTCACTTTTTTCATTCTTGGCCTGAAAAGTGAGAATAAATAACATCCCACTCCTGCTTATATTAAGAAGAAAACAGTTCTCCATGGTCCTTAAATATGTTTCCCCAGCATTTTATGTAATAGGTGGGGTCCCTCAACCTGGCCTCCAGGGATCGGGCCGAAAACAGCCCGGTGCACAGATTCGTCCAGGGCAGCGGTTCTCAACCTGTGGGTCGTGCCCCCTTTGGAGGTCGAATGACCCTTTCACAGGGGTCATCTAAGACCATTGGAAAACACATGTATAATTACATATTGTTTTTGTGATTAATCATTATGCTTTAATTATGTTCAATTTGTAACAATGAAATTGGGGGTCACCACAACATGAGGAACTGTATTAAAGGGTCGCGGCATTAGGAAGGTTGAGAACCACTGGCCCAGGCATGTCTGGCCCGTCTTGCCCAGTCCCGATAGGGGCTGATGGGGGCTGATTGGGGTCCGTCTCGCCCAGTCCTAATCAGGGCCGACCGCCAGAGGTTGGCCAGCTGGGGAGGGACCACAGGAGGGCTCCAGGGCATGTCTGACCTCTCTCGCCCAGTCCCAATTGGCCGGATTCCAGCAGCAAGCTAACCTACCAGTTGGAACATCTGCCCCCTGGTGGTCAGTGCACGTCATAGCAACTGGTTGACCGGTCAAACAAATGGTTGGAAACTTAGCATATTAGGCTTTTATTATATAGGATGCAATGTGAAGGGAAGGTTTCTAAATGAGTATGACATGTATGTACTAAAGCTGTTGAGATAGGAGAAGTGTTCAAGCTGGAGTTCTATGAGACAGAAGCAATCAGCACAGATATTATTGAGAGATGATTTTAGTAAATAGTTGTTCTATTTCTAATGGATCACTAAGATCAAAACACTCCTTTTCATTTTATTTGGTCATCTTGTTAGTTTATCGC
The DNA here is from genome assembly GCF_963259705.1 of Myotis daubentonii. NCBI lineage: Eukaryota > Metazoa > Chordata > Mammalia > Chiroptera > Vespertilionidae > Myotis > Myotis daubentonii. The sequence continues at coordinate 17,284,068 of NC_081841.1, forward strand.
GGCTGAAAAAAAAATTAATACATAAGTACTCTCCCCATGATCAGAGAAGAAACTTTCAGCTCTTGGTACACATATATTAGATTATGTTTATTTACTCCATAATTTAAGAAAGCAATAAAGGCCCCCTGGATTAGATCTTTCTTGTCAGTAAAGGAACACCTGTTCTAAAAACACTGTCTTGGGCCCTTGGTGCTTCTAGTAAGCCATTAACTAAACAACTTAACCTACTGGTTATTATTCCCTAGACACCCTGTGCAACATGCCTGGTAGTGTGCTAAGAAAATAAATCATTTCTCAATTAGACTTGTCATTTCAATAGCATAGATTTCTAACCCCATAATAAAACAACACTAATGAAAGTAGAATCAGTTTCTAATTTGTTTTCATGACTGAAATGTTAAAAGAGCATCTGCTAGAGATGCTAAATTTAATGTCTATGAACTTTGAGAGGCACATCAATTATATCCTAAGAATGATGCCTGAGTGTTTTTTACTTCCTCTGTCTGATTCCCTGTAATATCACCACCTTTGCTCCATCTGTGGGATTCAGCCAGTTTCAATGCCTTCAACTGTAGAGAGGCACAGCTGGATAGAACTTGCTGTGATGATGGAAATGTCCTATATATGCATTTCCAATATAGTTGCCAGCAACCACATATAGCCAATGAATCCCTGAAATCAGAATGGAAAAGAATCAACTAGACATGGCAATTGAGAGGTCATTCTTAACATTGGGCAGAGAAATTCTATGGAGTTAATGGGGGTAAGTGCTTATTATAGTGGCTTAAGGAGAAAATGGGAAATGAGGAAGTAGAGCCAGCACGTGTACTGGGAAGATGAGGTAGAGAGTGCAGTGGAGTAGAAGATGGACACATCGGAGCTCTACTCCAAAAACCATTGTTCTGGCAGCCATGTGAAAAATGGATGGAGGAGGGAAAAAACTAGAGTTTTGTTTAGCATTTATTGAGGAAAAATATGAGTTAAGCTGAGGTTTTCTAACATTTAGTGAAGGCAAGTGGTAATGTAAGAATAAATTCCAGTTCCCTAGGAAAAATGGAAACATTTATTGTCCTTGATGGTGTGACTATTACCCAAGAATAAATGAAATAGTTAGTTGTAAGACTTGAAACATTTCATTTTCCTCTGAAATTCTGTAAGAATCCATGACATTACAAAAATAAGGTATGCTAGCATTTCTTTTCATAAGAAATTTTATAAGTTCCTGGTACTGAGATGAATTTGTCCAAAAAAAAAACCACACATGCATTTCTGCACTTTTCTATAATTACTTCTTAAAGGTAAGTGTAAGTTATAACTTCTGAAATAATAAAATGTAATTTCAAATTATACAATCTATACTTATATATAACTAGAGGCTCGGTGCATGGATTCATGCACCACTGGGGTCCCTTGGCCTGGCCTGCAGGAATCAGTGGACCTTTGCGCTGCTGCAGCCCAGCCTTACCCACCAGCTCCTCGGGCTCCAGCACGCTGTCCGTGTCGATCCCACACAGCACAAAGTAGTGTGCAAAGTGGCAGGTGGCAGGGGAGGAGCCTGAGCCCAGGCTGGGCACCATGCTGCTCCCACTCATCCTGGCCATGCTGCGCCTGCCACTGCTGCCACTCAGTAGGTTCGCTGCCACTCCTCTGCTGTCTTGGCGCACCTGTCCTAGGGCAATACCAGAAAACCCATGACCACACAGCCACTGCTCGTCATGGCAGCCTCTCTCCTCATTCAGCGCTGGAGAAGCAGCCACGGGCTCTCACCCAGTGAGTCTAGATGCCAGTCCCTATCCCGGTCCTGGTCTAGATGGGGGAGGGGTATGCAGGGGGAGTGTCCACAGAAGAGGCTCAGGCAGCCACAGCTGTGCTTGCCAGTCAGCAGTGAGCCCGACCCCGATGTCTGGCACCCATCGGTCAGCTGAGCAGCGCTCCCGCTGTGGGAGCACACTAACCACCAGGGGGCAGCTCCTGCATTGAGCATCTGCCCCCTGGTGGTCAGTGTATGTCATAACTACTGGCCAGTCGTCCGATCGCTTAGGCTTTTATATATATAGACTAGAAGCCCGGTGCACAAAAATTTGTGCACTGGCAGGGGAGGGGGGAGGGGGGTGTCCCTCAGCCCCACTTGTGCCCTCTCACAGTCTGGGACCCCTCGGGAGATAACCACCTGCTGGCTTAGGCCCGCTCCCTGGGTGGCAGATGGCAGGCCCAATCCCTCCATGCCTGCCCCGCCTCCCCAGGTCACACACACAGCAAGGCCGATCGGAGGTTGGGGCGCCACCCCAGGTCATGCACACAGCAGGGCTGATCCGGGGGTTGGGCACCGCCCTGGGTCGCACACACGGCAGGGCCGATCTGGGGGTTGGGGCGCTGCCCCAGGTCGGGTCGCACATGGGACGCCCAGGCGGGCTGGCCGATTGCTATTGCCCCGCCCGGTCACCCCGGGTCGGGTCGCACACGGGATGCCCGGATGGAGGCCAGGCAGGCTGGCCAATCGCTGCTGCACTGCCTGGCCACCCCAGGTCGGGACACACACGGACGCCCGCCACCCCGGGTCGCAGATAGCAGGCCCGGATGGTGGCAGGGCAGGCGGGATGGCGCTGTCCCGCCCTGCCTACAGTATGCAAATTTGCTGCCATCTTCGTTGGTGGTTAATTTGCATATCGAGCTGATTAGCCAATGGGAGGCATAGCGAAGGTAAGATCAATTACCATGTTTGTTTATTATTAAATAGGATAATACTAATCAAAACTTGGACTTGACTGAAATCATAGCACTTTAGAACTGAATGGATATCTGTTAAAGTGCTTCATTTTAATGAGTAAGGACCAGAGACCTGGAAATAATATATGACTTAGCCAAGTTTACCCAGACAAGACTCAAACCCACATCTTTAGACGCCAAGCCTGGTGCTGTTTTGAAAAAAAGACTGGCTAGATGATGCACCGAGATATTTTTGTACTCCTGTGTATTACAATAAGAGAGAAAATAGAAAATTTCTAACTGCATGCGTCACTGGGGACAGTGAACCTTTCTCTTCACATTTCTACAATTAGCACCATTTCCCTCTGGACACATTTTTATCATTTGCACTGTGCTCCCCATAATTTTCACTCATTTTTCAAAAATGCTTGGTCATTATCCTGCCTGCTAGGAAATTTGACCCAAGGAGAAGTCTAACTTCCTTTCAATTCTCCCCAATGTTTCTTTCCTTACTGAAAATAGGAAGATGAACCCTAGCCGGTTTGGCTCAGTGGATAGAGTGTTGGCTCATGGACTAAAGGGTCTCCAGTAGATTCCCAGTCAAGGGCATGTACCTTGTGGTTGCAGGCTCAATCCTCAGGGCACATGTGGGAGGCAACCAAATGATGTGTCTCTTTTATGTTGATGTTTCTCTCTCTGTGTCTCTGCCCCTCCCTATCACTCTCTCTAAAAGTCAATTGAAAAATATCCTTAGATGAGGATTAACAACAACAAAAAAAGAAAATAGGGAAGATGGTATATTGGTAGGTTAGAGGAAGAAAGGTGGTCTTTAAAGTTTCAATTCTTCAAAGTATTTCAGTATTCAAATACTGAAACCAAGTTTTCAGGATTACATATAGATAGTAGCTAATTCAGGCTAAGGGATCCTGGTGTGTTTTGTGTTTGTACAAAGAAAGTAGGTTCTATATTTTCTGAGCTAAAGTTGTAGGCTGGTAATTCAGTCCACGAAAACCTAGTAATGGTCTAATACATAGAAGGCCAATTTTGTGTGTGTGTGTGTGTGTGTGTGTGTGTGTGTGTGTGTGTTTGTGTGTTTGTTTGTTTGTTTGTTAAGAGCTGGGAAACTCCTTTTGGAAAACCCCTCGAAGAGTAAAAGTCAAATGTGAATGGTATCATGCATCCCGCTTGTGACACACTAGTCCATTTCTGAAAATAATAACACTTTTTCAAAATGAAGTCATTTATATTCTTAGCCATCCTCTATTGTGTGCACTGAGTAATTTCTTGAGAGCAATGTTTCCTATGGCACATTGCCAAGATTGGCTTTATTTGTTTTTCATTAGGCTTTTCATTATCAGACCTGCATCGTTATGCCTCATCCAAGAGCACCAGAGCAGCTCAAGCATAGGGGTGGTACTAGGAGTAGGTAGAATGTTTTTGTCCATTGAATGCCTGTTTTAAATCCCTCGCTATGGCACCATTCTAATGGCTTTCATCTTTCTAAGACCAGTCATTTCTCCATTTATAATGTAGTCCGATATGAAATTGTTTACATCCATCTATGCTGTCCCTGTCCAGGGAAAGGCATTAGTCTCACTTTGCACACACTGGACTGGCCCCTTGTCCTTATTATCAAGGAAAGGCATCATGAATCACCCCTCTTGCCCAAGCCTGGAACTAGTGTGTATTCTGCATTTCTCCATCATTCCATGCATTCACTTGCCAAGTCAAACTTCTTGATAGTTTTCAAGTCCCCTTCTTTCTTTCTATGTCCCACAGTCTAATCCCAATCTCTAGAACAACTAACATGGCCTCCTCCTGGGCTCTAGGCCCCAGGGTTTCCCTTTCCAATTCATCCTCTTTTGCTTTCAATTTAATCAATACCCATTGCTCTCCGTAAATGGGCATTCTGTAACTTCTATCCATAAAAGTTTTTGTATTACACATTAAGAGGACAGAGTTTGATTTGTCCAGAAATGTAGCGATCTGAATTCTTGAACTCTCCTATATATTCCTCAATTTAGCTTACAAACCCCAAAAAACAAATGTGCGTATATTAATTAGAGATTTAAAACATCATTGAAATCAAAGAACTTCAGGACTAGATCGGTCCTTGAAGGCTGTGGAGCTCAACTTCGTCATTTTATAGGTAAGGAAACAGAGACCCAGCCACAAAAACCAAATTGATCTTTCTAAGTTTGGGATCACATCTTGTAACTCCTTAAACATTTGCCCAGGGATCCCCATTATGGGCAGGATGATGTCTGAATTCCACAGCATGCCGTGCAATGTCTGTATGTCTGGCCTCTGCTTGCCTTTGCAGTCTTACCTTTTGCTCCTCTCTTCAACTTACCCCAGAACTCAGTGCTTCCAAGGACACTATTCTTTTTAGCCACAGAACATTACTCATTCTTCTTTTTAGCCATTAGACATCATTTCCTCTGAAAACATACCCTTGGTCCCTCTGGGCTCCCAAGACCATGTCACCATTATAGCACATTTACATCACTCTGACTGCCTTTGAACAGTCTGTTTCCATCACTGCACTAGAAGGAATAATGACAATTGTGGGTAGGGACCTGCGTCTTACTCATTGTTCTGGCCCCACATCTTGACCAGGTGTCTGGCAGTCACTATTTTAAGATTAACTCTCACTTTTAACCTCATCTATGCAATTTTTCCATCAGCCTGCCTCACAAAATCTGTTTTCCTGGGGGAAAAACAAAACTGATTCATTCACATCAAGGTATAAGTCATGGATGGTTCTAAATGACACTGTTCCCTAGAAGTATTTACATTTTTAGGGGGACAAAGTTTTAAGTCACAGGAATGAATCCCCAGTTCAGATAATCCAACCAGAAATAGTAAATCATGAGAGTATTGGTGAGGGGAAGGAAGTTTTCCCAGAACTTTCAACATGAGTGACTCCCTCTAATCCCACCCTCATAGAAACGTGACTATGTTTTATCTATAAAATTCAGATCATATGTTGGTTATTTGTCTCTGTGTTAAAGAAATCATTATTTACCCATAATAAAAATGCCTGATTTAACTTACAACATTTCTGGTTTTGTTTCAGGGAAGCAATGTTATGGAAGATCAGGATTTATTGGAAATTGGGATCCTTAATTCTGGGCACAGACAGAGAATTCTACAGGCGATCCAGCTCCTCCCCAAGGTAAGCCATGCTTTATTACCCTCACTCTAAGTACAGTCCCAGTGGTTTAAGTCCAGATGTGCAAGGGGTGTCAGTAATTAGGACATTTCCACAGATTGCTGCAGCTCCCCAAAGCAGGTCTTTAGATACAGGAAACACCACTGGCTAACAGAGCAGCATCAGAGTTTCTCATCTGTGGGAGTCCTTATATCAGTACAAACATCCGCCCAGGCCCCTCGAGTATAAGAAGATAAGATCAATATTGGATGGATACAGGGATGTTCCTGGATTAGAAGCCTCATGCCCCATAAGAGGCAATATCTCCTAGAACAGCTCCAGAGGCTTAGCCTCCAGGGACAAGGGACCTGCCTAATTACAAGAGTTATCACTTGGCAAAGTCCAAAGCATCGCATCCCCATCAGGTACGAATAGTTCATGTATAAATCTTCCCAGTCCAGATGCATTTTGTAAGTAGTATGTTACCTAGCAACAGAGTTGACCTTCTGTGTCCAGATAAGGTTTCATAGGAGCCTAAAGCAAGAGGTAGAATCTGAGCATTGGTCTTCAAGATAGATAGTATGTTAATTGGTAATGAAAGGAAACAGCATTTCAGGAGCCAGAGGAACCCAGGTATGGTCCAGGTAACAAACTGCCAGAGTGTTAGGGGAATAGTGATACTGTATGATTTAGAATCCGATGGGATTTGCACAGCAATGTGAATGTACTTAATGCCCCTAAACTATACACTTGAAAAAAATGGTTAAGGTGGTTAATTTTGTTATGTCTTTGTTCTTTGAATCAAGTTTGGTTATTTCTTTTCATCACAATTAGAAAAATATTTTTTAAAAAGGAAGAAAAAATCCAATGTGATTAAAACAATAGGAGAGTGGAGTCAGAGATAAAGCAGAAAAAGTAGTTGGGTCAGTTGGTGCAGGCTAAGGAATTTGGAATTTATTCTCTAAGCTCTGGGGAACAGACATGACTAGAATGCTCTAGGTCAGCTCATTCTAGAGGAGTACACGATAGGAACTAGAAGGAGGGGAAGTTGAAGTTGAGTCATCCAGCTGGGAAAAAATTGGGGGGGGGGCATAGAATGGGGGAATTTGAGGCAGGATAGCAGGATGGGAAAGATAGATATATATTAACCATTGTTTCTAAGGAAGGGATCTGATGATATTTGCCAACTGACAATAAACTGAGTTGCTACTGATAGAAACTTAACACTTTTGCAAATTCAAGGAGAGTCAAGCATACAAAGAAGGTTAATCATACAATTTTCTCCACTAAAAGGAAAAAAAATAAAGCATCCTTAGAACTAATTCTTTAAGTGTATTGTTCACCTCACTACTTTTGAATCTTTACTTAAAATATTACTTGGCAAGTTTTCTTCTTATTGTCAACAAGAGCTTCTGCACTGCTATGCCCACAACACCTAGACCAGTGCCCAGCCCCTGGTAGGCACTCAGTAATTCAATGAATGACTCTCCCCTTGTCATAGTGCTGCCCATCATTTGAAGTTCAGCTCACATTGTTCCATTGCCGGGAGCTGGTCCATGCTTGCTGTTTCAAGGGACCTGGCATATATGGCATACTGTTCTTAATATGTTTGCTCACCTTCTTGGCACTATGTGTTTTAACCAAGGTCTCTGAGAAAGGTTGAATCCCCAGGTAGGGATTTTCCCCTGAAGTTAGGGAGGGAATAAAACCCCTCAACTAAGTGCCAGGCGGGTAATTAATCCCTTTAACTACGAACAATCATGCTTAAACTACATAATCTTTTCTCCCTGGAATGGAGATAAGAAACGCCCTAACCTTTGTAATAGAGATTGATAGGATTGAATCAACTGGTATAAATACAGTTGTAACAAGACAGAAACACTCAGAACTTAGAACAGAATCAAGAAGACAGAGCCTACACGGAGCCTAGAGACAGAAGAACTTCGCTGGAGAGAGCATGCCGGAGGATCCTGGAGAGGGACTGGCCTCGGAGCCTAGAGACAGAGCCTAGCGGGAGAACATGGCAAGGGATCCTGGACTGAACCTGACTACAGAGATTGGCAGGAGAACCTGACTGGAACCTGGACACTGAACCTGACTGGAGAGCCTGGACAGAACCTGGCTGGAGAACCTAGCGAGGGAACATGGCTACAGAACCTCGCTGGAAATCCGAAGCAGAACCTCTCTGGAGATCCAGACCAGAACTTGGCTGGAGATCCTGGCTGGAGATCCTGGCTAGGCTGCTGATCAACTGAACGTTGTCTCCGTGTCATTCCTTCTTCGCCGACTCCGTCCACACCTTTGGGGACCCCTGGACCTGCTGGGGTTGGACCCCGGCATTCCATATCACTTCCTTTGTGAAATTTTCCCTAAAGTGGAGCTGCTTCTCTCCACCTTGGTAATTATCACCCTAGTTCAAACCAACTGCCTCTGACTGGACTACACTATATTCTAATCTGTCATCTCTAGGTTAGACTAGTTGAGTCCATTTCTCCTTGGTTTTCTCTAGCCTGGGCAATTCATATATGCCTAATCTCTGTCCTAGGTACCTTTCTTACCACTCTACAATTAAATTTACACACAGCATCAAGAACAACCCTTCTAAAATGTATATTATATCATGCCACATGCCATGACCTGCTTAAAATCTCAAATGACTGGTGCTGGCTGGTGTGGTTCAGCTGGTTGAGCATCGTCCCATGCACCAAGAGATCACTGGTTGGATTCACAGTCAAGGCACATGCCCAAGTTGCAGGCTTGATCCCCAGTGAGGATGTGCAGGAGGCAGCTAATCAATGTTTCAGTCTTTCGTCAATGCTTCTCTCTCTCTTTCCATCTCCCTTCCTCTCTCTAAAGTCAATAAAAACATATTTTTTTAAAAAAAAAAAATCTCCAATGGCCTACAAAAGTCAATAGAATCTGGCCCCTTCTCACATCTATGACCTCAACCCTCATGCTCCCCTTCTCCTGCACTCTCATCATATGATTTATTTTTGTTCAAAAACTTGCCAAGCTCATTTTTGCCTCAAGGTCTTTCCATATTGGATTCTGCCTGGAAAGCCTTTTCTTCAAATCTTTATTCACTTGCTTCCATACATAATCGAATCTCTACTTAGCTGTCACCTCCTCTCAGAGGCCTTCATGATCTCAAAGCCATACTCCTCGCTCATTTACACTGCCCTTTGTATTGTCCTACTTTAGTTTTTTTCTTCATAGTACTATGACTACCCCAAGTTATATTATTAGTTCATTTTTCTTTCTTATTTTCCACTTCTCCCTGAGGATGCAGGTTCCCAAGATCAGGGACCATGACTATCTTATTCCGTTCTGTGTATGCATTCCCTAGAACAGTGCCTGGCACATAGTAGGTGGCCAGAATATTTGTGGAATAAAGGAATATATTGCTCTCTTTTTCCTCTGAGATTTGATAATTCTATGCTTGTTCCCTCTGAAGGTACTGATAATATTATTACAAATGTCCTTAGGGCAGGAACAATGTCACCTCCATCCTTGAATTTTCTACTGTGCTTACACATTAAAATAATAAAAGAATAGCCAGCTGGTGTGGATCAGTCAACATACGAACCAGGAGGTCACAATTCAATTCCTGGTCAGGGCACATGCTGGGATCGTGGTCTTGATCCCCAGTAGGGGACGTGTAGGAGGCAGCCCATAATGATTCCCTCATCGTTGATGTTCCTATCTCTCTTCCTCTTTGAAATCAATAAAAATATTTTTTAAAAGAATGGAAGAGTTAGTGATTGAATGAATGGTTTCCTCACATGTTGTTCAAATATAATTTTTTTAAATCAAAGAGTACCTCAGTTTTAAAATATATCTTTAAGCTTATCCATGCCATTTAATAATGAGAAACAAAACCACTTGAACTCAGAATTATTTGGAGAATAAATGAAGTGTTTACTTTTAAGACAGAATATCATTCCCATTAGACAAAAACAATATCATAGAAACAATACAAAATTAAACTTCTATCAAGAGGCTGATGCAAAGTGCTTACTATGCACCCAAATGAACATAGAATATAAAAACATCCAAACATGTGTTCAGCAGCACAAACAGAATGTTATAATGCTACAAATTGATGCTTTGCTTACTTAGGTAATGAGCCCAATCTTCAGATGGTTAATAGTGTAATTTTACTGCCAGCACATTCATTTACATTCACTCTAACTTTGCACTGCCAGAAAATGGACAAAATGTCTCTTCCTTGTATTTATGCAATTTGGGTCTTCAGAATATTTGTGTTCTTCATCTATCAGGAAACATATTCCATGATTGCTACCAGAGATCCTTTAATTAACAAGTGAAATTGTTCCTAAACAGAGAAAAGATGGTTTTCTAAGTGCGATCTTGACCTGTTAGCACACTTCAAGCCATGTTCTTCATGCTTTATTTGTGTTTGATGTTTCAAGTTTCTAAGACAAAAGTCTATTCCCTTGGTAAGAATAGTTTTTCTGGAATATGCCCTTTTTGTATTGAAATGTTCACCACCACATGTTCTCAAGTACACTTGATACATTGAGCACAGAGAATACATTCGGTAGATTCTAAGCACAGACATCTTTAGAACAGTAATCACATTAATTCTCCCTCCACCCCATTCTTTCCCTCTGTCTTTTGCAATGCTTAACCTTTCATAGCAAAGCTTAATGTCATTGTTCACCCAGCATCCACTTCCTTCACCAACCCCAACTCAGTCTTTAGGTCTACACGTTTCCCTGAACTTTTGAAGATCAAATTTCACCCTTCTCACTTTTTTTTTTTTTTACATATTTTCCATTTCTTTCTTTTTTTAATTAAATCTTTATTGTTCAGATTATTACATTTGTTCCTCCTTTTTCCCCCCCATAACTCCCCTCCTCCCAGTTCCCACCCCACCCTCCACCCTCACTCCCCACCCACTGTCCTCATCCATAGGTGCACGATTTTTGTCCAGTCTCTTCCCACATCCCCCACACCCCTTTTCCCCCCCCCCAAGAATAGTCAGTCCATTCCCTTTCTATGTCCCTGATTCTATTATAATCACCAGTTCATTCTGTTCATCAGATTATTTATTCACTTGATTCTTAGATTCACTTGTTGATAGATGCGTATTTGTTGTTCATAATTTGTATCTTTACCTTTTTCTTCTTCTTCCTCTTCTTAAAGGATACCTTTCAGCATTTTATATAATACTGGTTTGGTGGTAATGAACTCCTTTAGCTTTTCCTTATCTGTGAAGCTCTTTATCTGACCTTCCATTCTGAATAATAGCTTTTAAAAGTTATCACAGCCAGTTGGCCTGGAGGTTAAATCCCCCCCAGTGTTACCTACAACAATCGAGGCTTAACTACAACAAGACTGCACACAAAGACCACTAGGTGGTGCACCAAGAAAGCATAAAAAAATGCGGAGACAAAGAAACAGGACACAAATCACAGAAATGGAGGAAAGCAAAATGCTGGATATAGAGTTCAAAACCACACTTTTAAGGTCTCTCAAGAACTGTCTAGAAGCTGCCAATAAATTTAGTGATAGCTGGATAAAGTAATCTTGGTTGTAGGTTCTTGCTATTCATCACTTTGAATATTTCTTGCCACTCCCTTCTGGCCTGCAAAGTTTCTGTTGAGAAATCAGCTGACAGTCATATGGGTATTCCCTTGTAGGTAACTGAGTTTCTTTCTCTTGCTGCTTTTAAGATTCTCTCTTTGTCTTTTGCTCTTGGCATTTTAATTATGATGTGTCTTGGTGTGGTCCTCTTTGGATTCCTTTTGTTTGGGGTTCTCTCTGCTTCCTGGACTTGTAAGTCTATTTCTTTCACCAGGTAGGGGAAGTTTTCTGTCATTATTTCTTCAAATAGGTTTTCAATATCTTGCTCTCTCTCATCTTCTGGCACCCCTATAATTCTGATGTTGGTGCACTTGAAGCTGTCCCAGAGGCTCCTTATACTATCTTCGTATTTTTGGATTCTTTTTTCATTTTGCTTTTCTGGTTGGGTGTTTTTTGCTTCTTCGCATTTCAAATCTTTGACTTGATTCTTGTGCTCCTCTGGTCTGCTGTTGGGAGTCTGTATAATATTCTTTATTTCAGTCAGTGTATGCTTAATTTCTAGTTGGTCCTTTATCACAACATCGAGGGTCTCATTAGATTTCTTGAGGATCTCACTATATTTATCGGAGGTCTCACCAGTCTTTTCGAGGTCCTTACTAAATTTATCGGCGGCTTCTAGACAGTTCTTGAGAGACCTTAAAAGTGTGGTTTTGAACTCTATATCCAGCATTTTGCTTTCCTCCATTTCTGTGATTTGTGTCCTGTTTCTTTGTCTCCACATTTTTTATGCTTTCTTGGTGCACCACCTAGTGGTCTTTGTGTGCAGTCTTGTTGTAGTTAAGCCTCGATTGTTGTAGGTAACACTGGGGGGGATTTAACTCCAGGCCAACTGGCTGTGAGAATCCCTTCTCACTTTTAAGAAAGGAAACATACCAAAAGTTCCATGAGAAAATGACCTATTTGTTACTCTCCTAGAAACTGTAAGCATAATGGGCTTTTTCTGTCCCTTTGACACAGAGAAATTATCTGCTTACTTATTTGCAATGTATAATTTGTCTTTTACCAGATAAGAATTCTCTGTGGCCAGGTCTTTGGATAATCCTCTAAAATCCTTTTGAAAGGCCATAATCTCTTTTGTCCTTTGACAATATAACAACTGGAAGTCAGGAATTCAAAGGACATTTATTTTAAAGGTTTGTAAGACTTCATGTCAAGGCCCATATGTTCTCTTAAGATTTTTCATCCTGAATTGAGAATGTATTTCAGCATACTAGCAACTTTGAGATCACATGCTCACTTCACTTTTCAATATTTCCTTTTCATAATATCTTTTGGAATTATTTAGTAGTTATCTGAATATTTGTTAGCAAGTACTTGTCTCCTTGCTATCCTCCTTTCCCTTGTTTCCACTCACCTTTCCATCGACTTAGGTCTACTAGTTCCTTTTCTGCCTCAGCACACAACCAGCACTAAGTCACCAGTGACCAGCAGAGCAGACATTCATAAGCCCTTTTCACCTTCACCTGACTCTGGCTTTGGTATATTCTGATACTCTGAATTGTCTTCTTTTGGCTTCCCTGATACCTGATTATCTTCCTGCCTCTCTGATGTCCTCTCTCCTTGCCTTTTCATTCTCCTCAGTGAAATGTTGCTCAAACTCAAAAATATCTGATGGCTACTGAATGTTGTTATCACAGGATTCTTGATCATTGTACAGTTTCTTGTATTCATTGTTTTGTTCATTGCTACTCTACTTCTAGTTCATTGCATAATGAACACCTGCATTTTAGCTGCCTTTATTTCTAAGTTCAGTTCAATTTAACCAACTTATGTTGGGCTACATAGTTCTTTGTTCTTTAATATATTTTTATTGAGGAAGGGAGAAGGAGCGAGAGTTAGAAACATCAATGATTAGAGAGAATCATTGATCAGCTGCCTCCTGCACAGCCCACTCCAGGGAACAAGCCCACAACCTAGGCATGTGCCCTGACCGGGAATCTAACCATGACCTCCTGGTTCATAGGTCAATGCTCAACCACTGAGTCATGCTGGTCAGGCTGGGCTACATTGTCCTAATTATTTTTTTCACTGAATGGCACTGAATATCTCTGGTTCTATTAAATTATCCCCATTCCCATCCTCAGTTTGAGATTAGTTAAAAAAAATAATAAAGGAATTATCAGTTATTCCAATAGAAAAACAAAATTCTGTGTTAGCTGTCTAAAGCTATATAACAAATTACCCTCAAATCTTTTCCCTCCCATGTTGCAATGAGAATAACATTTATTGAGAATGGCTCATTACAAACAAAATATATTTATGTATAAAATCTCTGCAATGTAAAAGATCCCTTTGTCTCCATGTGGCTGGAGTGGACAAAGCCAACTGTCCACATGGCTCTGGGGGCTGTGCTGGACCCCAGCTAGTGGACAGGGGGTCGGTCTGTCAGCTGATGAGCCTTTTCTTGGCTCCATCTTCATGATTTCTCATTGCACAAGGGCGCGTGGTTCGCATCCTTCCTCTAATCCTCCTGGGAAGACGGCACCTCAGGGGCAGGCAGCACTCATGTCAATCTCCCAGACAGGTGACCCCTACCTTGTGGAACCCAGGGACAGAGCACTTTTAAATGTCACACGATAGACGGAGGTTCTGTGCCCACTCACATGGAGGCTGCTCTCCATGCCGGCCCCACCAGCACGCGCACCAGCCTCCCTTCCTCAGCCACCCTGAAAGCTGCACTTCCCGTTTTCCATGATGCATCTGTCCTCACCAGTTTACCCAGACCCTCCTGAGGATGCCCACCCCACACTGTCACACGTGGTGCTCCTGGGCATGGAGCCAGGCTCCCCGGGATCCTGGACCACACACCTGTAAGGCAACAGAGATGAGACCAGTCTGAAGACCACACTGGCCATACCCCAGGGTGGCGCCTCTCTCTCGGCCAAGGCCACAGCTGGTGCTGAGGAGCACAGCTGGCTGAGGCCTGCCAGCCCTTATAGCAGAGCCCACCTAGCTCCTCCCAGCAGCCAGTGGGGAGGGAACAGCTGGCAGGTGGGGGCAGATTCTGAGCGCGGTTTGCCATCCAGAGGAGGGGAGCAGCTTTGGGCATGGGAAGACAAAGGTGCAGGGGTGCATAGTGGGTCTGTAGGCACCCCTGCTCCTTTACCAGAGGCAGCCCCTGAGGCGTGGGTATATCCCCAGCCCCTGTGGGAAGGATCCACTTCCCTTATTTCTTAGATGCAGACCTGGGTTCTAGACCCAGCTCACCTGTCAATGTCCTGGGCAAACTCTCCCCAGACCACACCGGTTGCTGTCTGCAGGTGAGGGGCCCTGGCATTTGCCTCCAGCAGGGGGCCTCTTCTCTGAGAGAGAGGGAACTTGAACTGGCTCATCTGCCCATGAAGAGGTGTCCGTGGTTCCAAAGCACCCCCAAATCTTAGTGGTATGTGACAACTACATTTGTTATCTCAGAGTGTCTGTGGGTCAAGACACCAGGTGCAACTTAGCTGGGTTCTCAAGCTCTGGGTCTCTAACAGAGCTACAGTCATCTCAAGACTCAACTAGGAAGGAACCACTTACTAGGTCACATGTGGATGTAGGCAGGATTCTATTCCTTGGGCGCCTTTGGACTGAGGCCTCAGTATTTCAGAAGCTGTTAGCTGAAGGCCTTCTTTAGTTCATTGTCACATGGGCCCTCATAAAGCATCTCACAGCAGGCATCTGGCTTCAACAGCAGGAGCATGTGAGAGGATAAGAAAGTGCCAGCAAGATGGAAGTCCAGGCTTTTACAATGCCCCATCCTTTCTTTTATTATTTTTTCCAGTTTTATTGAAAAATAATACTTATACATCACTGTATAACTTTAAGGTGTACAGCATGATGGTTTCATTTACATAGGTTGTGAAATGATTGCCGCAGTAGGTTCAGCTAACATCCATCTTCTCATGTAGATACAATTAAAAAGAAGAAAGAAAAAAGGAAGGCCATTTTTTCCCTGTGATGAGAACATCCCATCCTTTGTTGTATTCTATTTATTAGAATCAAGTCACTAGACCCAGCCCCCACCCAATAGGAGGTGTTTTCACAGGGATGTGAATCCCAGGAGATAGGGTCATTGGCGACAACTCAGAGATTTACCACTATACAATCTACTTCCCATGTCAATATTTGTGGTTAAAATGGAATAGCCCATTAACAACAGCAACAACAAAAACATCTTTTATTTCCATGGATCATCTTCATGGGACTATGGTATTTGCATTTAGAGGATTTAGAAGCCACATTTTACATCACTCAGAAAAGAGGTACATGCATCTGATCTGTAGAGTGATATGCAGGGTATCCCAATAAGAACTATACACACTTTGGATAATTATTAATTCCAGTGGGTTAAATTTGAAAAGAAAGAAACATCAATTGAGCTCTCAGCTTCAAAGTGTGTATACATGTTTTGGGACACCCTATATAATGTAACTTGATAAAATACAATTATATAGAAATGAGACATATTAGAGATTTGTCAATTGCACAAAAAGTCTTAATGCTCTGAACACCACTAGTCTAAGTAATTCACACAAATAAGTAATCCCATAAAACACTACAAATTTTAAAAGCATGTTTATTCTTTGTTGGTGACTCATTGCTAAAAATAGAGTATTTACATCTATATTAGGGAAGTAAATCAGTTAAAGTATATTGGATAAGACTTTAAGGATATTAGCAAAGAAAACACATTTTTAAAAGCTAATAAAGTGAGACAGTAAAAGGGACTATTTAACTTGAGGTCTGGTCAAAGCAAATAGGTAAAGACAACAGTTGATAAAAAAAAAAAAGTTAGTGAGCAAGGATATATAGATGCATTGGCAGGGATTGAAAACTTGAACATTAATAAAGGCATGACAACATGGACTGGTGGGAACTGGTAAGCTGGAGAATACAAACCCTGCCCTCAAAGAAATATTGGCTTTATTTCCAAACACTTTATTAGTAAAGCAAAGTATTGGGGACCAGATTTGGCAATAGCTGTGTCACAGGGCAAGATAATATCTCCAGAAATGAAAGTCTTAATACAATGGGATCACAAATTATTTCTGAGTATATAAGGAGTATTATGAAAGTAATATTATCTCAATCTGCTTCCTGCCCAGGACTATGTTCTTAAAGATTCTAGTTCTCCCAAGGTCCTTAAAATTCAGATGTTAATTCTAGTCTTGATGGTTGGTGAAGAAGTGTGCAAGCTTTAGGGGATAGGAGTACAACCAGCGTAATTTCTTTAAGAGTCTAGAAAGGAAGGTTCAGTCTTATCTCCCTGTCACTTAGAAAAATGATAGAAACTTATTCCTATTTCTTCTGCTATTTCTCAAAAGGGCAATGACAAAATGTTGGCTACAGGCACAGATGCTCTCAGGGTAGTTTCTGACAGGGTAACTTTGCATTCTCCCATGCCATCACTCACTCCCCATCTACCCTCATTGCTTCTACTTGCATTTCTTTCTTTTCAATACCTGGTATCTTCAATTTCCTGCCACCCAATGTAGACCTACTACCCTGTGGACATCTAGTTAAAGATATACTCACAAACAAAAATCTCACACACTTATGTACACCATTAGCATGGGGAATCTAAACTAAAGTTCATACATGATTGGACCTACAGTCTAACTGAAGGCATAGGATGTTCTACTTCCTTTAGGTCTACTAGTAGTTTTTGGTGAGAGAGGTTGCAGTGTTCCTAGAGTCCTCTCAAGCTCCATTCTGTTCTGTAAGTGTCTCATGGTTCTGGGACAAGTAGATATCCTCCCTTAGATCACTGTAAAAGATGACTTATTTTTCAGGAGAAACGTTGGTGCCATTAGAATAGGGAATGGCAAAAGAATAACTGACCTTAAGGTGAAAAACTTAAGTAATTTGGAGTATATAAACTCTGAAGTGACAACAAGTTATTCAGATCTTTCTTATCATTCCTCCTTAGCCTGGCACACTCTATAATCAGGTAATGAACTCTAGATACTATAACAAACAACTACAAAATTTCAGTGTCTTAACACTTAAATTTTGCTCTCACTCACATTAAGTCCAGTAAGGCTTGGTCAGGAAGCTCTTCTCCAACCAGTGACTCAGGGATCCAGGCTTCTTCATTAATGCGGCTCTCCCATCTCATAGTTCTCTGAGGGTTGCCATAAGGGCAGGATAAAGAGGAGCTGAGAGCACAAGATGTTATATTGCCAGGCTTGGAAGGGCATCACTTACTTTAGATCACATTTGATTCACTAGGACTCAGTTATATGATCCTCACTAAACTGCAAAGTAAGCCAAGACATATAGTCTCCCTTCCCAGGAAGAGGTAACAGGATTCCTGAGAATTTAGCCATTCTGTGCCAGAAACACTTTCTCCTTTCTGTGCCTCAGCTGCTGTCTTTCTTCAGATCAGTAACTCCAAAGAACTACTAGGTGTGAGAGTGACGCAGCCCCTTGTACTTACCAATGCTCTGGTCCAAGGTTTTATGCAGTGTCTGAAAGCAAGATGACTGCTGCATTCTTCCTAAATGAAAGAGGGACGGATTTTAGTGTTTTACTTTAAATAAATTTATTTTGTATTATTATTATTATTACTAGGGGCCCGGTGCACGAAATTCGTGCACTGAGTGTGTGTGTGGGGGGGGGGGGAGTGTCCCTCAGCCCAGCCTGCCCCCTCTCACATATTGGGAGCCCTTAGGCGTTGACCCCCATCACCCTCCAATCGCAGGATCGGCCCCTTGCCCAGGCCTGAAGCCTCTGACAGAGGTGTCAGGCCTGGGCAGGGGACCCTCATTTCCCCCCATCACTGGTTCTGCCCCCCGCCCAGGTCTGATGCCTCTGGCCCAGGCATCAGGCCTGGGCAGGGGGCCCCCAGACCCCTCCGATTGCTGGCTCTGCCCCTTGCCCAGGCCTGATGCCTCGGCCAGAGGTGTAGACCCCCATCACCCTCCGATCACCTGATCGGCCCCTTGCCCAGGCCTGACGCCTCCGCCAGAGGTGTCAGGCTTGGACAGGGGACCCCCATCTTCCCCCGATCACTGGCTCTGGCCCCCGCCCAGGCCTGAGGCCTCTGGCCCAGGAATCATGCCTGGGCAAGGGACCCCATCTCCCTCTGATCGCTTGCTCCACACCCCGCCCAAGCCTGACGCCTCTGACCCAGGCTTCAGGCCTGGGCAAGGGGACCATCATATCCCCCCAATCCCCGGCTCAGCCCCCCGCCCAGGCCTGATGCCTCGGCCAGAGGAGTTGACCCTCATCACCCTCTGATCACCAATCACCGGATCGGCCCCTTGACCAGGCCTGAGGCCTCTGGCAGAGGTGTCAGGCCTGGGCAGGGGACCCCCAGCTCCCCGCGGTTGCAGGCTCCGCCCCTGCCCCTGCAGGATGCCTCTGGCTGAGGCATCCGGCTCTGGCAGCGGGGACCCACAGCTGCAGTGGCCCCGCGATCGTGGGCTCCACTTTAGGCCCAGGCAAGGGACCCCTAGCTCCCGGGACTGCCAGCTTCGACCGTGCCCAGCTCCCATTGCTGGCTCCACCCCTACTTCCTGCTATCACTGGCCAGGGCAGCAAAGGCGCCTGATTCTCCGATCATGGCTGGGGGGCAGGGCAAAGGTGGCCCCAGGGCCGCCTTTGCCCTGCCCCCCAGCTCTTAGCTCCCCCCTGGGTTTCCGATCACTGTCAGTGGCAGGGGGCTTCTTCCTGCTTTCCCTTTCGCCTCCCTGCATTGTGCCTACATATGCAAATTAACCGCCATCTTGTTGGCAGTTAACTGCCAATCTTAGTTGGCAGTTAATTTGCATATAGCCCTGATTAGCCAATGAAAAGGGTATCGTCGTACGCCAATTACCATTTTTCTCTTTTATTAGTGTAGATTAGTTTATTATGAAGACAAAGAGGTGAAATACTGGATTTACTCATTATCGCCCCTGAATATTTACAGGGAAGTAGGGGAGAAATCCTGCCAGTAACTAGGTTCTGACCTGTTGCCAACCCCAACAGCTATCATCCTTCAACTTTGAGAAGCTCATTTGGTAAAGAACAGTAGCTCCTTTGGAGTGACACTGCGATCAGTAGGAATAGTAAAGAAATCTAGAAATCTGAGCACTTTCTCTTCTTTATGTAATTTAAGAACATCTCAATTTAGAGCTGGAAAGGACCTTGAAATACCTGCTCAGCCTCTTACCTGAGTCTTTCACAGGTGAGGAAACCAAGTCCTGGGCAGATTGCATGACTTGCCCCCAGGCAGATTGTTCCTTAGGGACAGAGCTGGGACTAAATCCCAGGTGTCTGTGCTCATGACAGTTGCCTCCTAGGTAGATACTGTGCTATATTGGAGATACAGGACTCTGAGGATGCTTATGCTTTTGTGAGAAAAACTGTACATGGGCAGAAAAGGACCAAATGGCTAAATGCAAAAAAGGGAATTGCTTATAAAATTGGGTTTCCTTTTTAAGTTTCAGGCTTTAAAGGCAGCTTTTGCAACCTCCATAGACCACTAAACTCCCTTCTCAAGGCTGGAAGGGAAGGGCTGTGGCAGGGATCCCAAAGCCCTAAAGAAGCAGGAAGGAGACAAACCTGAGAAAGCATAAAGATAGACATAGACCATGTCTGTTATCCAGTGACCAGTAGGGATGAAACCATTTGTTTATCCTTGAAGGTGACCTGAAAAAAAGTTCACTAACAGTAGTCATTGCTGTTCCAAAGAAGGAAAGGCATAATGGAATGAAATAAAACAACTTTCTTTTCTTTTTAAATCCTCACCAAAGGATATGTTTTTGTTGATTTTAGAGAGAGAAGAAGGTGGAGGCAGAGAGAGAGAAACATCAATGTGAGAGAAACATCAGTCAGTTGCCTCCCATATGCTCCCTATTGGGGAATCAAACCCACAGCCTGGATATGTACCCTGACCAGGAATCAAACCTGTGACTTTTTGTTGTATGGCACAATACGCCAACTAAATGAGCCACACTGGCCAAGGTTTATTTTCTTATTTATTCTGGGTAGAGAGGAAGGAAAAATGGGGAAGATGGAAGGGCATTCTATAGGAGAGAATGAAGACACATCTTTTGAGAATTAAACTCCATGGAGATGACAGTTTTTATGGAATTTAGCCAGGAAGCAGCATGGTGTAATGGTTAGGAACATGACCAGACTCCTTGAGCTTGATTTTACCTACCCCATAGGTTGTTGTAAGAATGAATAAGTCAATAGATATATAGGACTTAAAACAGAGCTCAGCACATTGTATGTGCTATTGTAGTGTGCCTTAAATAAAAATTTTACAGAAGACTGAAGGTGAACCAAGAAAAAGTGAAGTTCCTTCAGTCCATTAAGTATATCTAAAAAGTATTACTTCAGGCCCTAGCCAGTTTGGCTCAATGGATAGAGCATCAGCCTGCAGACTGAAGGGTCCCAGGTTCAATTCCGGTCAAGGGCACATGCCTCAGTTGCAGGCTCCCAGGACTGAGGGCATGCGGGATGCAACCAATCCATGTGTCTCTCTCACATGTGTTTCTCTCTGTCTCTCCCTTTCCCTTCCACTCTCTCTAAAAATAAATGGAAAAAAATTATCGTCAGGTGAGGATTAAGTATATTTATATATGAAAATTACTACTTCGGGCATAAACAATAAACAAAATGCATCTTCTTTTATTCATTCACTCAATAGATATTTTATGAAATACCTACTGCATGACAGACACTGTTCTAGATGCTGAGGATTTATTGTTAAAAAGCAAGATATACACAGTCACTGTCCTCAGGCAGCAGATTCCTGTGGGGGAATGCAGACAAACAGAAGTAAAAATATGTAATGTCAGGTAATGATAAGTGCTATGGAGAAACAGGAAGCAAGGGAATAGATAAAGTATTGAGGATGGATGAATGCTGTTGTAGATGAAGACACTAGAATTCACACCCAGGCAGGTTAACTGAGATTCTCAGCCACCTCTCTACTGAAAACCTGAGAAGGATAGTAAGGAGATCTTGAGATGAGTGAGCTGAATAATCCACTTCAGGCACCTTTAAGGAATTTGCAGGGGCTCAAAAAATGAATTCTTATAAGCTTTTAGTCTAACTTAATTAATCCTAGGTTAGCCAGCTACTACCTGTGTTACCGTGGACAAATCATTGGAATTCTCTAATTCTGTTTCCTCATATGTAAAATGGAAATAATAGTGGAATTTGCCACATTAGATTATTGTAAACTATAAATTTATAATGCATATGAAGTGCCTGGCACTTAGGATTAAATTAATATTAGTTATAACCATTTGCTTTTGTTCAATAAATGCTCACTAAATTAACAAAGGTCAATGAATTTTTTAAATATATTTTCATTGATTTCAGAGAGGAAGGGAGAGGGAGAGAGATAGAAACATCAATGATGAGAGAGAATTATTTATTGACTGACTCCTGCACACCCCAAACTGGGGATTGAGCCTACAACCTGGGCATGTGCTCTGACTGGGAATCGAATCATAACTTCCTGGTTCACAGGTCCATGCTAAACCACTGAGCAACACTGCCCAGGCAACTCAATGAATTTTTGACATTTCTCTTGCCTGGGCCAAAAAATAACAAAAAGAGACTCAGTGACTGATATAAAAGCCTGTGATATAAAAGTACCCATGACCACATTGCCCAGTGAGCTTTCCATTCTCTATGAGTGGATTATTCACAGAGTATTCCTTTTCCAGATTTAAAAAGAGGCAAAATTTTAAAATCTGATCATCAGCCACTAAATTATTTTTTAAAATATTTGGGATTATAGTTATCCCACCAGACATTACTAGAGAAATCATATGAAATCATAACTAAGGTATTCTTATGTTTGAGATTAAATGGATAAGCATAATGCTGAAAGGGCTTCCAGTCTTTATCTCTTGGAGGAAACGTAATTAACTCCCAACCCAAAGTGGAAAGTGGGAGAAGAATGGAAATGAAGAGAGTACTTAAAGCACAAGGGCTCAATAAATGTATGTGGGAGAGAATGCAATGGAAGTGAACTGAGAAGCAAGGGGTCAGATCTTGACCACGCAGTTCCATTAAATTCCTAAAGGCATTGTGTTTTCATAGAAAAGCAGAATATCTAGACTTACATAAGAGCAATAAAACATCTCCACCATTTTGAATGAGCCATTGTTCCCTCCCTTTGCAAAATAATTGAATTGGGTTCTAATTTAACAGTTGAATCTAATTTGGCTATATTTCTTATTTTCTATAGAAAGCACTCAAGTGAGAAGTCTCTGTTCAGTTTGTTTACAAATGCACTGAGCATCTACTTATGTCTCAGACACAGTGAAAGGAGAAAAGGGGTGAAAGTACACAGTATCTGCCTTCAAAGAGATTACAGTCTAGCAAAGAAAGTTGGACCAATATTCCTGTGATTTTAATACAACACAAAGCATAACAGAGCTGTAATAGAGGTAAAAATATAAGCTTTGCAAGTTAAATGGAAAGGAAGGTCTCTTTTGTTTAGAGAAGGGTTTCTGGAGGAGGAGGCAGGTAAGTCAAAAGCCATGTTTATGCACCTTCAAAACACCTTTGTTGTGGGGAGTTTTATGGTAGCGCATGCTGCTCCAAGCATATGGACAAAGCTACTTTTTTCTCCTTTGTAATACCCATCCTCTAAAATACAGCTACGGATTTCAGCCATCAATCCAGCTATGAATTTCATCCATCACTTTGCCCTTCAAGCTATAATGAGTCAAATTCTTCAAGTCCAAGCAGATACCTGTAGTCAGCTTCAATGGGACAGGCTAAATAAGGAGCTGAGTTAATGAATTCATGACAGTATAAGTGCTAACTAGATACACTTTAAATGATTTTTAAGTTATGATTTATAAATCATAGAATTCCAACTGGTTAAAGCTTTTTCTTCAATGCATCATTAGTTTTAACCCTCAACTCCGTCTCTACTTAGTGTCCACTGCTTGATGACAAAGGGTTGTATTTACAATTTTCTAATATTAAGAAGTATAGATGTTTTCAAATGTGACATTTTGTACAAGGGATTGTACAAATCTACAGTGTACAAGAGATTATTACCGTAAGTGTAGAGAAGATTGATTTCCCTGCCTCTCACCTCTGGGACTCAATTACATCCTCCTGTATTAGTATTTCTGGTGTTCGCTTTCAACAGAACACTTTTCTAAGTGCTACTGATGTAGACATAGAATAACATCTGACCTTACATCCGAGACCTTAGCACCCCTGGTAGGATTAGAGCCAGGAGAAAGAGAGCTAGGGCAACTCCAGCGCGTAATGTCTGCAACACCCACATGCCAGATGTTCACCGGTGAATCTCTGGCTCATTCATCCATTCAGTCAGTCCATTCACTCTGGCCTTGTGCTAGGTTCAGAGATGGGGATGCAAAAAATGGATAAGACTTGGTCTCTGAATCAAGGAGTTCTACCTATATTTTAGACAGAGACAGATAATATTAAAAACTAAACTACTGTGAAAATAAAGCTACAGAAGGAGGAAGAGCATGGGGGTCAGGGAAGGTTTTCTAAATAGGTAGATGATGCTGGAACTGAATCTCAAAGAATTAATACATATTTTTAGCCAAACAGGGCACTTAGGAAGTCACTTAAGACAAAAGGTACTGCCCATGTTCCTACAGATCTAGAGATAGTAAGAAGTGGATGCCTATTCATTCATTCTCTGTTTCTCTCTCTCTCTCTCTCTCTCTCTCTCTCTCTCTCTCTCTCTCTCTCTCTCTCTCTCTCTCTTTCTCCTTCTCTCTCTCCATCTGTCTCTCATGCATGCTCCCTTTCACATATAAACAACACACACACCCACAGGCATTCACTTACTTCCCAATATATTAACCCCAAGAAAAACTGTAAAAGAAACTTTTCTCAAATTTCTCCAACCCACTCAGTTTCTTTTCTTTTGTAGGACTTATAAAAACATTGGCACTTAATAACTTTCTTATATGTGTATGTATTTCAAATGATACTCAAAGAAATTACATATTTCTGGAAGGAAGGAACCTTAGACCCTTTTACATTTTTACAATACAAGAGGATGATGTTGCATATATCATTTGTGCTTAAAAATACGTGTTGAATTAAATTAGTAATAACTACCAAAATGATTGTTAGAGCTGACTCTCTACTGGGGATTCACATAAGTAGAGATAAAAATGCTTAGTCACTTTGCCCTAGCCTGTTTGTCTCAGTAATTGGAACGTCGGCCTGCAGACTGAAAGGTCTCTGGTTCAATTCCAGTCAAGGGCATGTACCTCAGTACATGCAGGCTTGATCCCGAGCCCTGGTCAGAGCACATGCAGTAAGGTAAAGAGTTGATGTGTCTCTCTCACATCAATGTTTTTCCCTCTCTGTCTCTTCCCCTCCCTTCCATTCTCTCTAAAAAAAAAAAAAAAAAAAAATCAATGGAAAAAATTTCCTCAAGTGAGGCTTAAATAAATAAAAATGCTTTGTCACTTTGATGTCTGAGGTAATTAAAAAATCTGAACTGAAAAAAAAATACAGAAATAAACAACAACAACAACAAAAAAAACAAAACACCACCAAAATATGAGGCTAGAAACATTTACCTAAAGACCAACCTATTGTTTATTGTGACTGCTGTTCTCTCCTCTCCCCGCCCCCACCCCCCATGTTGGTGAAATAGTTCGTGGATCATTCCCTTACTATAGATATAAAAGGGGTTCTGTGGAATTCTAGCAGAGCTTCAGAATGGGGTTACACTTATCTGTGTATTCCAGATCTTATGGAAATGCCTTCTAATGATTTCCTGGGTGTCCCAAGTCACACATGTGCTATTAACAAGACCATTCGCTGACCGAGTGACATCTGCCCTTTTCTGCCTCTCTTGCTTTAGTTTATGTGGTTGATGGCTCCTGTCACCAAAGCTTGAAAAAATGTTACCAGAACTTACCCAACGTGTTCTCAGTGCTGCTAACACCCACTGAGGGAAGCAAGTCTGTTACTAAGGATCACCAAAGGCTGCTTCAGAGCAAGGGCACTGATGCCTGTGCTACTTGCTACTGGCTGCAGTGCCCAGTATCTTCCCATCAAAGGCAGCTTAGCCAGTGCCAAGTGAATGTTCTGCCATTGTCACTGAAGCCTGCCAATGTGTGCACCACCGCCAACTGCAGGTGCCCAATGTCAAGAGTACCCATGTCTGCAATATGGCACCATCTCTGCTCACTGATGAAGTTGCTGGTGCCAATTCTGCTGACTCCTTTGTTCCCAATGTCCCAGAAATGCTTCATTATATGGCTCTTTTACTAAAGTTTTTTCTTCTATGGGCATGGCTCCTGGGAGCTGGGCCAAGGGCCAGTCAAAGCACCAGGTCCTGAAATCCGTTCACAGTCCTTCCCTTCTCACCCTTGTCTATTGTCCCTTGAATCAAATACATATGCCTTGATCACCTTCTTTGAGCAGAAGAAGATTCTCCTGTGGCCCAGGATTCCTCACTGAATACAGACCCACGCATGCCCAATCCCGCCAGTCATCCAAATATTCCTGCACAGAACAGTTGAGTGCAGTTCGGTTTGAGCTGAAATCCATGCCACACAGCTGCAGCTGTCAGCTCACGATTCCCACTTTGTGTTAGAGAACAGGAACATACTATTTAATTTTTAAAATATATTTTTAATGATTTCAGAGAGGAAGGGAGAGAGAAACATCAATGATGAGAGATAACCATTGATTGGCTGCCTTCTGCATGCCCCCTACTGGGGATCGAGCCCAAAACCCAGGCATGTGTCCTGACCAGGAATTGAACTGTAACCTCCTGGTTCATAGGTCAACACTCAACCACTGAACCACGCCAGCCAGGCAAGAACAGGAACATTTTATTTCATGTCTCAAGAAAGCATCCTAAATCTGACCACTCCTCACCACCTCTGCTCTCACACCCGGTGCAAGCCGTGTGTGTCCTCTTTCTCCAGGATTACTTCCACAGTCTCTGCACCGGCCTTCCTGTTCCTACCCTTACCTCCCTGTGAACTGTTCTCAACACAGCAGCTGGAGTGATTTTACTAAAACATAAGCCAGATCATGTCACACCTCTACTCAAATTCTTGCATTGATTCCCATTTCCCTCAAAGTCAAAATCTTTACAAGGCTTTCAGAGCTTTACCTTATCTGACCCCCCTGATTACCTGTCTGACCTGATGCCCACTCCTCTCTGCCTGCACAAGCTGCCCCAACCACATTGATGTCCTTGTTATTCCTTGAATTTACACCAGGCTCACTCCATCCCGAGGTCCTTTGCTCTACATGGTTCCTCCACTAGGAATTTTCTCCCCTTAGTTGCCAACAGAGCCGATTCACCATCTTCACATCTTTGTTCAAATCTTGCCTTCTGGATGAAGCTTCTCTTACGCACCCTATGAATAGTGCACCTTCCTGCTTCCACACACACACTCCAGCACCTCCAGTCCTCCTGCTGGATTCTTGACCCACTTATCACCTTTGGATGTAATTTCCTTATTTATGATGCATGTTAATTATTATCTGTCTCCCCCACTAGAATGTAAGCTCCACAAGGACTGGCACCTGTATATGTTTTGTTCACTGATGCATCCAGGACAGCACTACAGTATAGTAGACATGCTATAAGTATTTGTTGAATGAATGGGATGAGTGGATGAATAAATGAATGAACAGATAAACAGATTAAGTGGATGGATGGATGGATGGATGGATGGATGGATGGATGGATGGAATGGGGTGGGGGTTCTCATTTTTGTTACTCCTTTACTAATTTTAGGCCACCATGTAAATATCTTTCGTACTGCCCTCCCCAGTCAGGACATAAGTTATTCATCTGTAACCTGTTAACATTGGCTTTATGGCAGATTTATCTGTTTGAAGTGCTTCAGTGGGTGATGTTATTATGCACATGCCTGGAGGCTCTGAGAAAGGACACGGTTTTTAAATATCAAATAAATAGAATTGACATTCGGAGCATTCATTACTTCTGAAGATTCAAGGGTGAGGAGATTTTTTTTTTAGTTGAGACTAAAAACTTGCCAACAATTTTCCTGATTGATAGTAGCATTTAAAGTTTCTGTTTTAAGAGCAAAGCAGTGTGCTGCACAGCCCCTGAAACGCTACATGAATATCAGAAAACATGTACTGTCAGAGGGAAAACGAGACCCTGTGTCATTTTCTAAATATAGTTCACATCACCGGTGAAGCTTGAGAAATGGGAATGATGGGGAGCAACTTATTCAGTTGCAAAAAGTCCAGTTCATCTTCAGTCTGAGCCCTTGTTTCATAGAAGAGCTTTGCACCAAGGAAATGAATCAAAACAAATAGTGATATTTATCAAAGGGCATTCAGGTCGACATTATCTCAATAAGGACTTTAGAAATAAAAATTAAAAGGCACCCCAAGTCGATCGAGGCTCAGTTGATGATGGTAAAAACAACAACAAAACAAAACACATGTCCTTTTAAAAGTATCCCTTTACCAAAAGCTTCAGGGGAAAGTACAGTAAAATCCTTTAATAAAATCGTTTAAGCCCAAGAGCCATGTGTATGTGTCTTTTCATCCACATCCCCATAGATCTCACTTGACAGATAACTGCCAGTTCTCAGGTGATGCGATGGACCGCAGTTAGTCTATGGGCACAGATGAAGCTGAAAAGACCAGTGCTTGGCTAGCAGTCTGCTCACCGAGCTTGCAAAGCCATAAAGAGATTGTTTTGGAGTTGCTGTTGTTGATGTCATTTTCTTTCTACCATGATTTATAGAACGTGTTGTTTGGGAAGCTTCACTCCTTTAACTTGTGGTGAGCCCAGAACCTTTGATCGAAGAGGGTCCCGCTTCCCTGATGACTAGAGGCCAGGTTAGTCTGGCCAGTGTCTGTTTTGTTCACTACCTGACGATCCTGTGCTGCTAGAGTTGACCGCCATGTCTCTTGGGAACATTTCTTATCTATGCATTGTTTGTTGTTCATTGCTTCCTTTCAGTTTACTCCGTGATATAAGACTTGAAAAAATAAGGAAAGGCTCAGGTACTCTCTGAGATAGGCCTTCATTTGTTTCCTTTATTTCTAAAATAGAAATCATGGGGTATTAAGAGACAGTGCCCAGCCCAAAGCGCTTTACTTTCCCTTTATTCCCCCAAAATGTAGTGCCAAGTAATATCCAGGTACTACCTCTTTACTGTTCCTGCCCTGTGCCTAAAGCTGGGAGTTTTCATTTTGTGTTTGTTTAAAATATGTTTTTATTGATTTCAGAGAGAAGGGAGAGGGAGAGAGAGATAGAAACATCTATAATGAGAATCATTGATCGGCTGCCTCCTGCACGCCCCCTACAGGGGATCGACCCCACAACCACGATTTCTAACCTGGAATTGAACCATGACCTCCTGTTCATAGATTGACACTCAACCACTGAACCACACTGGCCAGGCATGGAAGTTTTCAATTTTCTGAACCCTGTAGGCACCCCAAGTGAGGCTCAGTTCGTGGTGGGGAAGAACAGAGAGGTTACTTCTTCCTGCAATTATAAGTCCATAGCAACACCCAAACATAATTCACGTACCTCAGAGGGTTTAGGTTTCCTCCCTATTCTTTCATAGAAATTGTATCCATGACAGAGTCTGATTCTAAACAAAGGGGCTTCAAGAAGCAGATTTGTAAATGTTACTTGTCTCCCTCCCTTGCTGCACAGACCCAATACGGAGACCTTATCACACCTTTCTTGTCAACAATAGTCACAGTGTACTAATCCTTTCAATTCCCTCAGAAAGGATATTATTACATGGACTAACCAAGGTCTCGGACTTCACAAAGGACATTTTCCCCAAGGTCACCTGAAACCCCTCACAAGTGAGATGATGTATGCGAAAATGCTTTGGGGTCTTAAAAGTCCCATATGGTTATTAGGTGATGTTCTTATCACTAATAGTCCTATCCTTTTTGCAGACACGTCTCTCCCAGCAAAGTTGCACTGCACTAACACTTAGATGGTGCTGGATAGACTTCTTTCTGGGGACCCGTGGTCAGTGGATTTGCCTCCCCTTTTATGTTCAATCAGTCTTTTAAGAGCCACTGTTGAAATAGCACAGTGATGTCTAAGCTTAGGTCTCAAAGCCTATATGAGATCTGATCCTCGCACTACTGGATAGACCTGCATTTGGATTCAGGGGCACACTGGCTGCTAGCACTGATTGTTCTGGTTTATTTTCAGGGCTACTGTTAGTCCAAGTCTTGGGTAGCAGCAGGACAGAGCAGCAAAGGCTAGAACAAGGAGCAGGAATAGAGGGAGGTACTCGACAATATCAGCTGTCTGTTATCACAAAAGTCACATCAGAGAGTCTGAGAGTATAAAATATATCCGGAGTATGAAGAGAAGCCACGTTATTGCAGCTTTCTAGGCAAGTTTTAGCAGCTGAGCCTGGTACGCCAGGGCTGTCGCACAGGTTTACATAAATGATAGGTTTGTGTGTTTGTATCTAGGGAGTGGCATGCCACGTGGATGGCTGTCCTTGCCCACATAAGGGCGTTTACCTGGTCCCATAAAAGGATCCAGCTATCACCAAGTCCAAGCCAGGCAGCTTCTGGACCCTCACAACTGTTTTCACAGAAAGATTACTAACCCCAAAGTTAGCTCCAACTATGCTTCTTGCATTATATTTCCAAGAAAGACAAGCAAAAAGCCCTCCACCCCACCCCAATCTCCATTACATTCTTAGGTTCTTATTCCTTTATATCTCTGACCTTCTTCAAGGCTGAGTCCTCATTTCTCACCCCTTCCATGCCTTTACCATATACCTTCTAACATCTTCCCCTTTCTCTTCCTCTTCCCATATGAATGAACTGAAAAGAATAGTTAGAGTACACTTGCTACTTCCCCATCTCTAACTCCCACCTAAATCCAGCACAGCCTAGCTTCTGGGCTCTTCCCAGTTAAGTCCCAGTGATTAATTTGCCAGGTCCTGAAAACACTTCTCCTTCCTCATCTCATTATACCTCTCTGCCGCATTTCCTCATGGCTCATCATACCCTCTTTGAAACTCTTTCCTCCCCTTCTCATCTTGATCATTCCTTTTCTTGGCCTGCTGGGTATAATTCTTATCTTTTGCTTATTTATTGATAGTGTTGGTTCACCCTAAGGCCATTTCTCTTCTCGTACTATATAATTACCCTCTTTAGCCTCATTTATGATTTCAGTTCCCACTTATGATAAAATAAGTTAAAAACTGAGATTTATTGAGTGCTTCTCTGTGCCATGTACTCTGCTAAACTCTCATTATTTCATTGATTACCCATGACAGCACTCAGAGGTAAATATCCTTTTTGTCTCTCACATTACTATTCAGAAAATGGATGCTTAGGATAGTTGAGTAATTTACTCAATGTCACACAGCTTATGAGTGGAGGAGCCAAGACTCCCACTTGTACTGCTGATGATCCCCAAAGTTACATGACTCCTCAGACTTACTCCCAAATGTAACATGATATTCCACAGCATCATTAATTTCACATCTCAAAATTATTAATGCCATCTCAGTCCATGCTCTTTTCTTTATCAGCTGGTAATACCACCATGTACCCAGATATACAAGTTTGAATTTTGAGGCACTTTTCCCTCTTATCCCTTGTTTAGTTGTCACAAAGGGGTGATGACGTGGTTAACAGAAAGATGCCAACACATAGTTAAAGTTTCTTTACCAGCAATGGATATGAAAACTTGTGGCTACACAAAGCAAGAGATAATGCAATGTACTGTCAAATAGAAATGTGGCCTTCCTTTAAATGTTCTACATAAAATTGCCGTGTTTTCAATTCTGTTTGTATTAAATGAAAGGCTAAGCTGCTGAAATACAGACCTCTATAATATGGTGGTTTAAAGAATAGAGCATTTTAATTCTACCAAGCATTCAAAGAAGATTTAATACCTAACCTTCTCAAACTCTTCCAAAAAAATTAAAGAGGAGGGAATACTTCCTAACTCATGTTGAGAGGCCAACATTACCATGATACCAAAACCAAACAAGGACAACACAAAGAAGAAAATTACAGACCAATAGCGCTGATGGACATAGATGCAAAAATCCTCAACAAAATATTAGTAAACTGAATACAACAATACATTAAAAGAATCATATACCAAGATAAAATGGGATTTATTCCAGGGTACATGGATGGTTCAATATCTGCACATCAATCAATGTGATATACCATGTTAATGAAATGAAGGATAAAAAGTATATAATAATTTCACTAGATGCAGATACAGCATTTGACAGTATTCAATATCTATTTACGATAAATAAAAACTCTCAATATGCCAAACCGGTTTGGCTCAGTGGATAGAGTGTCAGCCTACGGACTGAAAGGTCCCAGGTTCGATTCCGGTCAAGGGCATGTACCTTGGTTGCGGGCACATCCCCAGTAGGAGGTGTGCAGGAGGCGGCTGGTCGATGTTTCTCTCTCGTCAATGTTTCTAACTCTCTATCCCTCTCCCTTCCTCTCTGTAAAAAATCAATAAAAAATATATTTTAAAAAAAAACTCTCAATAAAATCACAATAGAAGGAAAGTACCTCAACACAATAAAGGCTATATAGGACAAATGATTTGTTGTTCCACACAACTAAGATACCAATGATGAAAAACTGAAAGCTTTTCCTCTAAGATCAGGATGCCCACTCTTACCATTTTTATTCAACATAGTATTGGAAGTCCTAACCAGAGTAATTAGACAACAGAAAAAAATAAAAGGCATCCAGATTGGCAAATAAGAAGTAAAACTGTCAATACTTGTGGATGGCATGACTTTATATATACAAAACCCTAAAGACTCCACCAAAAAATTATTAGAAATAATAAACAAATACAATAAAGTTGCAGGGTACAAAACAATAAAAAAAAAACCCTCTTGTTTCTATACATTAATGACAAAAATAAATTAAGAAAGCAATTTCATTCACAATCACAACAAAAAGAATAAAATCCCTAGGAATAAATTTAACCGAGGAGTAAAAGATCTGTTCGGTAAAAACTATAAGACATTGTTGAAAGAAAGTGAAGATAACACAAAGAAATAGAAAGATATTTCATGCCTGATCTTCATTGAACTAGGGTAGACTCCAAGATTTGGATTGGATTTAGGTTTGTCCCATAAGTCTTCATCTTTCTCCTGGGCCAGCAGTTATGCAACTACTCAGCACTTGTTATTCTTGTGGAAGAGCCTAAGAATACAAAAGGATGAATAGATCAGAGTAGCACAGAGGCCCGATCTATGCCACACTGACACTTCCACTTATTCCATTGTCCAAGCAAGTACATGGCCAACATCAATGGGATGGAGAACTTACTCCAGCCAGCAGCGGAATACAATGCAGAAACCTTGGCAAAGAGCACAGGGGCATAGTTCTAATATAGGAAGAAAGCAGAGCATTGAGAACAACAATTCAATCTACTTGAGTGACCTTGTAAGAAATATTTCTGAACAGTAACTGCTATCTGGGAGAAGGAGGAGTATAAAGAGGTGAGTAGACATAAACCCTTTTTAAAACAAAAATAGGGAAGGAGAAATGGATGGGAGAGGAAAGAAAAGTTCTAATTGGAAGTTGAAAATGTTAGCAGCCAACAGACTCAGTATTATATCAAAATAAGCCTGGGTCTAATTTAAGGCAGTGGAGAGGGAAGAGAACTAAGAGTTACTGAAGACCTATTATATCCAAAGCACTCTGCTAGGCAATATCTATACCCTATCTACACTACTAAAAGAGAAACATGGTAATTGATGTACGACCGCTACCCTTTTCATTGGCTAATCAGCGAGATATGCAAATTAACTGTCAGCCAAGATGGCGGCCAGCAGCCAGGCAGCTTGAAACTAACATGAGGCTTGGTTGCCTCAGTGACGGAGGAAACCAACATTCCCCGCCTGTGGCTGCAGGCCTCTGAGCAGGCAGTTTAAGAAACATTGTAACAAATACCTCCAGACTTCAGCCAGCAGGATCGCAACATTGTATGCAAAGGCCAGAAACCTACTTTCAGCCGTGGAGGCCTAAGAGCTGGAGCCAAGCCTCAAGGTAAAGCTGGCCCAGAATAAAAAAAAAAAAAAAAAAGAATAAAAGGAGCCGTTGGGAACTTCAGTCACTCCCAGCCTGAAAACAGCCCTCAGCCCCTCACCCAGACTGGCCAGGCACCCCAGTGGAAACCCCCACCCTGATCCAGGACACCCTTCAGGGCAAACCAGCCGGCCCCACCCATGCACCAGGCCTCTACCCTATATAGTAAAAGGGTAATATGCCTCCCGGCACCGGGATCAGCATGACAGGGGGCAGCGCCCAAACCCCCTGATCGCCCTGCGGCTCTGTGTGTGACAGGGGGCGGGGCCCCAACCCCCTGAGCAGCCCTGCTCTGTGTGTGATAGGGGGGGAGCTCCCCAACCCCCCACCATGGGCCCTGCTCTGTGTGTGATGGGGTAGAGCCATAACCTCCCCATCAGCCCTGCCCTGAGTGTGAGAGTGGCGGCGCCCCAATCCCCTGATCGGCCCTGCTCTGTGGGTGACAGGGGCAGCGCCCCAACCCCCTGATTGGCCCTGCTCTGTGCGTGACAGGGGGTGGCGCCGCAACCTCCCCATCGACCCTGCCTTGAGTGTGACGGGGCGGTGCCCCAACCCCCCAATTGGCCCTACCCTGAGTGTGACTGAGGGTGGCATCACAACCTCCCAATCTGCCCTGTTCTATGCATGACAGGGTGGCACCCCAACTCCCCAATTGGCCCTGCTCTGAGCCCGACTAGGGGCTGCACCTAGGGATTGGGCCTGCCCTCTGCCACCTGGGAGCAGGCCTAAGCCAGCAGGTCGTTATCTCCTGAGGGGTCCCAGACTGCGAGAGGGCACAGGCCGGGCCAAGGGACCCCCCCTCCCCCTCCGAGTGCACAAATTTTTGTGCACCGGGCCTCTAGTACCATATAATTCTCACAACAACACTTGGGGTAGGCACTACTGTCAGAATCCAAAGTCCCTTTTGGAAGGAGAGAACTGAACTGAAAAACATTTTAGAAATCAAATGTGTAAAACTTGTTGGCCTAACTAGATATGCTGGTAAGTAAAACAGAAAGAGGAAAGATGCCTCCTAAGCATCGACGTGTCAATGGTGTGATGGTTATCTGTTAACGGAGATGGGAAACACAGAGGGAGGGCTAGTCTGTGAACTGAAGGAGATAAATTTGTTTTTTTACTTGTGTTGGTGATAGCTATAGGACATCTATGTGAGATGGCCTACAAACAAATGATTGCAAATTTGTGTCTTAGAGCACAAAAAGGGAAGCCAGTGCTGGAGAAACATCCCAGAAATAAAGGCAAAAGCATTCCAAGCATGGAAAATGGAATTAGCAAAGATATGAATGTGTCTTGCACTGTTCATGTTCATGGGACAGTAGCAAGTTAACATACTGTTTAGACATACACACGTGTCTAATCATATGTATTAAGCTGCACATAGCAGAGCAGTGTGAGATTAGGTTGAAAAGATAAGTTTGTAACTGAGCACAGCTGTTCCAGAATGTTGGAATATGACATTTGGGCTTTTATTAAGGAGGAACCACTATAGGTTTTTGTGCAAAGGTTGACTTAAGAGCCTGAGTTTTTGGCAGAGTGATGGAGCAGCAGGTTACAAGATGGAGCAAAGGTGGGGGGGGTGGTGCAAGTGGAAAGCTATTGCATTAGTTTTTGTAAATGCTAATGAGAACCTAAACAGGGTAGTGACAGTAGGAACAGAAATGAAGGAACAGATGGGAGAATTACTTTGAAAGAAATTGTGGTGCACAGTAACCATTCTGCATATCATTAAATACGTGTCAAGTTAATTTTGTAACTTCATATGGCTCTAAAGGTTTCCTCTCTTTAGGTACACAGAGCCTTTAAAATTTATTGGTCACCTGTTCATATGTTTTTTAAATTTTTATTGGTTGCTTTCAGAGAGAGAGAGAGAGAGAGAGAGAGAGAGAGAGAGAGAGAGAGAGAGAGAGAGAGAGAAACATCGATTTGTTCCACTTACCTATCCATTCATTGGTTGCTTCCTGTATGTGCACTGATGGAGATCGAACCTGCAACCTTGGCATACCAGGACAATGTTCTAATCAGCTGAGCTACCTGGCCAGGGCCTAATCATATATTTTTAATTAAGAGTTATAATTTCCATGAGGGAGACACTGCAACTGCTTTCTTCTCTACTGTTTTCACAACATTCATCAGAATAGACACTGACTAAATATTTTTTAATGAGTACATGAATGAATGCTGCCCCTGCACACATCAATGTAGCCATTTCCAGGTCTTCTTCACTCTTGCTCTCTACTCTGCCCATTTCTCACAATCCCAGCAAATACTTCCCTCCCTCTCACCTCCTTAAGGATGGGCTTAGAGAACTTGCCTCATGGGAGTAACTAGATTAATGAGCAGCCAGTCTGCATTCCATGAGATACTGATGTGATTTTTTTCTAATCCTGCCTTCAACTAAACTCAATTTATTCTCTCTTTATTAATTTTTAATGTTATCTCAAACATATCTAATAACTTTCCACTCATGTAAAATATTGAAAATTCAGTGCCAACCCATTGAAACCTCGTTTTATTTTATTTGCCCTTCACTCTCTACTTTAGGCTTTCCCCAGGGTAGTGGCACCTTTCTCTTTCCTTATTCTAAATTCCCTGGCACTGGGCAAGAAGGAGGGATTGTGGGAGAGGCAAACATTGTTATATTTAGTTTGCTTTGCAGAGATCTGGTGGGTATCCCTGCCACTGCTCGTTGGCTAACAGACCATCAACAACCTCTGTGTGGCAGATGGACATTGCTCTCTCAAAGAAGTGGTGTGTCACTTGGGGTGACCTATGGGAACCCCACTGCACAGTCTCTGACATGAAATATCTGACTCTCTGGGTGATAGGGGAGGCTAGGGGACTGTCTAGGGCGGGGGGATAAAATGGATACATATGTAATACCCTTTGTAATACTTTAAGCAATAAAAAATAAAATAAAATAAAATAAAATAAAAAAATAAAAAAAGACAAAAAAAAAAAAAAAAGAAAGAAATATCTGACTCTGCCCCAGCTGGATTCATCAGGACTCCCTAAGCTTATCCCCAGTATCCACCACCAGGGTGGTCAGTTTCATGAATGACTGACAGCAATACCTCCCTGCCAGGCTGTTAATTTCAACTCCATTGAGTTCTCCTTCCTTCTTTCCCTTTCTCTGGTTATTTCCTCCTGTCAACTGGGACAGCCAGGGATTTTCTGGGGCTGGGGTGTTGGTTCAAGTTAGCAGAGTTGACTCAACCACCTCTTGGTCCTGGAGGATACACTTAGCCCAATATTTTTGTAGCTCTCTCCAGAATATGAAGGTACTTCATACCTTTGAGCCTCTGCTTTGGGTCCTAGTCTTCAACTTTACACATACATAACCCTGAGCAGTTATTTACGTTTGTAGCTACTTTGGTATAAACACCGAGCTAAGTGTTACCCAAACAAACATTGAATGAGTAGCTACAACCGGTTAGTCCATGTAAAAGTGATATACAAAAGCCAGATGCAGTTCAGACTCTCATGCAAATAATAAATTACACTGTGACTTTAAAATAGAGGACATTTAAACCTCAAAATTGAAAATAGACTGGGGAGGGAAACAATGGGAAACAGGAAAGGAGAAAGAGTAACTTTAAAAATGAAGGAGTAAGGATCATCTTAAAAATGAGAACACTGCATAGTGACAGAAAGCCTAACATGTTTAAGATTAAAATCTGAAACCCTGACGCCCAGGCTAATCTTTTCTCTGCTCACAAATCAGTCATATAGATTTCCATTAATATTTATCTCCTTGAGTCTGAAGGAAGAGGAAAATCTATTTTGTATGCTGCCCTGTTTTGCTGTTCCCATCACAAATTCACTGAAGGATCACAGCAGGTTGATGAGGTACCAACTGTCCTTAGTAGCAGAAGTATCAGATATATACAGTGTGGCATGCGAAGCAGCACACATCTTGGAAGTGAGTTCCTTCAA
The DNA here is from genome assembly GCF_963259705.1 of Myotis daubentonii. Lineage (NCBI taxonomy): Eukaryota > Metazoa > Chordata > Mammalia > Chiroptera > Vespertilionidae > Myotis > Myotis daubentonii. Next base: position 17,321,503 of record NC_081841.1, read on the forward strand.
GAACCACAAATTCAACTAAAATTCCAGATAAAAGCTAAAGGACTGGAATAATCCATACAGAATTTTAAACCCAGAAGTTTCTCTTGCTGAAATTATTTTCACACTCCAATTTAAACTCAGAAACATTATGCTGTTGTCACACTTCTTTGTTCTCCTAAAGTAAAAAATAAGTAAATAAATAAAATCTGTATATAGCTGATGAAAAATAGAAACCTGTCTGCCAGTACATTCTCTGTTCATGTCTAACATACTGTGGAATCAATGTAGAACACGTGGTCTTTAAACACTGAAAAGCCTTTCTTTGCAGACTTAGCACAGCACTGTTTTTCTCCAGTACGTTTGCAATGCCTACCATACATGTCTTGCATATGGATGAATTCCTTTGGTTGTTTCAGGCAAGTCATACAGTATTTTCACATGCTTTGATGTTGTGCATATGAGAAGTATCATCCACATTTTGGGAATGTGATCCCTTTTGCCTTCAGCATTGCATTTAATGCTGCATGACTGACATCATTTGAAATTCCATCCGACAGAATGCCAATAATGTCTATAACAGAAGTTCAACATATTTAGTTCTCTCAAATATGGAGGTGATGTAGCAGCTAAATTGGAAAGTTTGGGGTGCGTATTTTTAAATTAATTCAGCATGAAGATTATTAGTGAATTAGAATTGTGCATAAAATATTTCGGTTTTCTTCATTTCCTTACCCAGAAAAATCTCTTGCTTCCTATCAGATAAGTTTCCAGGAGGCATCCTGTTTTGGGGACACAAAGTATACAGATTAAAGTAATCTTAATTTACATTTCTTAATTGCAGATGAGACCCATTGGCCATGATGGCTACCATCCCACCTCTGTCGCTGAGTGGCTGGATTCCATCGAACTAGGTGACTACACCAAAGCCTTCCTAATCAATGGCTACACGTCGATGGACCTGTTGAAAAAAATCTGGGAGGTTGAGCTTATTAATGTAAGTTGGTCTCTTAAAGATGCCTTAGTCATTCAACCCTTGATAAATGTAGTTCTTATTGTGCACAAGAAATTTTTTTCTTTCTTTATAAATGTTCGGACATCTAAGGATTTACAGACATGCCTTCTGGTTTTAAATATACATCTCTCTTGGCTCCAGTCAAGTTCCACAGTCACGGTCTTTTGCAGTTTTGAGGTGGGAACTCAAAGGACTCTCGGGGTGTTTTGCATTATCTCAGAAAACTTTCCAAGCACTTTTGGATTTTCCAATTTAGGAAATTTTATCAGTTTAGGGTATGGATGTGATAACGAATAGGCTCCTATTTTATCTTTGCTCAAATTTATTGCTAAAGAGGAAGGTTATAATTTTTGGTTGAATATTATGATTCCTTGACTCTACTCCTTAATTGCATAAGAGACTGCTTTGGTTCATACTAAATAGGCTGCTGTAATATCAAAATTTTATTTTCCACAGCTTATATCTAATCTTGTCTTCATTTTATTCATACACATGGCATAGGTTTTCTATAAAAACTGGCCAATATATGTTGCCATGTATTTGAGTCCAAAGAGATCGACTGAATGTACATAGGTATTTTTGTTACTGACACTTCTCTCATTTTATTTTTACTGCTCTTTCATTTCTAATAGAATAAAGGGATGACAGAGATAAAAAGATATTATATAATGATCATGTCTTTGCATTACATTTGGAATCACGAACACTTCTTCTTAAACGTGAATGTGAAATCATTTAATTTTTTAAAGGATTCATTAGATTTAAGTTCTATAGTCTAATAACTGAAAACGTATTCGGAAGCTGAAAAGTAAAGCAGGTGAATTTCTGCTGGTTCAAAAGTGATCAGTTCTACTCTCTATTCCACATTGTCTCCAAAAAGTCCGGTCTCGACATAATACACGTCACTAATTATATTAAATGATGGCCATTAGTAGTGACTGATTATTCTTTGCTTTTAAATGTCTGTCCTAAAAATAATACCTTTTCTGGAACATCTCATAAAAACTGTTCTTTAATCTAAAAAACAAAACAAACCAAAAAAAACCCACTTTCAATGGACAAATTCTTGGCTCCTTCTAATTGGCCATCTTCTCCTCTTAGCTTTCGGTGCTCATCCCTCACAAAAGCGATCATTATTTCAGAAGAAACTTACTGACTAAAAGCCTCTGATTAATTTTGCTCTTAGTCTGTATGGCAGTGTAACTAGCTGAAACTGTGCTGCTTTTTTAGTTGCATCAAGCCGATTTCAGTTCTCCACTGAGAACTCAATACTCATCTTACGGCTACTCTTAGCCTTTTGTTAAAGGGGTACCTTCCATAGATCAAACAAGCGTGCTTCCAATTAAGTTGCATTCAAGCCAACGATATAATTGACAAATATCTCTATGTAGCATCTTCTGAATAAGGCTTTTCCCCACTGAAGAACAGACATGATAGATAGCATAGGAGTCACTCACCTAACAGGCTTTAGCACCAATCCCTCATTGAAAAAAAAAATGGATTCCAATAGAAATTGACTATAAAATGTGTGAAGCAAGTATCATTGAAACAAGACTATACTCTCTCAAAATCCAAATGCTGAGACTAGTGTTTTGGACCCACACCTTCCTCAGTGCTGGAGACACCAGTGGCCCAGAGATCCCTGGTCAGTCCCTGTGGCCTCGCATTATGGACAGCTACAATACCTGCAGGGTCAGTGGTGCCAGAAGGTTTACCGCCAGGGTCAGGGACTGATCCACCACCACCCATGGGCCAGCCAGCCCTGAGTTGGGACTGTCTCTTTAAGGGTTTTCCCTTTAGCTGCATTTTCTGTAACGCAATCTGACTTTGATATGGAGAGCAGAAGTGCTCATCACAAGCATTGTATCAGAATTGGAAAACATAATCACTGTGGTTGAGACCTTGAGGCCTAAATTCTCCAGCCTGGAGTATAGCATCTGCATGTAACACCAGCCTTTTTTCTTGTTTCATTTAAATTAATTTATTGTCCTTAAAATAAATTGGTAAAACTTAAAGTTCCTTGTGACATCTTTACAGGCAAGTTTGCACTCTTGAAGGAGGCTTTGCAAGTCGTTTCTCTCAGTAGATATACTGATTATGGACAAACGCTGTTCTGTACTTTCATGCTTGGAAATCAGAGAACAAAATGTTTGTGTCCATGAAAGCTGCTGTGTAAGAGTCATTCTTTGAGTGGTTTAGGGTTGTTGGCTTATGAAGCTTTTGACTGGTCTCAGAGTCAAGACTTTTATTTATCTCAACTAATGAGGGAAGGCATCCAGGTATAAGAAAACATCTTGTATAATATACTAGAGGCCCGGTGCATGAAAATCGTGCAGGGGTAGGGTGCCTAGGCCTGGCCAGTGATCAAGGCCGATCTGTGGGTCAATCAGGGGGGCGCCCTGCTGGCACCCACCTTGGCTGGCTTGGGGCCTGAGGGCCGGGGACAGCTTCTGCATTAAGCGTCTGCCCCTGGTGGTCATTGTGTGTCATAGCAACTGGTTGTTCTGCCATTTGGTCAATTTGCATATTAGGCTTTTATTATATAGGATGGGCCTTGTAATTCTATATTAAGTACCCACTGTTGTGTTTTAGGCTGAAGAGAATGTACAGTCACCTTGAATGAGAGCAAAGCTAATTTGGGAAATTCACATCTTGAAACTTGGTGTTGACTGGCTAGTTTGAAGGAAACGAAGTGACCCCAATAACTGTGGTTCTGTGTAAACTAAAGAGAGAAGTGCAAGTGTAGACAACTTTGAGACAGAGGCCTGCTGGTGGAGGGAAAGAGGATGAGGATGAGGATGAGGAGGATGACTGCTGATATGATTGCAAGTAACTGCAGCATCACTACATAGTATTGACTAAGCCTCCAATTTCACATGGTATTACGCTTGATAGTAAATCATACAGTCTCAGTGGCATAATAAGCTTATTCAAAGTATTTTCAGAATGAAATTAAAACTATACAAAGTTGTGAGTTAACAAGCACAAATACGTTTGAAATTGTAATCTTTCTAAAAGTGTCCAAAGATCTTCTTCTTGGTGGAGTATATTGCCTTTGAAAAACAAGGTTATTTGAGTAACCTAATAAGGGTTTTGGTCACAAAGCTACTCAAGTATAAGGATTAAGGAGTGTGTTAGAAATCTCATGTCTTAAAACCACCATTGTCAGCAGGAGAAATAAAGCACAGAGAAACTTTTAAGACATCAGGTATTGTCAATTTTATAGGCCCCTATGTATCCAGACATAGAGAATTCCTTTATGCCAGTAATTGTTCTCTTTGTTCCCTAATCCATGTTTTATATTCAGAAACCAATCTTTTTTATCAATATTTCTGTTTTGCCCCTATGTCTGCCACTATCATTAATAGCATCATTAATATCGCTTTTACATGATATTTTATTGTTAAAATATTAATATGTTGGGAGAGATTGTCAGGCAAATTGTTCCCTTTGCAGATGCTAGCTGGTGAAACTCTAGCTTGAATTATAGTCATCAGCAAAGGCTTGCTAAGAGAGTGAAAGGCAAGTTAACAGTGTGTGAGTACATCAATATTTTTAAAACGAATTTTTCTGGCCTTGCCTCTAGTATTACCAAGTTTGCACAGCAGTTTCTACTGTTGACAACCTCAACAGCCCTGCATGGGGGAAATTTTAGATAAAAAGGTTGCATATTACCCATATGAGATATGTATGGATAATTATTAAATCCCCATGAAATTATCCATTTTCTAGATTAAAAACATATTGCAATTATGAAAAACAATGTTAATTTACTATACCACTGGAGAAACTAAGATGGCGGTATAGAGGTAAACACCGGGAAATTGCTGCCTCCCACAACAACTTCAAAAATACAACAAAAAGACAAAACGGACATCATCCAGAACTACAGGAAGGCTGGCTGAGTGTAAATTCTACAACTAGAAGAAAAGAGAAAAGCACACTGAGACTCAGAGGAGCTGTGGAAGTAAAGTGCAAAGGTACGGAGGCTCGAGCGCACGCACTGAAAGGGGCTGGTACCTGAGGACGCGGCTGTCTTTTTTAATCAAGAGGGAGTCACAAGCTCCCCACTGCTCTGAACTCCAGTTCCGGGAAGTCTCTGGGGACCCAGGACTCATATGGGGAGAAACTGGACTGTCTGGCAGCAGGCAGAACTCTGAACTTGAGGGCAGCTTTCCCTCAGAGGTGCTTGCAGCAATTACCGGGACACTGAGACACGCGGCCCCTTAGGGCAGGGTTGAGGACCAGCCATAGCTGCTTGCTCCACCCTTTGATTCCCTGAGACCCCGACCCACCCAGGCTGCAGCAGAGGCTTCTGCATATGAATGCCCTGGCCCTTTGCAACCTGAAAATTACCTAGCAAATTGCAGCTGGGCCAGGCAGACCCAGAACTTCCAAGAGAAGGCCCAAGGCCCCACAGCAGCTCGCATTGCTTCACAGCTGGGCCTCATCAGGGCACCTCCAAACTCCAAAAAAGGAAGGGGAATCTGCAGTTCTCTTTGTAGCTCCTGCTGGGTAACCTCAGGCAGAGGCTAAATTAGCACCTCCTTAGATCCAAGAGCCAGTGTACCCAGTGGTCAGAGAGGGACCATTCAGACTACAACTCCTCAGATCCATAAGGGACACACTCGGGGCAGACTCAGTGAGAACCAAAGCCCCATTGAAGCAAGTCTTGCCCCAGAAGGGTGTCTTCAGCACAGAAGTTCTCCCACTGCAAACATAGCTGATTCTCACTGCCAATTGGCCTGGAGGTCAATTCCTCCCAGTGATCCTACAACAATCAAGGCATAACTACAACAAGACTGTGCACAAAGCCCACAAGGGGGTGGACCAAGAGTGTCCACCTCAGGTAACTGGGGAGGCTGAGCCACTGGGCCCTACAGGACACCTAGCACACAAAACCACTCTACCAACACAGGGAAGCATAAAAAATGCAGAGACAAAGAAACAGGTCACAAATGACAGAAATGGAGGAAAGCAAATGACTAGATATAGAGTTCAAAACCACATTTATAAGGTTTTTCAAGAATTTTATGGAAACCGCTGATAAATTTTGTGAGACCCTGGAGGATATGAAAAAAGACCAACTAGAAATTAAGCATACGCTGACTGAAATAAAGAATAATATACAGAGATCCAACAGCAGACAAAAGGATCCCAAGAATCAAGTCAAAGATTTGAAATACAAAGAAACAAAAAATACCCAACCGAAAAAGAAAAAAGAAAAAAGGTTCCAAAAATATGAAGATAGTGTAAGGAGCCTCTGGGACAACTTCAAGCGTACCAACATCAGAATTATAGGGGTACCAGAAGAAGAGAGAGGGCAAGATATTGAAAACCTATTTGAAGAAATAATGACAGAAAACTTCCCCTGCCTGGTCAAAGAAATAGACTTACAAGTCCAGGAAGCGCAGAGAACCCCAAACAAAAGGAACCCAAAGAGGACCACACCAAGACACATCATAATTAAAATGCCAAGAGCAAAAGACAAAGAGAGAATCTTAAAAGCAGCAAGAGAAAAACAATCAGTTACCTACAAGGGAGTACCCATACGACTGTCAGCTGATTTCTCAATAGAAACCATGCAGGCCAGAAGGGAGTGGCAAGAAATATTCAAAGTGATGAATAGCAAGAACCTACAACCAAGATTACTTTATCCAGCAAAGCTATCATTCAGAATAGAAGGTCAGATAAAGAGCTTCACAGATAAGAAAAAGCTAAAGGAGTTCATCACCACGAAACCAGCATTATATGAAATGCTGAAAGGTATTCTTTAAGAAGAGGAAGAAGAAAAAGGAACTCTTACCATTTGCCACAGCATGGATGGAACTGGAGAGTGGATAAATACCACATGATCTCACTCATTTGTGGAATATAATGAACAACATAAACTGATGAACAAGGACTGATCCAGAGACAGAGAGGCATTGATTGGACTGTCGGGCCTTGGAGGGAAGGTAGGGGAGGGTGGGGGTAAGGGGGAAAGATCAACCAAAGGACTTATATGCAAGCATATAGGCCTAACCAATGGACACGGACAACGGGGGGGAGGGGGGGGAGGGCATGGGGGGGTGTAGGGGGTAACGTGGGGATAAGGACACATATGTAATATCTTAATCAATAAAAATATATTTTAAAAAAATTACTATACCACTGTGTACCTATTAGGGAATTTTGGAAAGACCAAGCAAATTGGAACAGTGTCCAATTTGTTAATTTGTGAATCTCAGTGTACCTATCATTCATTTCTCCCCAGTGGATTTACCAAGGAAACAATTCTAGATTAGGCTTATGATATTCACTGGCATTGATCATGATAAATGTACATATTGAATGAACAAAATAAAATGCAGGCCTCACTGTGTTCTTAAATCCTTGCTCCTAAGTACAAAAATAGCTTTGACAATCTAACTGTGGTGATTGGCTGTGTTTTAAATACCTTTGGGTAGAAACAAATAAAATAACTACAGCAGTGATACCCGTGTGTCCCATGAAAATCATTTGGACTTATTTTGCAACAGTAAATTGATTAGAAGATCATCTGCTTCCTGCCTAATAGCCACCGAAATCGTATTTGCATCACTCTTTTGTTTAGAACTGTCAGGGGTTATTTTCTCTTTTGCAATATTGTTGATTTCATTTCTACCTTTCCAGGGGAAATATTGTGATAAGCTAATCACTTGGAGATGCACTAAGAAATTTTCAAAGGAAACATTCTAATTTTAATTTTGTGTTAAATCTGTAATTGTGTGGCTTTTATTTACTTACTAGGGGCCCAGTGCACGAAATTCATGCACTGGGTGTGTGGGGGGGAGTGTCCCTCAGCCCAGCCTGCCCCCTCTCACATACTGGGAGCCCTCAGGCGTTGACCCCCATCACCTTCCAATCGCAGGATCAGCCCCTTGCCCAGCCTGACGCCTGGGCCAGAGGTGTCAGGCCTGGGCAGGGGACCCTCATTTCCCCCCATCACTGGTTCTGCCCCCAGCCCAGGCCTGATGCCTCTGGCCCAGGCGTCAGGCCTGGGCAGGGGACCCCCAGACCCCTCCGATTGCTGGCTCTGCCCCTTGCCCAGGCCTGACGCCTCCGCCAGAGGTGTCAGGCTTGGACAGGGGACCCCCATCTCCCCCCGATCACTGGCTCTGGCCCCCGCCCAGGCCTGATGCCTCGGCCTGAGGAGTTGACCCTCATCACCCTCCGATCACCAATCACCAGATCGGCCCCTTGACCAGGCCTGAGGCCTCTGGCAGAGGTGTCAGGCCTGGGCAGGGGACCCCCAGCTCCCCGCGGTTGCAGGCTCCACCCCTGCCCAGGCCTAACGCCTCTGGCCTAGGCGTCCGGCCCAGGCAGCGGGGACCCGCAGCTGCAGCGGCCCCGCAATCGTGGGCTTCGCTTTAGGCCCAGGCAAGGGACCCCTAGATCCTGGGACTGCCAGCTTTGACCGTGCCCAGCTCCCATCGCTGGCTCCACCCCTACTTCCTGCTATCACTGGCCAGGGCGGAAAAGGCACCTGATTCTCTGATCATGGCTGTGGGGCAGGGCAAAGGCGGCCCCAGGGCCGCCTTTGCCCTGCCCCCCAGCTCTTAGCTCCCCCCTGGGTTTCGGATCACTGTCAGTGGCAGGGGGCTTCTTCCTGCTTTCCCTTTCGCCTCCCTGCATTGTGCCTACATATGCAAATTAACCACCATCTTGTTGGCAGTTAACTGCCAATCTTAGTTGGCAGTTAATTTGCATATAGCCCTGATTAGCCAATGCAAAGGGTATCGCCGTACGCCAATTACCATTTTTCTCTTTTATTAGTGTAGATGCTCTAGAAATAGAGTCCTATCAGTGTCAAATTTAGACTCACTACTTGCTTTGCTTTTACCTTGCTTTTACCTTATGATCAGCGTCATAAACTCACACTCCTGTCCACTCTTCCCTCATTGCTATAATGGCAATAAAATTTACTTTCTGCAAGTCCTTTTTCATTGTGTGTGTGTGTGTGTGTGTGTGTGTGTGTGTGTACATATTGGATAAAGACAAATAGTAACTTATGCTGACAACCCAGAAGAATAATCTGCAAATCCACAAATTGCAGGGGGAGAATGAATGTTGTAATTCCATCTCCAAACCAATTATTTTAAGTAAAAGGTTATGCCTTCACTACAGGACATTAATAAATGAGAAAAAAATATTCATTTCTCCTCACCAGGGAAGCTACATCAGTCAATACTTCAAATGTTAAAAAACTTTAATCAAAGCCAAAGGCTTTAACTAAATGACTGGATATGAGTATTCGAGTGTAAAGCAAACTTCATAAATTACCTTTGTATTTAAGCATTTCATTTATATACACACACTGTGCAGCCAGCTTTCCAGCAGCCTTCAAGACAGCTAGACACATTGTCTGAGTCTCAGACGTTCCCAGGCCTGTGTCAGGTGAAACTCCGGGACCCCACCACCTGCTCAGTGCATCTCAATTACAAACTCTCCCAGTCATTCTCCTGAAGCTTCCCAAAGTTCGCGTATGTTTTTTTGGGGGAAAAAAATCCTTTTTCCTTCCTCATATAAGATGGACAATCTTCTCTCAAGCACTCACTCTTCAGTGTTATTTTTAGCCCTTTCACATACAGCCTGGAGGTTGGTGATGGTCTAGAACAGGGATTATTGATTCCACTCTCTGTCAGCATATTGTGTATATCTGCACCTATTACGTTGCTCTCAGCTGTGGAGCCTTGACCTAAACTGAGATAGAATTACACCACAATAAAATGCACTTAAATACTAAATCTTCATTGGAAGGATTAAGCTTTTTTATTTTTTAACATTTTTGGTTGGTAAAAAGACTTTCTTTTGCCTTAATTTTTGGAATGTATTTTTGCTGGGTATAGAATTCCAGGGTAACAGGGTTTTTTTTATCAACACTGATCCACCATCTTCTCTTCTGCATTATTTCTGACAAGAAATCTCCTATTATCCTTTCTTTTTTGTTGTTGTTTTAGTCAGTGTTGTTTTCCCTCTGGCTGCACTTGTCTTTATCACTGCTTTTGAGAAATATTATGATGTACATTGATATAGTTTTCTTCTTGTTTCTTATGTCTGAAGATTTTTATGTTTCTTATGAAGTTATAATTTTCATCAACTTGAGGAAAATTTTGGTTATTATTTCTTTTCTTTTTTTATGGTTTTCTATGAAGTAGTTATATTTCTTGTTTTCTCTTCCGTATTTCAAAACTTTTGTATAGAATTACAATATACATTAAAAACTCCATAACCTATATAATAAAAGCCTAATATGCTAAGTGTCCAGTTGTCCAGTCGGCTGTTCAATCAAAGCATAATATGCTAATGATATGCTAAAGCCACTCAACCACTCACTATGACATGCACTGACCACCAGGGGGCAGAGAGTCGACTGGTCGACCAGCTGCTATGATGTGCACTGACCACCAGGGGGCAGACTCCCCAACTGGTAGGTTAGCTTACTGCTGGTGTCCAGCCAATTGGGACTGAGCAAGATGGGCCAGACATGCCCTGGATCCCTCCCACAATCCCTCCCTGGCCTCAATCATGCACTGATGGGGTCCCTCGACCTGAGCTGCACCCTCTCGTAATCCAGGACCCCTCAGGGGATGTCAGAGAGCTGGTTTCAGCCCAACAGCGAAATGGCCAGTAGCTATGACGTGCACTGACCACCAGGGGCAGATGCTCAACACAGAAGCCAGGCTCATGGCTGGCAAGTGCAGCAGCAGTAGCATGAGCCTTTCCCACCTCCGCAGCAGCGCTAAGGATGTCCAACTAATGGCTCCCAGACCGTGAGAGGGCACAAGCTGGGCTGAGGGACAACCCCCCTCCTGAGTGCACGAATTTTGTGCACTGGGACTCTAGTATATTATAAGTGTACAGCCTAATGATTTTACACAAAAAGACCACACATGTAACTAGCACCCAAACAAGAAATAAAAATTTACCAGCACCCCAAAGTTCACTCATGGTCCCTTCCAGTAGTTTTCCCATGACCCCAAGGCAGCTATCATCCTTACTTCTAACAGCAATGCTCAATTTGCTTGTTTTGTACAGAATGCTCTTACATGTAGCTTCTTTAATTTATATCACATTGCATATAGTTTAAGGACTGATCATTCTCTCTCATTGCTAGGTACTATACTGAACTTGTTTTTACAGCATTATTAAAATCTAATTCGCATATTATACAATTCACCCACTTATAGTATACAATTCAATCATTTTAGTATATACACAGAGTTATACAATCATCACCAAAATTATTTTTATTGTACTCAAAAAGATGTAACATAAAATTTGCCTTGCTAACCAATTTAACTATACTGTATAGTAGTGTTAAGTAACTTTATTGCACAACAGATCTCTAGAACTTTTCCATCTTGCAATACTGAAATTTTATATCCATTGAATAGCAACCTCTCTTTTACCTCTCACCCAGCCCTTGGCACCCACCATTCTACTTTCTGTTTCTAAAAATTTGACTGCTTTAAATACCTCACATAAGTGGAATTGTGTAATATTTGTCTTTTTTTGTGACTGGCTTATTTCACTAAGCATAATGTCCTCAAAGACATTCATGTTGTGTAGCATATGACAGGATTCTCCTTTTTTAAGGCTGAATTATATTCCATTGTATGTAATACCACATTTGTTTTATCCACTCACCCATCGATAGACATCTGGGTTGCTTTCATCTCTTGCCTGTTATGAGTAACACTGCAGTGAACATGGATGTGTAAATATCACCTTGAGATTTTGTTTTCAATTATTTTGACTATATACTTAGAAATGGGATTGCTGGATCATATAGTACTTTTAGTTTTTAAAATGTTAGGAACCTCTATAATGGCTGCCCCATAGTTATTATTTCTTAAAATATTGGTTTTTGTCATCTTTCTCCTCTCCATTGGAAACTCCAATCACATGTGCATTAAGCCTTTTGAAGTTGGACCACAGCGCACCAATGCTCTATTCATTTTTTCAACACTTTTTCTCTGTCTGAGTCATTGGATCATTTCTATTGCTGTCTTCAAGTTCACTAACATTTTCTTCTTATAATGCCCAATCTGCCATTATTACCATACAGCATGTTTTTCATCTCCAGTGGTTAGACTTGAGTCCTTTTTACATTCTCCATGTCTCTAACTGCTCAATCTTTTCTCTAAGTTGTTGAACATGTGGAATGCAGTTATAATAACTTTTAATGCCTTTGTATTCTAGTTTTGGGTTGGTCCTCTAACTTGCTAAAAATATGGAATCTGATTATAATAATTATTTTTAATGCCCTCATCTTCTAACTTTTCCAACATTGTGTCAGTTTATGGTTGTTTTTGATTGAGAGATTTTTCTCGTTATTGTTCATGGCATGCCTGGTAATCTTCATTGTATGCCAGACATTATGAATTTTACCTCATTGGGTGGTGAATTTTTTCTGTACTCCTATAAATATTCTTGAGCTTTGTTCTGGGACGCAGAGAAGCTCCTTGTATATACTTTGATCCTTTCAGGTTTTGTTTTCCAGAGTAGGCAAGACCAGAGCATCATTTAAGTCTGTGGCTAACACTTCCAGACTCCTGAGGCAAAATGTGCCTGAGTATCCCCACAGTGCCCTGTGAGTTTCCAAACAGCCCAGTCTGAACAGTGCAAACTGTTACCAACCCTGTTTGAATTCTGAGTGCTATTCCCATAAATATTTTCAGGTGGTCTTGTTTATCTGGCCTTGGATAGTTTCCTTGTATGCATATGCTGATTTTTGTACTCTCTCCCGTCTAGTACTCTACCCAAAAAACTCTAACCATGTAATCTCCTTAGAGCAGCCGTGGGCAAACTACGGCCCGTGGGCCAGATCCAGCCCGTTTGAAATGAATAAAACTAAAAAAAAAAAAAAAAGAAAGAAAAAGACCGTACCCTTTTATGTAATGATGTTTAATTGTTTAATGATGTTTACTTTGAATTTATATTAGTTCACACAAACACTCCATCCATGCTTTTGTTCTGGCCCTCCGGTCCAGTTTAAGAACCTATTGTGGCCCTCGAGTCAAAAAGTTTGCCCACCCCTGCCCTAGAGTCTCACATCATCTTCGCAATAAAGCATCTTCTCAATTCAAAGCATCTTCCAGGCTCCCTGGGAATTCTCTCAAGGTGACAAACTAGGGAAACTGTAGGACTGACTTTGCGTGTTTCTCATCTCTCAGGGATCCATGTCCCTCATTGCCTCATGTTAATGTTTTGAAAACCCGTGTTTTATTTATTTTGTCTAGATTTCTTCATTGTGTCAAGTTGGAGGGTTTAGCCAATCCATGCTACTTCATCTTGACCAGAAGCCCAAGTCCATGCAACTTCTTATTAATCCCACACCTAAACAATTGAATCAAAATCTTTGGGGTGGCATCTGGGCATTGAGAGGTTTTTTAGAAGCGCCCCAGATGATTTTAATGTACAGCCTGAATTTTAAAATGCTGCTGTAATCAGTAGGGATCCATTAAAAGGATTTTAATCAGGGGAATGACATGATCAGAAGCAGTAGGCAGGGGCAGAAACCGACATACTGAATAAGGTAGAGCGGAGTGTGAAGGAAGAAGCAGCTGAGTCAGTGATTCCGCCCTACAGCTATTTCTAGCCATGAATGTGTTAGGCATGACAGCAGTGAAATCTGTGTGCCTCGTGAGGACCGGAGGGTATCCCTGAATTGGAAGTCCATCTGTATTGAGTCAAGTTTCAACACTTTAACCCCATGTATCAAGAAGGCAAAATACAGTCAGTATTGAAGGGCTAGTATAATACATTTCAGAAATGCTCTTCAATAATGGCTAAAATTGTTTCCGTTTGGTCCTTAAAAGGCTAAGTCTTGGTTATATGAAAAATTTACTTCCTGTTTATAGCATAAAGAGTAGGGCATACGCTGTGTATCGGTGCTTCCAATGCACCCTCTCTTCTTTAGTCTTTTTCTTGGAATCAGGTCACTTGATTTTGATTCTTATATCTGCCGCTCAGTATGTGACCTTTAAAAAATCACTTACCCACTGTGGGCCCCAGTGTCTCCTTTGTAAGTAGAGGATAATAACATCTGCCCTGTTGGTTTCCTGTGAGACTCAAAATCACCTGAGAGCTTTTTAATGAACCATGCCTTTCTCTTCTCTCCCTCTTTGATTTTGATATTGCCTCGTTGTTTTCTTTATCTCTTCCTTAGATTCCTCTCCCAGAGTTACGCTAGGAGCTGGCCCACTTCTTTGGAGCAGGCTTTCACTACTCAGTTGCCATTTGCTTCTCCCTCTCTGTTCTCACCGGTTAGAACACAGATAGCCCTGTTTATTGTGCAAACTCCAGCCTCCAGGAATCACCACTCAGCTTATCTTCCCCATTCCCAACTCCTATGTCTTTCTCCTACCTTGGCTCTCCCATCTTGGCCAACTGATACATCTTTTCCTACCAGCTCTGTCCTTACTGCTTAGTGCTGCTCAGAGCCCTCCCACCCCTGGAGTAGGCAAATGTGAGAGGGAATGATGATCAGTTTTGTGTAACAACATCCAGGATAAAACTATGGAGGGCCCCAACCCCCACCCCCGATGACTTGTTTTTCTAACTATGCTTAGTTACGGAATTGCTAGTATCTTCTCCCCTCAACTACAAAGCATTAACCTTTGACTCTCAGTCACCCAGTCCTTTTTATTCTTGAAGCAAAAGACCTTGGGGCAGAGCAGGGTAGTAGCTGAGAGGTTAGGGATATACTCATTCTTAATTTATTTTCCATAAACTTAAGCCTTTCTAGAATCTGTTCCAAAGTTTCAGCTTGATGATCCATAGGAGTAAGAACTTTTGGTAGCTTTTTGAAGTCACTCTGTGTTCCCTTTTTATTGAAATTGCTTTTTAAAAATATATAGTATCATTCATTATAATGAAGTCAGTTAGTTTTTTATTCTGTATTTTGCTCAGATTTCTTACATGGCATGGGGACTTTTGTTTCTTTAAGAACGCTGTTCTGGAAATATTTAGGACAGAGCCTGTTGCTACGGAGATCCATTTCCATTGCAGTTAAATAGGTAATGCAGTAAACTGGCTCTATGCTTTGAGAAGAGAAAATTCTAGTGGATTATTCTATAGTATAAGAAATAAAAATAAAAATACAATACACTTTTCATGCTATTCTAGTGCAGAAATGCTTTGGGTCTTCCTTGGGAGATCTGAGATCATACTGAAAAGATCTAAGCCTCATGAAATGGAACTAGAGAGGTTTTTCGTTAGAAAAAAAATATTAAGACTTTTGACGCCTGACATATGAGCTGCCATGGTAGACATTGACGATAAATAAAGACTCCATAAATCATAATGGTTAACATCATCACTCAAATGAGTATGTAAGATTAATGTTAAAATCAGACCATTATGAAAATAATTCAAAGCTGGAGAGGAGAGAGATGAGGCAGTTGATTTTGTAGTTTAGGATTTATATCTGCTTGAAAGATGTTTAAGGTTGATTTAGAGTTTAAGTTTTGCTATTTTACTAAAGAGATGTAGTATGTTAAATTAAATATCTGCGGTCGCAAATTACTTCCAAACTCAAGGAAAGAGCTATTACTTGTAACCTCAGAAAGCACAATTCCTTACTGTGTAGATCTTATGTCTGGCATCCTGTCGCCACCTGGTGGCAGCATACCTAAAGCACAATAACTAAATCATAAAACTCTCAAAAGCAGAAACTAGCTGCCACATGGAACTTATTCCATCCTAATTTTATATAAATCCTTGTTTTTAATATTATGTGAATAAAACGTGATTCAGGAGAGTTTTATTTTTTAGACATGAAATTCAAACACTATATACCTAAAACTGTTTACAAAAATGGAAAAAACTTTACTATGCATTCTACCAAGTAAATCAATATGGGATAGTGGTACCCTTTAAATAGATGTATGTTTAAATATATATTCTATAGTAAATTTTTTCTTACTTTTGCATAAGTTGCTTTTTGGGGGATAATTATATTTCCTTAAACTTGAAAGGATCACTGCCTTTTTAAAAATTCTATTTCATAAGAGATCAACCGAAGGACTTGTATGCATGCATATAAGCATAACCAATGGACATAAGACACTGGGGGGTAGGGGAGGCCAGGGGATTGTCAAGGGCGGGGGGGGGGAGGACACATATGTAATACCCTTTGTAATACTTTAAGCAATAAAACAATAAAAATAAAAATTCTATTTCATAGTAGCTGGGGGGTGGGGGCATTACAATAAGTATTTATAGTCCTTATCCTCAGAACTTCCAGACTAATGGGGAAGATGGCTGTTGACAGTAGCTGTAACAACAGTTGTTTTAAGGGGACCTAAGTATAAAAGTGGTCTCTGAATCCGTGGGCAGAAGAAAAGATGTGGTGGAAGAGCCAGTAGAGTAAATAGCAACATCAATGGTGAAGGCGCAGAAGTTCTAAAAGCAATCTTCAAGGGTTTGACTCCCAACTCTATTTCTTATCGTTTTACTACCTTGGACAAGTCACTTCACCTTCTCTAAGCATCCATTTCCTTGCCTCTAAATTTTGGATAATCACTTTATCTGTCTTCTAGATAATATCATTGTCAGGGTTAAATAAAATCATGTAGTAATGCATTTTGCACAATGCTTTGCTAATAGAGGCACTCCATTTTTGTTTAATAGAAGCCAAATGGAGGGACAGCTTCCAAGTTCGAAAGACTTATAGGAAGCATTATCAGTTATCTATGGTCACAGCACTGCTGTGCATCAAACTGTCTGCAAAGGCAGTGGCTTCAAGCAACAAGCATTTATTTAGTTCATGAGTCTGCGGGTCAGTAATCCAGGCAGCGCTTGACTGGAAATTTCTTCTGCTCTCAGCTGGCTCCCTCACATCTGGCCGCTGGCTCTAGACGGTTGGGGTATGACAGTCAGCTGAACTGGGATGGTCTCAGCTCAGACAACTAGGGCAACTTGGCTCTACTCCCATCCCATAATGTGCTCTCCCAGGCACGTCCTGTGGCAAAGACAGAGAAATGAAAATGTGCCGGCACTTTTCCAAGCTTCTGTTTGCTAACTATCTGCTAACAATTGCCCAAAGGAAGCTCCATGAGCAACTGAAAATCAAGTTGAGAGGGAAGGATATGTTTCACCTCTTGATAGGAGGAGCTGAAAATTCACGTGAAAATGGCTTAGATGCAGGTTGGGATGAAGAATTGGGGCCATGAATACAATCAGTCCATCACAAAAGAGAAGTTTGATTAGAGAATATTTAAACATTAGATGGTCTTATCATTGTTTCTAAGCTTCCAATCAGAATATGTGGAATCAAAAACATCTCAGAAAAATTAAAATGATTCATGATGCTAAAGTGTGGGGCCTACAGGACGGAAAAAAGACTTGGATAAGGTCCTATACTAGAGGACTTAAATGTAAATGTATGGAGCCTGGCTAGTGTTGCTCAGTGGTTGAGCATTGACCTCTGAACCAGGAGGTCATGGTTCATTTCCCAGGTAAGGCACATGCCTGGGTTGCAGGCTTGATCCCCTGGGGTGGGGGGGGGGGGCGGGGGGCGCGTGCAGGAGCCAGCCAATCAATGATTCTCTCTCATCATTGATGTTTCTATCTCTCTCTCCCTCTCCCCTTCTCTCTGAAATCAATAAAATAAAGTATAATGTTATCAATAAAATAAAGTAAATGTATGGAAATTTTAGGAGCGGGAACCTCCAACCAATGCTGTATGGTAATGAACTTGCTAGATGTATAAAAAGCTGAACATTTGTTTGTTGAATTCATTGGCCATCAAACTAATTTATTTTAGGAAAATAAATTCTAGAGTATGTGTGTAATAGAGAATCGTTTTCATGCCTTTCTCAAATATTTGCTGCATACTCACCCTTTGCTCTGAGTGAGTATGCAACAAAAAAAATTTTTTTAATTGAATGTGGTTCCTTAGGTTAGTTAACTACTCTAGACAGGCACAGGGACTGTAATAAAAAGAAATGTGCCAAATTTACAAATACAGGGAAGCAGGCTTGGGGGGCAGAGTGGAAAAAAAAAAGCTAGACTTGGAGTTATGAGCCAAATTCAGGTTCTGGTTTCTTACTTCCTCTGGAGCAAGACACTTAACCTTTACAACAGCCCTTATACTTATTTTGGTTCATCCCTATTACCCCGAACCCTGCCAATCACCAAATTTCTTGAGGACCTGACCTCAGAAAGCTCAGCTGTATGTCGACCCCCAGTGCCCTTAACAAAGCGGCTCCTTACAGATATTCCCTGACTGAATGCTGCCAGGGGAGGAGTGGGGAGAGGAAGGAACAGAGGAGCCACAGAAGGCAAGGTTGTCAGAGACACATTTCAACTACTTGGCAAGTGGAGGGCCCAGGAGAGGCAACCACTCATGTGACCTGCACCCATCTCAGTGCCACCACCGGGTGCTGCCATCACCTGGGGATGCCAGGCATGTTGGGTAAAAATGCTTCAGTTGAAAGGCAGACCACACTAGATCAGTTTTTGCAGGGCCTCAATGTGTCTAGAATGTGTGTAACTGGGGATCTGACATATGAAGAAGTATGTGCAGTATTTATGTTGACGGGAAATTTTTCTTGAACAGCTGCTATATGCTAAGGCACTGTTCTAGGCTCTAGAAACACAGTGGGAAACAGTACAGGTGACAGAGCCCCTTCTGTCATGGAGTTTACATTCTGGAGGAAGAGACAGACACTAACAGGTAACAAGTAAGTCTATGATGTGACAGCAGAGAGTGGCACATGAAAAAACGTAAAGCAGGGTAAGAGGACAGCAAATGACTAGATCTTAAGGAGGGTGGTCAGAAATGACTTATTTGAGGAGGTGCCATTCAGGCAGAGATCAGAATGAAATGTGGGAATAAGCCATGCAGGGATCAGCATTCCAGGCAGAGGGAAAAGCCAATGCAAATATCCTAAAGAAGGACCATGATATAATAGCATGAGCAAGAGGGGAAATGCTGTCAAAGAGATAGCCAGGGACCAGGTAGTGAGGGTCATGAGAAGGATCAAATTGAATTCCTGTGTGGGTGAGAGCCATGGAGGTGTTTTGAGTAAGAGAGTGTGACATTGTCTGATTTACGTATGTGTTAAAAGCTCACTTTTACTAATGTGGGAGGAACAAGTAGGGGGGGAGGTGACAGGGATGGGGAGAGTGAAAATCTAGCTAAGAGTCTCTCCCAATAGTTAAGACAAGAGATGATGGTGCCACCCAACCAGTGTGGTTCAGTGGCTGAGCATCGACCTATGAACCAGGAGGTCACTGGTTCCATGCCCAGGTTGCAGGCTGGATCCCAGGGGGGAGGGAGGCGGGGAGGGTGGGGAGTCAGTTAAGAGGCAGCCAATAGATGATTCTCTCTCATCATGATGTTTCTATCGCTCTCTCCTTCTCCCTTCCTCTCTCTGAAATCAATAGAAACATGTTTTTAAAAAAATTTTTTTTAAGAAATGATGGTGCCTCATGCTAGTGTAATTGTGAGGAAGAAGATGAATCAAAATATACAATGAGGACAGATCTGATGACTGAGACACTGAGTGTAAGAGGAATGAGTAGTTGAGGATGAGTCAAAGGTTTTGGGTCTGAGCTATTTCTTGAGATTCGGGGGGTGGGGGCGGTATTTGGGAGGAAAAAATGGGGGAGGAGAAATGAAGAGTTCTGCTGAACATGTTAAGTTTGAAGTACCTGTCACACGTTCCAAGTAGCAATGTCTGGTAGCAATTCTAGATACAGCTTTTCAGCTCTTCTTTGCATTTGAAATAAATATTTATGATCAGTGCCTGAGAAAATCCACAGTGTGGCCTAAAAACATTTCTGCACTCGGCACCCTCCATAAAGCTACCCTTTTTTGCAGAAGCCTTTTCTCTTAAGAACCTGCTGCTACAGCAAACACCCAGCCTGGGGCTTGGGGCAGAGAGGGGTACCCTTTCTCCACCTCCACACATCAGGCAGCGTGCCCTTGGCTCTTGACCTGCTATTTATTTGTCAAAGCAGTTGACTAAATCTTTAGGGCAGTATCTTTGAGTAGAAAGAGAAGAATAACTTTGGCTCTGACAAAAATACCAGGGCAGGCTTCACACACCGTGTGATTGACAGCCGGCCCACAGCAGGACTGTGAATTATTCCATAGCTTTCCAGCTGACACTCCCCAGTCTGCCTTTTCACACGGCTCTGAGAGCACCCTAAAACAAAAAAAGCCTCAAGGCCCTGAGTCCTGACTTTTCAGACTCAGACATGAAAACGCCGTGACCTTCTAAAATTGAATTTTAAATAACAGCCTCAGCAAAATTATCTGATTTTTCATGGAAGCCATTTATTTCACAATCAGCTGCCTATGCTTCATATGTATCTAAGTACTTAGAGGCTTTTGACTACACTCAGCTCACTAGCCAAGGGTATCAAGTTGTCCTAAGAATGTTTTGTTCAGTCTACAGAGGCGTGACTTACAAAGTTTCAAGTGGACAGATCGCTGGTAATGTGTGAATGGGCCTGCGTGAGACGCTCCAAATAGAGTGGGATAAATGGGATCTAGTAGTTGCATAGCCCTAGTCATCTAAAGTCAAAACATCTGCTCTGTTCTCCTGTGTTTCATCGAATCTGAAATGCCATCTATTATAAGTTGCACCATTATTTTCTACATCCCCAAGGGGGGGAAAAATTAAATGATAACACAGTGCCTTATGGTGATTTTGTCCAACGTATAAACCCATCACAACAGCCTCGCATAGCTTTGACATGCCTTTCATTTAGGAGGCTTTGTCCATTTCTCCTGACTTTATTGATTTCCTAGGCATGTAATATGTCATTTTTCTCAGGTAGCACAGTAACAAAGCATAATGTGACTCGGGTATTTATGCATATCGTCCTTTCTTCAGCCCCATAAAGCACATGGTTGCTGCTTTTAAAGAAAATATGCAATTGCATTCTCTTCCCCAATGAAGATATATCACAACTATCAAAATACCCTTTCTTCTCTATTTATACCTGAACACCAAATAACTTCATATTAATACCAAAATATAGCATAATCTTTCAAAACACAGTTTAAATGACAGTTATACTCACCACATGTAATAAATATCAGCAATACCCATGGGCTGAATTGACAATGTGAACAGCTGTGACCAGATATACATGCACAGGTGGTGACAGGCAGGTCACAACAACCATGAGCTACCATTGCTTGTAAGATGCATTACCAGTTCAGAGATGGTAAAATGAAGGTAAAGAAAGTGTGTCTTGAAATCAATGAGATATGGTAGCAGCAAGGTATTCTGGGACTGTGTAACCAATCAACGGGTTCATGCTGTCTGTCACTACTTGAACCAATTAAGCAGAGACAAAATTGAATCATATATGAGCATTTATTCCAACACTGCCAGCAATATGGGAGAGCTGCAGCTCATCTGCAAAAATCTGCTCTGCAACCCCACCATATAATGCCAGCTGCTTATATTGGGTAGAAAGACAAAGATTACATGGAAGGTAAGCAAACAGGACAAATGAGCGGTTTACAGGTATGCAAAGGGCTGGGGACCTTCAAAGGGCTTTAGTGATATGCAAAAGGGCTGGCGTCTTCAAAGGGCTGGTGATTCTGGTTTCTGCAACAAGGTTGTTATTCTTTGCATAATGGGGAGGATGGGCTGCATTTCCAGGTGAGCTCCCAGGTCCCAGGTTAGAATGTGCCTTTAATCAAAACCAAACAATCACGGTTAACAGAGCATGATTAATATTTCTTACAATTACAGTTGGTCCCCAATATTCTATGTCTGCCCTTATCAAGTGCACAATGAATAAAACAGAATTTAGGTCTTCAGTTCATATTTTCCTTTTGCTTAGGGGGGGGGGGGAAAGTCCCATTCTTTTCATTTCCATAGCTATGAGGTGATATTGGGTTCCAAGAGAGACCTCAGATTCTGTCAGAATGCAACAGTGTAAATGAAGTCACTCAGGTTTCTGACTTTTTCAGTCATGGCAGTTGTCAGGGGTTGACATCACTGACTTATGCTGCTGCAGTTGCTGATGTAGCTCCCGCATTTAAAATCACTGTGCATGTAGCAAAACTATCAAAACCACCCCTGGGGAACGGAGGTGCGCCCTGTGTTATTGGAACTGCAGCGCCAACGTGGTGCCTCATTACAGCTGGGAGGATAGGACTGCCGCTGTCAGCGTGACAGGCTGTCAGTATCGGTGCAGCCCTGGGCCGCACATCCAGGGGGACCTCGGTTCCTGTCAGACCAGAACAAAAAGACCTCAACCTGACCTTTCCGGGAGCTCAGCCATTTGTTCCTCATCACACTCAGTTGCCTTTTCCACTTCTTCCTGACATGCCCAGATTGGAAATTGTCGGATTCTTTGCAAGCTCCAAATGCGTTCCCACCTCAGGGCCATTACGGTTGCTGTTCCCTCAGCCTGGACCACTTCATGCACATCTTACCATTCTCCTTCTTCTTCAGCTCATCTCAGACATCACCTGCTGGTGTCAAGGCCTCCTTAGACCACCTAACCTGAAGTAGTGTTTCTCCATTCTCCATCAGTTTCCATCACATTCCTTGGAATGCATGTTTGTTTGTTTTCATAGCCCTGAGAGCCCTCACTTATCTGTCTGCTGGTCTGTTTCCCTCACTGGAACGTGTGCTCACCTCTGAATCCCCAAAACTGGGAACGCATAATAGATATTTGATCAATGTAGACTGAATAAACTCAGCTTGATTCCTACCTCATCAATCGTTTTTGCATATTTGGCTTCATATTGTGTTGTCCGGTTCCCTCCTTCTTCCTGTCCGTCTCAGAAAACAGCAGATGCCCTGGAAAGGAATCAGACTGTTTTTAATACTATGCAATTGAATGAAAAATTCTCAAACCCTGAATTCCAGGATATATGATGTATAACTAAAAAAGAAGGGGGGGAAAAAACAAGTTTCTTTCATCAACTTGACTTGGGATATTTCTAGAAGTTATAGAATGATTTCCAAACTTTCCCTATAACCCATCAAGTTTACAATTCTCCAAGTCTTTTATCCACATAGAGACTGTTAGGCATTTTAAATTAAGAACACCAGAAAAAGAGTAACATCTTTAAATTCCTTTGGAACGTCATAACAGAAGCTCAATGAAAAGAGAAAGAAGAAATACTTAGCTTTGTGACTGACTTTGCTGTACCTTTGCCCCCTGATGTTCTCTCCTTGGCCCTTCACATAGAAGGTCACAGACAGAGGGA
The DNA here is from genome assembly GCF_963259705.1 of Myotis daubentonii. Lineage (NCBI taxonomy): Eukaryota > Metazoa > Chordata > Mammalia > Chiroptera > Vespertilionidae > Myotis > Myotis daubentonii. Next base: position 17,344,716 of record NC_081841.1, read on the forward strand.
GGCAAGCCTCGGGGATGGAGAGAGGTGTATATCTTTATTACACTGTGGCCTCAAAATGACCCTTCCTTTGCATAAGTGTAACTGTAAGTCAGTGGGAATTTGTGGAGAGGAGGGGGTCTAGTCACCTCAGTGCAGCAGTCATTTACCCTCTACCTACTGTGTGCGAAGTACTGTGCTGGATGCTGGAGGGACTGGTGTGTAGGACTCGTGTCTTCCCTTGGAAGAGCTCTCATTCTGGTAGGGAGATGAAGAGTAACAGTTACAGTGCAGGGTGGTAAGTGCCACGTTTAAGGTTTGCATAGGGACATGTCTAGCTGAGACCTTAAAACAAGCCTAGGGCAGGGACGGATCAGGAATGTCTTCCTGGGGGAGGCACACAGAACAAAGAGGAGGAGAGGAGCATTCTGCTTGGTTGGGAGGAAGCGGGATTGGAAGCTGAGAGAGGAATCTAACTCCTTTAGGAGAGGAGAGGACACAAGAGGGAAAGGAGCTGGGAGAAGGCCTGGGGGTGATAGAGGAGAAGGGGGTGGGGCTGTTGACCCCACATACAACTACAAGGACCCAGAAATGGAGAGTCAGAAGCAGGACCTGCAGGACAGCTTCCCCCACCATCATCATGGTCAGAGCAGCGTGAGGCAACAGCCGACCAGCCTAGGATCCTGCCCGCAGGGTGGCTGCAGCCACAGGGACCACTATAGGAGTGTTCTTCGCAGCGTGCCCAAGCTGAGGACCAGTCACCCCATCTCGCATGGCAGGCGTGAGCCAGTGAGCATGAGATCCAGGAGAAAAGCCCCTCCATTGTAGGGAAGACGATGTAAAGGCTGGCACCAACTTACAGTTAGTTCCCTGTTTCTCGAGGCAGGTGTCAGGGGTAAAAATCTTGTATCTCAGAAGGCTGTTTCCTCAGAGCAGCTCAGTAAGAGGGGGTATCATCCCCATTTTACTGCAGAGGAGGGGAGGTGCAGAGGGCACCAGCGAGCGGGTGCACGGTCCCACATGTAGACTGGAGCTCATGCTCGGTCTAGCTGAGCCCAAGTCTCTTTCCAGAGAGATACCAGCCTCCCTTGAATGAATATTCTTTTCCACTTCATCATATGTAAAGCTGCCTTTTCCCAGCACTTCTGTTAGACATAAGTGCACCTCACGCTTCTGGGTTTCTTGCCAAAGACTAAAAGAAGCTCCTCCTCATGCATTGCTGGGTTTCTGTTGGGAAGCCTTCCTCCGCTCCTGCTTTCATGACCTACCAGCTGCAACCCATACCCGCCTTGCCCCCCCCCACCCCCACCCCTCACCCCGACATGGACTTCCCTGTAGGCTGTGCATGGGAGAAAGGAACCTGGTCCCAAAGCATGAGCAATACCTTCCCACCTCCGCCACCTCCTGAAGCTGCCACCCAGTGCCAAGCCTGGCAACTTCCCCTGCATGGCCACTGCCCCCTCTCCTCCTTGAGGATCCAGTGGGTAGAAACGCCCTTCCCAGTGGAAACGACGCCCTGTATTTGATTTCATGGGTGGCTCAGAGTGGGAGCAAAGGGAAAGCAAAGGTAGAGTTGTTGGCTATTTCCCATGTCAGCAATGAACCTGTGTCTTGTACAGTCTGTGCCTGTCTGGAGAAGTGGGGGGTTTTCTTTTCCAATTCAGATAATCCCACCTCAAAAGAGAAGCAGCATGAGTCAGTACACAGCTGCCTACTTTCATGTCAGTTTTCATATAATTGCCTACCATTGGCTAAGCCAGCAAAGTGCTTAATTTCTTTTCTTATTAAAAAAATAATTGTGCATATTTGCAAGTAGACTTGATGTATTGAGCACAGACAATAATTACAACCCCCATTTTTTTTAATTTGCTCTGGTTAACATATATTTTTTCTGGCTGCTGCATGAAAATTTTTATTTTAATGAACGTGGTTGCAATTACCAGCACACAGAGTGCCTTTTTAAAATAAAATATCTTTCAGTGTTTAAGGAGTTATCAGAATCCCATGGCGGCACCTCTTCTGACTGTTCTTTCTTTAAAAGTCATTTAATATTCACATTGAAACACATGTACAACATACAGGAGAAGCTGTCCTGACCCTGAAAATGAAGCCCTTTACCAACTTGCATGATGCCTCTAACCATGAGGAATTTAGAGACGTTACCACGATGAGATAACTTCTTGTACATTATTTAAATTCTGTTTTCCTTTTGTACAGATATTGTTATTATCTTCCTTATCTGACAATTCTTTTTATTGGAGTAATATAACCTTTCTAGATGGCCCTATTCTGAAATTCCAGAAGGAAATGATTCAATAGGAAAAGGCTCCTTTGTAATTCTTAATGTAGTAGCAAAATGTTCTCTCTAACCTTTGGTCTCGTCATTTCCTTGACATCTGGACCCATAAATAGAATAAGGCCCACAGGCTATCTCAGGACTTTTATAACGGAAGCTTAATGAGAATAAATGTGTGATAAACACATGCATGCATTTAAAAAACACACTGTCTGAGAATCTATAGCAGTTGTCAGGAACAATGCTTCCCAAATACCTAGCAAAAGCAATGCTTGAATTGTCAGTCACCTGTGATCTTTGTCATTTCAAACAATAGAAAATGACATTCCGTCTAGACAGGTTTAGCTTTCACAATCGAGGGAAGAATAGGAAAGTATGAGGACATAATATCAACAATAACAAATGTTTACCAAACTTCGGTTGTGTGCAAATTGTTCTTCTAATTGCTTTAAATATATTCATCATTTTTAATTCCTTAAGTAATCTGCTTAGGTATGTATAGCAAATGACATTGGACACAATTCTAAATCATAAAAAACATTTTTTATAAAGGTTGAGTCAAATGACTCTGTATTGCTTTGCAAAGAAGATTAGCGATGTACTCCCTGACTATTCTGCAAAATATTTGTGAAGTCCATAAACTTCAGATGTAGGCATATTCTAGAACAGCTATAGCAATAATGGTAACAGTTCACATGTTAAAGCCCTTGGAGATTGGACAGTAAAGTACATCTCATATAATCATATTCATTTCAGAAAGCCAAGATGAGCATAAATATTCTGCTTTGCAAATGGGGAAACTGTGGGTTAGACCAAGTTAAGTAAATTTCCCAAGGCCACAGCAAGATGTGCAGACACAAGCCTGTCCGAGTACACCTCTGTTCTCTGCACTGGCCCATGTCTCTGCCTATACCCTCTAGGGGTGAATCATGGTCCATTGGCATAAATTTTTCATGTGGGGAGTTGAAAACCTCTTTGATTTCATGAAATATTTCACTTTAGTGAAGAAAGCAATATAGTGTGCTGGAGAGAGCCCTTGACCTACAGTCCCCTAAGCAGCCATGAAACCATTTAATAAGTCATTTGACCTCATAGTTTGCTCATCTGGATAGATGATATCCAACTGAGCAGCACAGGGAAGCCCTCAGACCATTCTTCAGTAGATTTCACTGTATTATTTCTGACTTCTTCCCTACTACCTCCTAGCCTACCAATAATAAAGCTGAGAAAGGAAGGAACTGAAACCGGAGAGATGTCCAAACTGGTTTTGAAGGTCAAACTGAAGTCAAGATGAATAAGGAAGGGAAGGAAGAGTAGCTCAGAAGAGCTGTGCATACCTGGGACACAACTGAGGGACCGCTAAGCTTTGGGCATCGCTAAAATGTGAAGTGCAGGGAGGCTGGCCGGATCCCAGTGCTGAGGGGGAAGGAAGGAGAGGAGATCCCAGCCACACTCCATGCCCCTGACTGGAGGCTCCCCGCCTTGCAAGGAGGGTCCAGGTGGAAAGGGGAGAAGTCTCAAGCTTAAATCAAGATTGGAGTTTTTCACTGTGGCACGGGAGGAACGTTGGTGATTACTAACTTGAGATGGAGTTTTCCTACCACAGTGATTTTTCTTAACCTGAGAGCGAATAAGTCTGCCCACGTTTTTTATCCAGCAGCAGGGAAGCCCCAGCCACACTGAAAAAATTTAAAGTAATCATTGGGGAGAACAGTTGCCTTGTGATTCAAACCATGAGTCACTCCTGTTCAATGTACTAGTTTTATGTCCCTGTGGATGAGCCAACCACCTGATGATAAGTACAGAGTAAAACAAAATTAAATATTTTTTTATTTATCACTGATGGAACTGTAGTAACTACTCAGGTCACTGTCCTGTGGCACTGTCCCTGTCCAGTATTGTTAGTGCAGGAGTTAGGGACATATGGAATCTCCCTTCAGATCATGCTTAAAAACACATTTTAGACTAAATGTCTGATATAAGCTTTTTAAATGATTTTTCTCCTTTTTAATAAAAGAATTCAGTTCTGCAATTCTGTCCATCATTTCCCTTCAATGCCAGTTAGTTTGAGAATTCTGATTAAGTGGGTTTGAGTTATTGAGGTTCGACTAGATTAGTGGTTCTTAACTCTGGCTGCACATTAGAATCCCAGTGCCAGGCTGCACCCCACACAATTAAATCAAAATCTCTAAGAAGGAGCCAGTGTTTCTTAAAGTTCCCCTGGCGATTCCAATGTACAGCCACACTTGAGAACCAGAGCTATTTTTTAACCCAAAAAAGGATTAGTATAAAATTAGCAGCCCGTTTTCCTTGGAAGTTGTACACTACTCTGTTAAAATATTTAATGATTATCAAACTGAAACTCTTTGAAGACTGTGAGAGGAGCTTGGCAATCATCATACTCAATTTAGATGAAAGTAGAAAGTAATTCCATTCTATTCAGCGTTTATAGTACTGTTATTCCCAATAAGTAGCAAAGGAAATCCATGTTCATGCAACATAGTAACAGTTTAGTACAGTGATTACTAATTCAGTAAATGATATTGAACACAGTGAATTAACTGTTATTGTTTCTGGTCAAGATTATTTTTACTGTGTGCTTAAGTAAATATACCAAAAAAATCAATTAATGTGTGGGAAATATGTCTTCAACATATTTCTAATTACAAGACCCATGGGAAATTATATAGAAATGCACATATTAAACATTGGAAGTACCTTCTGATTCCATTCTTTAAATATGCATATTGTTTTGATTATTTGATGTTAATATAAAAAACACAGGAGAATTAAACCTGGACTCTATGTAAATGACTTTTTTGAGCTCTCTATTATTTGAAGCCAGATGTAAAAGCCCAGATACACAAAGACCCAAACTTCCAAACTTGTAAATTAGAGAGTGATCATTCACAGTACAAAAAAGGACTTTCTGCTTTACAAAAGGATTCATCCTAGCACTTCTATGTCTACAAGCCAAATAGCTCTATACAATACACATCCTCCTAGATGCTCTAAGTACACTGTGAGATCCTGGCTAATTTAGGAGTCTGCTGGTGAATCTTTTTGTTATGCAAATTCATCCCTCTAATTGATCTGTTTTGTAGATTTGTACTTATTTTTCTTTTCAGTAAGTCTGAATTTCTTAAACCATCCCTTTGCTTGTAGAAAAGGTCTGTTTTTAAGTTCTTGTTTGCAAAAACAATGGATTTTCTATTGAGGTGACATGGCAAATAGTTAACCTGAAAAAGGTCTATCAACCATGATTGGTCTATTTTACATAAGAAACTCAACTGTTCACTTGAGAAGGAAAGATAATGGCATGGCCATATCACGGGTGTCATGGGCCCTAGTACAGAATTTTCTCAAGGATCCTTCATAGCAAATGCTTAGCAAAGCAATATATTGCCTATAGTTTTGCAGGTGTAATCCCCTTGCTCCTAGGAACTGATACTATCCTTCTACTTAACTGGGCCTCCACATTCTGAAATGAGGTCTTAAATTATAAAATGAATTTGTGCAAGGGGTATCTTTTAGGTGGTTATCTTTTTCATAAATTAACAAATACAATGATATGATCAATACAGACATAACCAATAGTTCAAAAATACTGGTACAATCAATTTGCACGGGGGAAATTAGATTGAAATGAAGAAAATATTAGAGTAAAAACTTTGAAATCTTTTTGAGTTGCATCATAGTCATATGAAATAACTAATAAAAATTTAAATCTCTTGAAATATCAGTCTTATTTACATTTTCATGAACAGAAATGGAATTTTGTCTTTTGGAAGAACTCTCCATGACTGGGAGCATATGACCTTCTGGGTCAAGATACCTCTAAGAGATAAAAGAAATGTCTAATTGAATATATAAAGTCCTAAAACTTGGGGTACAGTAACTATGACGTCTCGCAGATCCCTGGGACATTCCTGGCATAGACCCGGGGATGGGCACAGAATCTGGCTGGACTCCTTACTAACTCTTTTCCTCGTCTGCAGCCCAGTGTCTTCATCTCTGTTACCTCCCTGCTTCTTGCTGTTATTTTAAGATTCAAATAAAAGAATGTACAGTCAGTTCTGCTATAAGACTTGTTTTGAAGACAGAAGTTTTCCCAAAATGATTAATATATTATCAGAGAACAATTTGGGTGTCATATGAATTTCAGTTCAATTATGCACTATTATTAGTCCATGAGAGACACCATGTGAACACAGGAAGTTGCACCCAGCTGAACCCAGCCACCTAGGAGTATAAAAAACAGACTGTCACACACCTCCAACATTTACCACCCACCTCAGTTCACCACCGGTGTTAGAGGCCACACCCATGAACATCTGGGGATACAACATTCCCTCTAATTTCAGATCATCTCTCTCCCACTACTTCACAAAAACTCACATGCTGCCACTCTCCTGACTCCCACATGCACAGTCAAACTTGCGGTCTTTTCCTAAGGAAAGGGCTATATTTATTGCAGCATATCTACATCCTGTGTTTTTTGCTTTATTTCTCATAACACAGTAACTTTTTGAAATATATATGTTGCTTAATAACAGAAATATGTGTATGAAAGTGCTTTGTAGTTTGTAACATGATCTTTTTGGCAATTAATACTACAATGAATAGTGTCTATTATTTCAAGAGAAAGAAAAATACTACTTTCTTTATAGCCAGAGTTTCAGCTTTTCCGGCACACATAGGAAATAAGTCTTGAGGCTTTAGAATCAACTGTGATAGCCATAATCTTAGCACTCCTTCAGTTACCAAGTATTTGCGTAATGAATGGACCTCCCAAATAGCGACTCTGAGGTTATTTCAATCCCACTTAATTCTTCATTGAAACCTGGAAATCTTCCAACTCAAATACACATTTATTCTTTCACTTATGCAACCAGCTTTTAATAATTCAGGATTATTTAATAATTAATTCAGGATCTGAATACTGAATGTATTAGTCCTCTGGTGAATCTTTTTGTTATGCAAATTTATCCCTCTAATTTATCTGTAAGTGTTTTAGTTTTTATTGCTGTGTAACAAATTACTAAAATTGAGCATCTTAAGACAACATAAATTTATTCTTCTTAGTGTGTGTGAGTCCATGTGTTCTGTGAGTCTGGGCCCAATTTAGCTGAGTCCTCTGCACAGGGCTTCATGGACTATAACTGCAGTGTGTGCTGCAGCTGACATATCATCCAAGGCTCAGAGATTTCTTCCAGGCCTTAATGAATGTTGGCAGAATTCAATTCCTTGTGGTTGTAAGACTGAGGTCCTCAGCTCCTAGAGGCCACTCCTCTCTGTAGACAGTTTACAACATAGATGTTCATTTCTTCTTCCAGACCAGCAGAATAATCTCACTGATGCCTCCAGTTCTTTTATCTATCTATATATAAAAGCCTAAGCGACCGAACGACCAGTTGACCAAACGACTGGTCGACTGGTTTCTATGATGCGCACTGACCACCAGGGGCAGATGCTCAGCGCAGGAGATGCCCCCTGGTGGTCAGTGCTCTCCCACAGCCAACCTCCAGCAGCCAGCCATCCAACCTCCAGCAGTCCCTCCTCCCAGCCAGCCAGCCAACCCCCTGCGGTCCCTCCCCTGGCTGGCCAGCCAACCTCCTGTGGCCCCTCCCCACAGCCAGCCAACCTCCTTCGGTCCCTCTCCCCAGCTGGCCAACCTCCATGGTCCCTCCCCCCAGCCAGCCCCCCAATCAGCCCTGATCGCCGGCCAGGCCGAGGGACCCCACCAGTGCACGAATTCGGTTATATAAAGTTATATATATGGTTTATTTGCTTAAACCATCCCTTTGCTTGTAGAAAAGGTCCGTTTTAAGTTCTTGGCCGGCTGGCCGCTGGAGGTTGGCGCTGGAGGTCAGTGGGAGCGCACTGACCACCAGGGGCCAGCTCCTGCGCTGAGCATCTGCCCCTGGTGGTCAGTGCGCATCATAGAAACCAGTCGACCATTCGTTTGGTCAACTGGTCGTTCGGTCGCTTAGACTTTTATATATAGACTAGAGGCCCAGTGCACAAAAATTTGTGCACTTGGGGGGGGTCCCCTCAGCCCGGCCTGCACCCATCTGCAGTCCAGGACCCCTTGGGGGATGTCCACCTGTTGACTAAGGCCCACTCCCCGGGGGATCAGGCCTAAGCTTGCAGTCAGACATCTTTATGGCAGCCAGGGAGCCCTCAGGGGATGTCCAACTAAAGGCTTAGGCCCCCAAGGGATCGGGTCTAAACCGTTAGTTGGACATTCTTAGTCCTGCCACGGAGGTGGGAGAGGCTCCTGCCACCACCTCTGCACTGGCCAGCCATGAGCCAGCTTCTGGCTGAGTGGCACTCCCCATATGGAAGTGCACTGACCACCAGAGGGCAGCTCCTGCATTGAGCATCTGCCCCATGGTGGCCAGTGCGCATCACAGTAACCGGCCATTCTGCCGTTCAGTCAATTTGCATATTAGCCTTTTTTTTTATTACTAGAGGCCCGGTGCACAAAAATTTGTGCACTCGGTGGGGAGGGGGGTCCCTCAGCCCGGCCTGTGTCCTCTCGCAGTCTGGGACCCCTCGGGAGATAACGCCCTGCTGGCTTAGGCCTGCTCCCGGGTGGCAGAGGGCAGGCCCAATCCCTAGGTGCAGCCCCTGGTCGGGCTCAGAGCAGGGCCAATTGGGGAGTTGGGGCGCTGCCCCCTGTCATGCACAGAGCAGGGCGATCGGGAGGTTGTGATGCCACCCTCAGTCACGCTCAGGGTAGGGCCGATTGGGGGATTGGGGCACCACCCCCTGTCACATTCAAGGCAGGGTCGATGGGGAGGTTGCGGCGCCACCCCCTGTCACTCACAGAGCAGGGCCCATCAGGGGGTTGGGGCGCCGCCCTCTATCACCCACAGAGCAGGGCCAATCAGGGGGTTGGGGCACCGTAACTCTCACACTCAGGGCAGGGCCAATGGGGAGGTTATGGCTCTACCCCGTCACACACAGAGCAGGGCCCGTGGGGTGCGGAGGGGGTGTTGGGGCGCCACACCCTGTCACAGAGCAGGGCCGATCAGGGGGTTGGGGCACTGCACCCTGTCACACATAGAGCTGCAGGGCAATCAGGGGGTTGGGGAGCTCCCCCCTATCAGGCACAGAGCAGGGCTGATCAGCGGGTTGGGGCACCTTCCCCTGTCATGAACAGAGCAGGGCCAATAGGGAGGTTGTGGCCCCGCCCCCTGTCACACACAGAGCTGCAGGGCAATCAGGGGGTTTGGGCGCTGCCCCCTGTCACACTGATCCCGGTGCCGGGAGGCCTCACTTCTCCGCTGATCCCGGTGCTGGGAGGCATATTACCCTTTTACTATATAGGGTAGAGGCCTGGTGCACGGGTGGGGGCCGGCTGGTTTGCCCTGAAGGGTGTCCTGGATCAGGGTGGGGGTCCCCACTGGGGTGCCTGGCCAGCCTGGGTGAGGGGATGATGGCTGTTTGCAGCTGGTCACACATCCTTCAGGGTGGGGGTCCCCACTGGGGTGCCTGGCCAGTCTGGGTGAGGGGCTGAGGGCTGTTTTCAGGCTGGGGGTGACTGAAGCTCCCAACCGCTCCTTTTTTCTTTTCTTTTTTTTTTTTATTCTGGGCCACCTTTAGCTTTGAGGCTTGGCTGCAGCTTTTAGGCCTCCACTGCTGAAAGTAGGTTTCTGGCCTTTGCTTACAATGTTGCGATCCGGCGGACTAAGGCAGGTTTCTGGGTTTTTGTTTAGCTTCTATATTTGTTACATAGTTGCTTAGAGTTGCAGCCGCAGGCGAGGAACGTTGGAGTCCTCCGTCACTGAAGCAAGCAAGCCTCATGTTAGTTTCAAGCTTCCTGGCTGCTGGCCGCCATCTTGGCTGGCAGTTAATTTGCATATCGCCCTGATTAGCCAATGGGAAGGGTAGCGGTCGTACGCTAATTACCATGTTTCTCTTTTATTAGATAGGATAGATAAACGAACTGGAGGCATCAGCGAGATTATTCTGCTGGTTCTCTCTCATATATATACTAGAGGCCCGATGCATGAAATTTGTGCGAGAGTAGGCCCTCGCAGCCCTGGCTGCCTCACAGCCCCGCCCCCCACCCACTGGTTGTTCTGGAAGGTTGTTCCGCTGTCCAGTCTAATTAGCATATTAGCTCTTTATGATATAGAGATAGAGATAGAGATAGAGATAGAGATAGAGATAGAGATAGAGATAGATATATTTTATTTTAGAGAGGAAGAGAGAGGGAGAAAAAGATAGAAACATCAATGATGAGAGAGAATCATTGAGTGGCTGCCTCCTGCACAGCCTTCACCAGGGATTGAACCCACAACCCAGGCATGTGCTCTTGACCAGAATCAAACCCAGACCCTTTTGTCCACAGGCTGATGCTTTATTCACTGAGCCAAACTAGCTAGGGCTGCCTCCTATTCTTTTAAATGGCTCACCTGATTAGGTCAGGCCCACCCAGAATCATCTTCCTTTTGATTAATTCAAAGTCAACTCATTCAGGACCTTAATTACATCTGCAAAACCTCTTCTCTGTGTCATGTAACCTCACCAAAAGTGAGATGATCCCATCGTAGTCACAGATCTTGCCCATACTCAAGGAGAGGTGAGTATGCAGGTGTGTAAGCCAGAGGCAAGGACCTTGGAGGCTACCTTAGAATTCTGCCGGGCACAGTAATTAAATTATCCAGGCTCTTTGCTTCTCCTCCAAATTTTCCATGGATATTTATTCTTATTGGCAACCATGGTACTAACAGTATAGTGAGGAAACACACCCATCAATTTCTCAAACCTTGGTTCTGGTAGAAGTTTTAACTGGAGATTTTCCAGCACCCTTCAATTCTCTTCACTCCTTTCAAGTTCTCTTCCCCCCAATTTGTGGGTGCCAACTCCCTCCCTCCCCCCCCCCCCCCCCCCCCCCCGCTCCATGGACAGAGAGCTTTCTGCAGGACTAGGAGCGAAGGAAAGAAATCCTTAGCCCCTGACCATAGAAGACACTGGGCTGCAGAATTACATAAAGCCAAAAATATGCCTCCCCTCCCAGAACAGGGGTCCAATGAATAATGGAGAGTCACAAATGGGTGCTGAATCGGGGGTGGGAGCAACCATAATTGAGGGAGGAAGTTTGTGGGAACCAGGAGTTGAGAATTAGTTCCCCACACAGACCCTCTTCTTGTGAACTGCAGACTCATTCATATGTCCAGTCACTTCTCTCTGCTTGCTCATTCTTACAGAGATTCAAAGATTTGCAATTGATTCTACAGGGACATTGTGTTCAAAACTTCAGGTTGCTGGGGAGAGAAATTTTTCCTCCCACCCTTCTTAGTTCTTCTTATGGTTCTAAACAAATAAATTAACACAAGACAGGAGAAAAATTAATTCATACATACAAAGGCCTCGCAAAAATGGTACAGTAGGCAGCTTTTATATGTTAGATAATGAAGCCATAAATTTTGGAAGAACTGCCACTAGGACCTTCTGACACTTCTTTGTCTTGTCAGTTCTCCAAAAATTCACGACTTCTAGCATGTGAACAGCACCCTTCTCTAGTTCCTTTAATCTTTTTCTTTGAAATTTTTGAAGCATTTCAATAGCAATTTGTACGGAGGCTGATGTGAGTTCAGCATGTCAACTCAAATTATACTGTTAGACCAGTAATCAAGCATTCAGAACTGGAAAGCTCCGATCCAAATCAAAGCAGATTGAGCTCAGTGTACAAGAAAGTCCTAGTGACTGATGGCAATGTCAGCCTGGTGGTAGGAGGCATCCAGGAGTAGAAAAGTACCGTCCAAGGTTGGAGCAGGTAGAGCTTTCACCAAAATTCTCTGGAAACTAAGATCATTTCCTGTCTTCTCATAGTTCAAATTCCTCTGCTCTGTTAAAGTTCTCTTGTTGACATAAGATAATACTGATTTTCCTAGGCTTTTTTATTCCTCATATTTTCGTTTGTATGGTTGTTTGGAAGAAAGAGGGAAGGAAGGAAGGAAGGAAGGAAGGAAGGAAGGAAGGAAGGAAGGAAGGAAGGAAGGAAGGAAGGAAGGAAGGGAGGGAGGGAGGGAGGGAGGGAGGGAGGGAGGGAGGGAGGGAGGGAGGGAGGGAGGGAGGAAATGAGAAACATCTTGATGCTTTCTTATTAAAGCTTTGATCAAAGTTTATTATTACAGCCCGGCTGGTGTTCCTCAGTGGTTGAGCATCAACCAATAAACCAGGAGGTCAGGGTTTGTGGTTCAATTCCCAGTCAGGACACATGCTGGGGTTGCGGGCTTAATATCCAGTAGGGGGTGTGTAGGAAGCAGCTGGTCAATGGTTCTCTCTCATCATTGATGTTTATATCTTTTCCTCCCTCTCCCTTCCTCTCTCTGAAATCAATTAAATAAAACATATTTAGAGAAAAAAGTTTATTATTATCATAGGATGTAAAGGAGAATTATTTTGTCTGAGAACTGGTGCCTAGGGACCAAAGCTAGGAAAAAGGGTAGTATCTCACATTACAAACCGAGCACCACCAAATTCCTTCTTTGGGGCTCACTAAGAAGTAGCTAACCTCTCCCTACTATATCAGGACTCATCCTCCAACCACCCAACCCACATGGTATAAGGCACGTACCTACCAGGTGGGAAAATTCAGGCAGTGCAGGTACAGCTGATAAGGTGGTGAAGTAGCTGACGGGGCTGAATGCATTTGAGACAGAGCCATATATCTCATGTGAGGGACCCCAAAGTACCACACATGTCCCTGAGAGAGCTAACACCTGGACACATGCCCCACACAGTCTCAACGGTTGCCTGTGTGACTACAAAGAAGCAGCAAAAGCAATGGAAAGAGCAAAGAACTGTTAACTCTTCTCACCCTCTCTCCTGATCTCCAAAACAAGAGGAATTTGGTTTTGCAGGAGGAGAGGAGGGAGGTAGCCAAGAACGAGAGCAGTTCCATACTGCACACCAAAGTGGACGAGTTGCCCCAAAACACCCCATCAGGCCTGTGAGTCGCAAGTCTAGCCGTCTGTGGGAAATCTTTAATTCAGGGGTTCTCAACCTTCTGGCCCTTTAAATACAGTTCCTCATGTTGTGACCCAACCATAAAATTATTTTTGTTGCTATTTCATAACAAGTAGTAATGTTGCTACTGTTATGAATCGTAATGTAAATATCTGATATGCAGGATGGTCTTAGGCGACCCCTGTGAAAGGGTCGTTCAACCGCCAAAGGGGTCACAACCCACAGGTTGAAAACCGCTGCTTTAACTGGATGTGAGGTCAAAGAACTGAAATGGACTAGACAGAACTTTCAATGACCGTGGGTGCCCTCCCAACAAATGTCATTAAAAGAGGGCTGTCCAGAAGAGATGGGAGATTTGACATAGCGGATTTAGGAGCAGTGACTGGAGAGAAAAATGTGTTTCTAGCTAACCCCTCACCACAGTCAGATTCCTCAATAAACAAGCTATAAAACTGCTCTTCATGAAAAGTCTTGTGGACCTAATAATCTCTTGAATCTTCATATCTGTTTCCATAGAGACACTTCTGCCTCTGTATTTTCTAACTCATGGGTCCATGGTTCACAGGTACTATATTAAACAATACATTTCTTTCATAACTAGTTCCTGATCCCTTTCCTTTAAAAACAGCTGGTGGGTAGGTAGACAGCTCCAGCTCCCACATCACCTCAAGGTAACTGTGCATTTAAAAAAGAATGGGGCTGATTTGGGGAAAATCAAAAACAGTTGAGCAAAAGCAAGAGAAAAATCCCTAACTTATTTTTTATGCTTTCTTATATCACCTCAATGTGTTCTTTTATTTGTTATGTTTTTACTGACTACAGAGAGAGGAAGGGAGAGGGACAGAAACATCAACCATAAGAGAGAATCATCAATCAGCTGCCTCCTGCAAGCCTCCTACTGGGAATCGAGCCCACAACCTGACCTGGAATTGAACTGTGACCTCCTGGTTCATGGGTCAACATCCAACCACTGAGCCACATCAACCTGGTTCACTTCAATGCTTTGAATTTTAATTGTAGAACCTCTCAGTTTCCTGTAGTTTCGGGCAGTAGTGATGGAGAAGTGCCTATCGTAATCATTATGAATGTGTGGGGCCTCTGGAGTTAGATTACCTAATAGATGAACAGTTAAAAGTGAGTAGTTTTAACTCAATGCCTTCGTTTTGTTGTATGACTAATGGGGAATAGTAGTGTTTATATTAAATAACAGAGGAGTGAGTGAAATGAGAAAAAAAAAAGTGCTTAAAACAGTGCCTGGTACATAAGAACAAATATTAGCTTTATTGTATTAACTATTATCACCATCATCATCATTACCATGGTTATCATAATCTACAGGCAGATCTCAAAGCATATGTGAGGTGCTTAGCCTCCACTCATTTCTAGGATTCCAAAAGCAGTTTGGGGGCTGAGCCCACCTGTGGCAACAGTGGCAACAGGAGCGAGGAGGCCTGTTTCTGATCCTGAGTCCTGGGCTATTGAATAGGACTGTTGCCCTTTAATTTGCTTTGCCCCTTGGCACTGCACCCAGTACAGCCCACAAACAGATGACCCCAGGTCAATGTTTAAGGGAGTGAGGAGAAGGCTGCGGGAATAAATCTCTTGGACATACCCACCTGTGGGTCTTGACTTACTTTAATATGGAATCAAGTCTGAATTAATTTACCCAGGGCAGTGTTCTGGTGAACTGTGCGCTCCTCACGGGCAGGCACTCAGTAAATACTTATGGAATGAATGAACCAGTTAAGTTCTCAAAGTGCTGGTGCTTTAGGAAGGAGTAAGTTACAGGTAGAGGAGACGAGCTTCTGCCAGCATAGACTTCCATTAAGGAGATGAAGCTCTGCTCACAGCTCCCTGCTTTTGAAGGTTTGCGCTCCCTATTTCCCCAAAGCCCCCATGTAGTCTGTCTGGCATATTTCTGTGTTGCGATGGGACCCCATTTACCCTTCTAGGGTCTGACCTAGAAGGCGAGATGACCCTTTAATTTAGAAGGCCCTAGTTTTATAAGCCTCAACCATGGGGCCTTGTTGGACAGGGTAGAAGAGATGCTGATTTATTTATTCAGTGGTTGGAATAAGACTGTTGGCATCATTCTTTATCCCAGCACTCTGTTTATTCCCATGAAGAGTGACTGTCACAGACTCATCAGCTGTCCGGAGTGGGCTCACTGCTCAGAATGCCATCAGCAGATCAAGTGTATCAGTATGTTTTCAACTCACATGAGCTCTGAGTGGTGTGTATGAGTGAGTGTGTGTGTGTGGGTGTGTGTGTGTGTGTGTGTGTGTGAGAGAGAGAGAGAGAGAGAGAGAGAGAGAGAGAGAGAGAGAGAGAGAGAGAGAGTGTTTTTCCCATCTGTATTAAGGTTTTATTTTATGGGTCTCCTCCTTATAGAACCCACAAGCAAATCTGCTTCTCTAAACAGCAATGCAAGTCCATTCACTATTCAAGTGGGATCTTGCTTTCTGTTACTTACCACCAATGTATGCAAAATTCAAGCCAAAGTTATCCGGAGGGAGGAGGAGAGACGGAGAAAGAGGAGAGGAGAGGAAAGGAGAGCTAGATTTGAGGCATTCGTGTCAAGCTGTGATGCAAATAATGTTCTGAAACATGGCCATTGACATGCTCCTTCACGTGGAGGCACCCACTCTATAATCCCATGACAAAGCCCTTTATATGGTTCAATTTTGCCTTGCTTTCTGCACATGTTTTTAGGTAGGATCAGAAGTGCACTGAGCCTCCTCAGAGCAGCTGCAAAGGAGCTGTGAGTGCAGGGGGATTCGGACATGACCGCCAAGCTGTCACCCAGGCCCGTGACAGGGAAAATGAGGTTCTTGCATGCGCTCTCCAGCCCCAGCGCTGGGGCCTGAACAGCCGGTCAGAGCCCCACCTTAGCCTTTGCTCCTGGTGAGAATGAACAATTGGCTTCTGGTGGGAAACCTTGGAGATAAGTGCCGGTGAGGGGGTGTCTGCTTCTCATCTATAGATTCTCCTTCTCATTTTCTAGTTTGTTACGGCAAAGGGCTCGGATGACAACAGAACACTTTACTCTGTGGGAAACCTGTTCCTTCTGCTGCTTCTGCCCCCACCGGATGTTCTTATCTGCTCCTTGCGAGGGCACCGGCAATTACAGAGCAATACATCTTCACCCACATACTTTCAGGCAGATATTGGGAAAGGCGTGCTGATGGCGCTGGAGAAAAACCTTCTGCTGCTTCTGTGGCTTTAGTTTCAAGGAAGGGAGAGAGCAATTTCTTTTTTAGCAAAGCCCCTAATGGTTCATTCATCTATTCAGCGAGCCAGCAGATGTTTATTCGGCGTCTACTTGATGCTGCTGTGCGTGGGCCACCCATTTATACTTAGCACCAACACACCCATCACCCACCAGGGAGATGTGTCCTGGCCCATCTCAACCCACACAGCACCCTCCTGGCGCCTCTTTAGCTCCTGTCATTTCCGCCCTTCCTCTCAGCTCTCCCCCTTTTCTCATTTTTCTCAAGCAGAACAATTGAGTTGTTCTGTGGCTGCTTGGTTCAAGCCATACCTTTTGGGTCTGACCTTCTACTCCACTTATTCGCTCATTCAACCAAGATTTATTAAGAGCCCATCATCAAACTAGTAATAAAAATATTCCTCTCTATGTAGTACTTCCTTTGTGCTCTCTCTGTATATAAATTACCTCCTCTAATCTTTGCAACCATCCTATATGGAAGCTATTGCAATAACCCTCATTTCCAAATGAGGACAGTGCAAGAGAGTCAAGTAGCTTACTCACAAGTTCAGTGACTGAGCACATTGGCATCTATTTCTCTCACATAACAATAAGCTGGGAGGTCGTTGGTTCCCAGGCTCAACTATGTCAGAGCTGACATCTCCAAGGCCTGCCTCACCTCTGCCCTCGTGAGCACACAATGGCCACCCGGACCCAACCATCACATCCACATTCATGTTAAGAGGAAGAAAGCAAGGGTAGTGTTACCTGCGTCTGTCCTTGTCAAAGCCTTTCCAGACCCTCTCCACTTTCTACTCACCTCTAATTGGCCACGTCTGTGTCATATGGCCACCACCCTTAGCAGCAAGAGAGTCTGCGAAAGTGAAATTGAAGTGTTTCTCTTTTTCTCTTTCTTTTTCTTTTTCAAGCCTGTATAATAGAAGGCAGGATGGAAAGGGATGGGGGCGGGGTGGGGGGGGGGGTGTTAGGTCATCCAGTAGGCAGTAGACATGCCAGGGGGAGTAAGTGGTTGAAGTGGCCTGGGAGCCCAGGGCCTATGCTGGTCACTCCACAGTGTGTAAAAGAGACATGGTCCTGCCTTTGTGGAGCCATAAAACTAAGAAGCACACGAATAAATTTATAATTGCAAATACCTGGGAGTGGTAAGAGATAGAATAATAGGCTTCGCACAATATTAAGAACTGCTCACAATTAAGCTCCCATTGTTATGTTCATTGACCAGGAGAAGTCCAGTGGCCCATCTTAGAAGCCCTTCACCTTGACCTGTCTGAGGTTTTAGCCTTTCCTCCCTCTGCACTCTAATCTGTTGGGGTTATTGCTTATGTGCATCATTTTTCCCTGCCTTTCCAATGTCCTTCTTCATCTTGTGCTCGCCTCTCTGTTCCCCCTCTTTCTTTTCTCTTCTTCTACTCATGCATTTCTGAGCATTTTACTGGATGCTCCACCCAACAAGAAGCAGAACTGGGGTTTTTTCCAGGGAGCTGGAATTGTTCCTGTGTTAGCTTCTAAAGAATGAGGAGGAGATCAGCACGCTTGTGAAAATCAGTTTGAAATTCAATCTTGGGAGAGTGTCCACCTCGCCTCCTTCACGCAGCAGGAGGAAGACAATCAAATGGGAATTGTTCATAGAGCAGGAGAGCAGCCAATTCAGACACTGCAAATGTTTTCTGATGGCAGCCAGCCCCAGCGGTGCCCACCCACAGGCCCTTCACACGCGGCACCCCACTGAAAAGCACCCACCTCATAGCCCAAAGCCTGTCATCTGCTTAACAGTTAAACTACCTGCTCACAGGCTAGCATAGCATCAACGTTCCTATACCCCTTAGATCCCAGTGGTTTTTTCTTCTGATGCCTAAGTAAGCCATGATATTTAATTGACCTTTGGCTCAGCATCAGAATTTACTAAAATTTAGCATTTTATAACCTTTTGCATTTCACCAAAGTGTCTTTTTCCAGAATGTTTGCTATTTCTCAGACCCATCATCCCAAATTCCAAAATCATATATGAAACATCTGTCACCACCACCGAGACGCGGCGGGCCAGCTGGCTCAGCCACGGGCTGCAGAATGGCCAGGGCACACATAAGGGCTCCTTTGCTCCCAAAACGAAATTGATTCTACACTCCAGTGTGTGCAACCACAGATTTGTGCAAAGGTCAGCTGCTGGCGTAGCCCCTCGACTGTGCTCTGTAGAGTTCTCTCCTTTCGCTCAGCAAAAGGAGGATTCTGCCAGGAATGCAGATGAATTTCTGTGGTTTACCTTGCTTGTCAACTCTCATGGAAAATGTGGAGCTTTGCCCTAACCAGTTTGGCTCAGTGGATAGAGCGTCGGCCTGCAGACTGACAAGTCCCAGGTTCGATTCCGGTCAAGGGCATGTACCTTGGTTGAGGGCACATCCCCAGTAGGAGGCGTGCAGGAGGCAGCTGATCAATGTTTCTCTCTCATTGATGTTTCTAACTCTCTATCCCTCTCCCTTCCTCTCTGTAAAAAATCAATAAAATATATATTTTTAAAAATGTGGAGCTTCATCTACCTCTGCCTATCCCATCAGTCAGTGCTTCACTCTGCGCTTTCAGATGCAGCAATGTGCTCATTGGTGAGTGTGTGATGGGCAGGGACTTCTCTTCAAATATTCGGGACAAATATACATAGTATATTTCCATTATTTTTATTTATTTTCTAATTTATTGTTGACAGTATTACAGATGTCCCTTATCTTCCCCTCCATTATACAGGCTTGAAAAGAAAAAGAGAAACCTCTTGAATTTCACTTTCCCAGTAATTGTTGAAGATTAACAATTACTATTTCTGTTCTGAAGCCACCAAGAGATCATAACCACTGATTTCACTTTAGGACTCACCTCAGTGATGACAATGGAGCAGTACTAGAGCATAAGAGCTGTGCAGTAAGTGAAAAATCCACGAGGTGGCTCTGGTGTTCTTCTAACCAGAAGCAAGCGGTGCTAAATCTCTTACGCCATCACTTTGTATTCCAAAGGCAGAGCAAAATATAAACGTGAACATGCTTGGCTGTTGTTATTCACTTCACTATTTGTTCTAGGTTACCTGTGAATTAATTGGTCTCTATAGTGGTTGATCAAAGACTGGGCTTCTTAAAGTGTTGGGACTATTTTTTTCTGTCTCTTTTCCACAGACATGTGGAGGCTACCTTTCAGTCTTATAACTTTGCTTTTATAGTTAATGAAACCTATTCATGTATGTACCTATGCTCTCATGATATATAGCGCCATTTCCTCACCACTCGTTTGTTACTCTCTCATAAAAGGACCCACACTTTTAAAGGATGCAATGTGTTGTCCTATGGACTACTCTTTTTCAATTCAAAGCAATACCATTCTCATTTTAACATTCTCCGTGATTGTTTTTGTTATTATTTTCAGTAACCTTATCTAAGCATAACCCAGGTTTACAACTTCCTCTTAGCATCCTTATTAGAAGATCTTCTCTTATGTTTTAGAATGTAATCTATAATAATCTATACTAATAAAAGTGTAATATGCTAATTAGACTGGGAGACCTTCTAGGAGACCTTCCAGACGTCCTTCCAGACAAAGCCATGGTAGTGGGGCCGAGGCAGAGGCAGAGGCAGTTAGGGGCAATCAGGCCAGGAGGGGAGAGCAGTTGGGGGTGATCAGGCCAGCAGGGCGGGGCAGTTGGAGCAAGCAGGCCAATGGAGGGGGCAGTTGGGGGTGAGCAGGCCGGCAGGCAGAATGGTTAGGGATGATCAGGCAGGCAGGCTGGTGAGCGGTTAGGAGCCAGCAGTCCCGGATTGTGAGAGGGATGTCCGACTACCAGTTTAGGCCCTGTGGGATCGGGCATAAACCGGCAGTTGGACATCCCCCAAGGGGTCTCAGATTGGAGAGGGTGCAGGCCAGGCTGAGGGACACACACCCCCCCATGCACAAATTTCGTGCACAGGGTCACTAGTAAAACATAATATGCTAATTAGACCAGACGTCCTTCCAGACAACCTTCCAGACGAAGCCGGAGCTGCGAGGGAAGCCCGGGTCCCGGGTGCCTGCTGGTGGCTGGAGGGAAGCCTGGGTCCCGGGTGCCAGAGGGAAGCCAGTGCCGGCAGCCAGGGGAAGGAAGGCCTACTTGCACAAATTTCATGTATCGGGCCTCTAGTATTAAATAAAGCTGGCTTTAAAAGTACATTCAAATCATCCTGTACTCATCTCAAATTCTCAATCCTCTGTCAGATTTCCCTTTAATTCTACTAGTTCCAGTGTCTTCCTAGTTTACAGTTATGATTATCATGAGGTGTCAGATGTCTGCCCCCAAAGCAGCCTGGGTAAATTCCCATGGTGCCAGACACTAGGCTGAATTCCCAGGACAGATGACAGCTGTTCCTTCCCCATCACACTGAAAAGTGGCACAAAAACAGGTTGCACACAGAACATCAGACAAATGTACCTTTGCCCTTGAGAAGGTGCCAGATCAGAAGACAGAACAAGGCAGTGTGTGTGAATGTTATCAGAGGTAGCTAAAATAACTGACCTTTTCATTTTAAAAGAAAAAAAAAAAAAAACATGGCCAAATATAAAATGAATGCAAACTCCAAAGAACTTTGAAATGCACCTTTTTAACAAAAGAAATTGGGGAAATTTCCATAATAATTATATCAATACCTTGAAATGCATTTAAATATCAAAAGATTGAACCAGAATGGAGTTGTCTAAGATAGTAGGAATAACAAACACTAGCATATTCTAAGTGTCTGTTGGTTACTTACTATGCTAGTTAAATGTTTTCAAATCATAACTAATAATAGGAAAAATGTAATCCTTAATATCTGGTTTTATTTTCATAATAAATAATAATTAATTTTGATTCAATTGATTCAAACAACACAGAAATATATAGAATACAAGGTGAAAGAATCTTTTTGCCATTTTCTCCCTCCCTGCTCAATGCCAGTCCCCAGAGAAAGAGGTAACTGCTACTAAAACAACAAACAAAAAACAAAAAAATGGGAAGTCACAGTTCTATTCCCAATCAGGGCACATGCCTGGGTTATGGGCTCTGTCCCCAGTGTGGTGCATGAAGGAAGCAACTGATCAATGATTCTCTTATCGTTGATGTTTCTCTCTCTCTCTCTCTCTCTCTCTCTCTCTCTCTCTCTCTCTCTCTCTCTCTCTCTCTCTCCCCCTCTCCCTCCCTCTCTGAAGTAAATTAAAAATATCTTTAAAAAATAGTTTGGAATATAGGCCTCTAATAATTTTAAATGGCTATTAGCATATAATGATATGTGGTACATTTTTGGCATAGTGGTTATATTTTGGGGTACATTTTTAGCATGTTTTTGGACAGATCTCAGAGGAGTGGGGGTAGAGAAGATGGGAAGAGATTAATCAAAGAATATATATGCATATATGCATAACCCATGGACACAGACAACAGTGTGTGATTTTTAGTGTTTTCTACATGTAAGATCATGTCTTCAAACACAGGTAATTTTACTTCATTTTTTTGCAATTTGAGTGCCTTTTATTTCTTTTTTCTTGCTCCATTACTAGCTAAGACTTCCAATTCTATGTTGAATAGAAGTGGCAAAAGGGGGCATCCTTGCCTTTTTCCAGAACTTAGAGGAAAAGCTTTTAGTTTGTATCATTGTTAGCTGTGAGCTTTTCATATAGGGCTTTTATTGTGTTGAGGGAAGTCCCTTTTATCCTAACCTGTTGAGAGTTGTTATCATGAAATGGTGTTGAATTTTGTCAAATGCTTTTTCTGCATCTATTGGGATGATTGGAAGATTTTTATCCTCCATTCTGTTAATGTGGTGTGTCACATTAATTGATTTCTGGCTGTTAAACCATTCTTAAATCCCAAGGATAAATCCACTTGGTCATGGTATATGATCCTTTTAATTTTCTGTTGAATTTGGTTTACTAATATTTTTTGAAGACTTTTGTATCTATGTTCATCAGGGATTTTGGCCTATAGTGTTCTTTTCTTGTGGTGTCTTCATCTGGCTTTGGTATCAGGGATGCTGGCCTCATACAATGAGTTTGGAAGTGGTCCCTCTTCTATTTTTTGGAAGAGTTGAAGAAGAATTAGTAATCACTCTTCTTTCAATGTTTGGTAACATTTATACACTTAATTTTTGATAAACATCTGTCCAGTCAGTAAAACTATAACCGTGTTAAAGTTATGACCAAAGTTGCCAACTCTTAAAGTGGTATAATAGGCAAACAAATAGTGCATAGCAACTAAAGAGCAATACCAAAATATCTCAAGATCTTTACTTCAGTTGCCAAACACTTGGAAGGGTATTAACACCCCCTTTCTGGACCAGTCTGGAGAACCTCTTTGAAGACCTGGGAATGGAAAGAAGCTATAAGTTGGCAGACTCTTAGTGGGTTCAGTGAGAAAGACTGGGAATACTCAGACCCTAATATTTTTTGCCCTGTCACATATATGGGATTAGAAATTTTAATCTTTACATTAAAAGAAAATCCTTTTATCTTACCATGGTCAGAGACACTAAAAGTTCTTGCATAACCTCCTGAGTTCCTTCATGGTGATGACAATAAGTCATAAATATTTCTTTCATTTGACTTCAGGTTTCTAAAGCTTCCTTAGATCATTCCCATTTATAAGATTGAAAAAGTTCAGGTCCTAATGTCTGATTTTTACCTTCAAAAAGCTTCTCCTTGTGTCAATTTTTAAATAACAGTAATAATAATAATTAGTTTGATATAAAAAGTACTTAATTAAAAGCCAATATTATTTCAATACAATAATTTACCCTATCAGTTCAAATAGCATTCCATGAATAGAGCTAAAATTATTATGCTATACCTCCATTATTAAGATTAAATATCATTTTGTATATAATTAGTAATGCATTTATTTCCCTGGGAAAATTAATGAAGTAAAATTAATGTTAATCAGATTTTTAAACAGAATCAGAATTATTCTGTAATTCACAGCTTTATCATGTCCAATATTCATCACTTTACTTTCAGCAATTAGCCAAAAAAATTACTCCTTAATTACCAGCATATATCATAAATGAAGAATAAAATCTTTCCTATAGCTCACTGTTTCCTTGGAGTATTTTAGAAAGCCACTTGTGTTGATGTTTTCATAAGAAACGAAAATCCTTAGATTAATTTCCAAGCAACAAGAAAAGCCTATGAGGGGAGAGACCAACCAAAGGACTTGTATGCATGCATATAAGCTTAACCAATGGACACAGACAACAGGGGGGTGAGGGCATGATTGGGGGGTGGGGGGACAATGGGGCGATAAGGACACATATGTAATACCTTAATCAATAAGGGAAAAAAATTTAAAAAAAGAAAAGCCTATGATGGCAAATAAGAATTTGGAAAGGAGAATGAAATGGAAGAGCCACCCACATCACCTATAAAGTAGAGGGTCATTTCAAAAGAAGCCAACTTTTTTTGAAATGACCCCCAGAACCTACACCAAGGCACAGCATAATCAAATCACTAAAAAATTTAAAAGCATCCAGAGGGAAAAAATAATTACATGTAGAGGAACAAAGATAAAATATTCTGCAGGCTTCTTGTCAGAAACTATACAAACCATAAGACGACTATGGAATGAGCATCTTTAAAATTCTGAATGAAAAAAATTGTCAATTTAGATGCTATATCCAATGAATATATTCTTCAAAAATAAGAGTAAAATAAAACATTTTTAGGCAAACAAAATCTGAGATAATTCATTTCCAGCAAGCCTACACTATTAGAAATTGTTAAACGCTCTTCTGTTAGAAAGAAAATGATACCAGATAAATAAATCTACCCAAAGAAAAGTGTTAAAAATAGTAAACATATGGGTAAATATAAAATAATTTTTTCTCATTTTAAAATTTTGCTAGATAGATACTTAACTGTGTAAATAAAAAGAACAATGTATCATGAGTATAACATACATTAGAAGTAAATGTATGATAATAGCATGGAGGATGGAGGAATGTTATTATAAGTGTTGTAAAGGTCATGTTATACATTAAGTGACCTACTCTTTGAAGATAGACTACAAGAAGCTGAAAATGCATATTGTAATCTTTAAGGTGAAACCTAAAAATAAATAAGTAAAACAAAGTGGTACAGCTAATAAGCCAATAGTGGAGATAAAGTGGAATATTAAAACAAATACTCCATGAATCCAAAATAAAGCAGAAACTGAGTGGGAACAGAAGAAGAATAGATGAAATAAATAGAAATCAAATAGCAAGATAATAGACGTAAATTCAACTATATCAATAACTACATTAACTGCGAATTAAAAGGCAAAAATTGGATTTAATTTTTAAAAAAACAATACCCAACTATTTGCTGTCTATGAAAAAGTGTATTTAAATATCTGTAATATTATAAGGACAATATGCTAATTAGACCAGACATCTTCCAGATGTCATTCCGACGTCCTTACTGACAAAGCGGGACCAGAGGGAAGCCAGCCCGGGTCCCGGGTGCCTGCCAGTGGCCGGAGGAGGGAAGCCCAGATCCTGGGTGCCAGAGGGAAGCCAGTGCTGGAAGCTGGAGGAAGGAAGGCCTAATCTTGCACGAATTTTCATGCATCAGGCCTCTAGTAAAGACATAAATAGATTAAAACAAATTGGTCTATGTTTTTCCTGGTATGGGAATTTAAATTCTTTATAGATATAATATTGGAATTTTAGAGTGATATAAACACTTTATTCCTCTACTTAGATTCTCCAAACTTTACTGATCTATAATATCCATCAAGAATATTGATGGTATCTTAACCAGGAGGTCATGGTTCGATTCCGGGTAGGGGGCTCAATCCCCAGTAGGGGGTGTGCAGGAGGCAGCCAATCAATGATTCTTTCTCTTCATTGATGTTTCTATCTCTCCCTCCCTCTCCCTTCCTCTCTCTAAAATCAACAAATTAAAAAAGAAAACATAAAATAAGAATAGTATCTTACTTTCCTCAAACCATAAGAGATTTTTGTTCTTTTATGATAGCCATTATTTTGGTATCAGATCTGACTGTTTCACTAACTGTAGGCCAGCCTCTTTTTAAATCTGATTTTTAACTGGGAAACTAGATTTTGGTGATTGTCTCTTGTAGAGTTCCCATTATAATATGCGGCATTTAAATACCCTAAAAGTGAAGCTTGCATTTTCATGTTTCTATATGAATGGATAAATGCTTTCAGTTTTTCAAAACTAAATTTAAACTTTCTGGAATCTTTTCCTTTAGAATGTGCTAATCATATACCACAAAACAGCACCGACTTCCACAGAAAATAACTCAGCCAAGGAAGCTGTGTTCCATCTTTGCAGTGAAATGCAAATTTCTCAAGAGATCAAACCAGATTTTCTTAATAAAATAATTTTTTAAGTTTTACATTTGGGGCATAGGAAGCATATTGAAAATGTTCTCTGAGCTGCTGGAATTTTCAAATATTAGAACTGATAGTTTTCATTCGCTTTAAACCTTTGTCTCTCCGAATTTTATTGTACAACAGTGAATACGTACTGTGAATAGCTATCTCTTTTGCTTACATTATTTATTCTGTTGTGTTATCACCAGCTAAAGATACTCTTACATTTTCATTGATCGATTGAAAAATGTCAATTTTTCCATTCAACTTCTTCTACCAGTATGTTTTCTGACTACCCAATTTTGACTTGTCTTTGAAGCCATTGTATACCTGACCTGAAAAGATAATAACTTAGTAGTAGTTAAAGCTAATTACTTTAAGGCAAAGCTAGCCTATATAATAAAAGGCTAATATGCAAATAATAGACCAAATGACAGAACGACGGGTCACTATGACATGCACTGACCACCAGGGGACAGATGCTCAACCCAGGAGCTTCCCCCTGGTGGTCAGTGCACTCCCACAGGGGGAGCACCACTCAGCCAGAAGCCAGGCTCACAGCTAGTGAGTGCAGCGACAGTGACAGGAGCCTCTCCTGCCTCCATGGCAGCACTAAGGATGTCCAACTGCCGGCTTAAGCCATCAGTCAGACATCCCCCGAGGGCTCCTGGACTGCAAGAGGGCTGAGGGACCACCCCCTGAGTGCACGAATTTCATGCACCAGGTCTCTAGTAAGTAAATAAATGCAAAGCCTTTCAATCCCAAACCAGAAGTGAACAACTTTTCTGATTGAGACCTTTTATCAATTCAGATTCTGCTACTGCTTATCAAAATGACTATGAGTTAGTATGAGCCTTTTCATATTTTTTTAAATATATTTTATTGATTTTTTACAGAAAGGAAGGGAGAGGGATAGAGAGTTAGAAACATCAATTAGAGAGAAACATTGATCAGCTGCCTCCTGCACACCCCCTACCGGGGATGTGCCCGCAACAAAGGTACATGCCCTTGACAGGAATCGAACCTGGGACCCTTGAGTCCACAGGCTGACACTCCTATCCACTGAGCCAAACCGGTCATGGCTAATATTTTTTTAACGCTACTTTTTTTAAAATTGATTTTTTACAGAGAGGAAGGGAGAGAGATAGAGAGTTAGAAACACCAATGAGAGAGAAACATTGATCAGCTGCCTCCTGCACACTCCCTACTGGGTATGTGCCCGCCACCAAGGTACATGCCCTTGACCGGAATCGAACCTGGGACCTTTGAGTCTGCAGGCCGATGCTCTATCCACTGATCCAAACCGGTTAGGGCAGTATGAGCCTTTTTATGCTTCCATTTTCCTGAGCAGTATATATTTTTTTTACTAGTGAAATTTGTGGCACTTACATAAATTATATTCTCCAGTCTTTATTTATCAGAAATGTGACTGTTAGACTCTGAGGGTTTGGGGGAATGTTTGTTTGTTGGTTTAATATAAGCCTTTGTCACAGTGGCCTCTCCTCTCCCAACACCTACAGTTTGGTGAGTAGGGAAACTTCTCCATGATTCTCTTAAAGAAAAGTTTGCCTTTTATACTATTTATACTATTTCTCCTTCAGTTCAACCATTACACTAGGCTTGGGCCTTGGGAGACAAGGTGTGAATAATACGAGCTAACACTTATTGAGTATTTGTCATCAGGAAGCACTAACCTAAGCACTTTGCAAGTATTAACTCAAATAATCAACCCTCTGAAGTACCATTATCTTCATATTACAGTGGAGTAGACTGAGAGTCAAAGGGGTTGAGTAACTTTCCCCAATCATCCTGCCAGAATTTGAACACAGATAATGTCATGCTAAGGCCCCTGTTCTTAACAGTTAAACATACTGATGTAACAAATACCACTGAGCTGGGATTTAGAAGACATAGATGCCTATCTATGTGACCTTAGACAGTTTACTTTTCTGAGTTAAGAACTCAGTTCATGTATATGCTCCTCACCTGTAAAATTAAAAGATGGGACTACATACTCTATAAGGGCTCTCCAACTCTGATATTCTGTAATTACCTGCCCCAAGAAAGGTATAGATGGCAATACCTTAGAAGGTCATCTCTGTGTACATTTTACACTGTTCATATCACCTGCTGTGGCTCCTATCATCTGCTGTGGCAACATCACAGAAGGAAAAGAATGTGATCTGGGTTCAAATCCTCGTTTTGCCTTATCTCAACTATGCAACGTTGGGTAACTTACTTGACCCCCCCCCCCCCGAACATTTGGTTTATTTGTTTTCTTTTTCATTTTATCTAGAAATGTAACATTACTCAACTTATGGATTTTCCCAAGGAATTAAAAAGATAAAGTATGTAAACATGACTGGTAAATCTTAGGTACCCAATAGAAATTAATTGTCCTCTCGCTTTTGCTCTCTACAGTCTTGGGTGTTTTACACAGATGTCCATGTTACCAAACAAAAAAAGAAAAGTGAATGCCAAGAAATTTTGCATTCTGTTTTAAACTTTTATTTGTGACCATCATTTGCTTTATAAAATAAAACCAATAAATTCCATAATTTTGAAACAGTATTGAACACACACAATTTTCACCTGCTCTCTGAAAATGTTTAAAATGACCTGTACTTCGTTTGAATCACCACAGGAGATCACAAAAAAGCATCTAGGCTTCATTTTAGGAGCAGATGATATTAAGAGACGCCCACCTCTATCTAATACCAGCCTTCCTATTACATAGCATTAAAGATATTTCTTGGCAAGTCCAGACTTCCATTTCTAATAATATTATTTTGAGTGCTTGTTTTGATCTGCTTCCAGCTGCCAGAATGCCAGAAAAATATAGTGGGGGGTGGGGAGGGAATAAAGAAAGAAATGATGGACCTTGTATGAAGAAATGAAAAAATATATAATATATATCGAAAGGAGTTGTTACTCGTCTTGAAAGCAAAACAGCATTCAAGAAACAGAGGGTGGTAATTGACCATAACAGCAACCGAATTGAACAGAGTAGGTAATGAAAAGTACCAGAAAAAGCAGGAGAGGTAAGATCAGGTGGTCGGCATGCCAATTTCAAATGGCTAGTTACGTGTCTGTGTGAATGACTCCTTGCTTCTCATTTTCTTTCCCCAAATCTCAGATTTTGTAAATCCCAGAAAAGCTGGCTATCTAACCAGATAGAAAGAGCCAGGGTCATTGAATAGCCTCAGTTTCATAACAGGAACCCAGTGATGTCCATCTTGTAAAGTATTGGAAGCGTGTCTCTGTACTGTAATTTCCAGAAATGCATTTCACAGCCTGTATTCGAATGAATTTAATAGGTAATTTACAGCCCAGAAAGTTTACCAGGCACTCTCTCTAAATGCAATTTGTGTTTAAAATAACAATATCCCAGGTGGTATGTTTCCTCACAAAGTGAACTTCGAAGTAAGCAGGAAAAAAAAAGATATTTCTGTTCCACAAAATCAATTTACCTGCGATTTGGTTGAGGTTCTTTACTTATTTATATATGATTCATCTCTAGTGGTTCATTTGGTTTACTTTGATTATCAGTTGGTAGAGGCAGTATTTTTGCAGAGTGCATGAGGGAAAAAAGATAATTAAAATAAACAACAAAAAATGCATTTCAAGTGTTTGGCCCACATTTGATAATGAAACGTATCAGTGTTGCAGCTTCAGTTTCATTAGGTCTGCTTGCCAGGAGTCTGTGCAGTTTTCTCTATCCTGCATGGCTGGGACACCTGGCTCTCTTCCCAGTTCTGTGCAGGTCACATTAACATTTCAGTTCATCAGGGCGGTTTCTGTCATTTTCGACTCAAGGAAACTGAAGTCCAGAGAAGCTGTTATTTCCCTATGTTCCTGTCTAAGTCAGCAACAGAGCCGGGTTGCAAGTCACAAGCTCATCCTACCCCATCCAGGCTGCGGCAGCTCAGACTGTCAGCTTTGTTCCAGGTTGTCCAGGACAGGGGTGTGTGGGCGCCTGGAGAACGCTCTGGGGGCTGGATGTTACTGTGAGAAGAGCGGCGCGTCATCAGAACATGTTCTTACTCATTCGTTCTCATCTCGCACTGAAAACTTAGTACAAGGGACAGGGACGTTACTCAGCTTTATTAGCATATCAGTGCTGTGCCCCCGGAAACAAACACATTGCTCCCATGAAACAAAAGGAAAAGGAAAGCCAAGTTTGTTCTTCATGACTTTCTTTTCTTCTTATTTTTAGGTTATTCTTTCCTGGTCCAAAAGCCCTTACCTTCTGCACTCACCTCCTTCCCTCCGTGGTTAAGGGCCAGCTGTCTTTTCTGGGGGATAGACAGCCTTCCATTATTAGTCTCTCCGTTTTATTTAAAGTCATATGACCCAGTCGGAACCACGAGGTCTGTGACTCCTTCTTAAGAGCTTAGAGAGTCATAAAGCAAAGTTCGATTCTCCTCTCCTCTCCAAGGCTGTGTGGGAATGAGAATGTGTGTTTTTCATTCTTTTCTGTAATAGAAAAATCGTTGCACAGTGGACTTCCGCCCTGAGCCATTTCAGCCGCACTGCCCTTCTGATTTTCCTGTGTGACATGACTTGTCCAGGACATTGGTCCTCAAACTTGAGTGAGCACCCAAGTCACCTGGAGGGTTTGTTGAAACACAGGTCACTGCGTCCCACCCCCTGAGTTTCTGAGTCAGTAGGTTTGGGCTGGGGCCTAAGAACTTGAAGTTCTACAAGTGCCCAGGTGATAGGAGTCTAGGGACTATACTTTGAGAACTACTAGCCTAGCACAGTGCTGTGTGTGTGTGTGTGTGTGTGTGTGTGTGTGTGTGTGTGTGTGTGTGTTACCTCTGGGGGAACTTTTTTAAAAAATATTTTTATTGATTTCAAACAGGAAGGGAGAGGGAGAGATAGAAACATCAGTGATAGCAAAGAATCATTGATCAGCTGCCTCCTGCACACCCCACACTGATGATCGAGCCCACAACCCAGGCATGTGCCCTGACCTGGAATCAAACCAGGACCTCCTGGTTCATAGGTCAGTGCTCAACCACTGAGCCATAACAGCCCGGCTTCTTTTTTAAGACCAATGCTGGATTTCAGACCCAGAGATACTCATTAGTTGGTCTTTGGGTAAGGGATGGACAATGGCATTT
Source organism: Myotis daubentonii (assembly GCF_963259705.1). Taxonomy (NCBI): domain Eukaryota; kingdom Metazoa; phylum Chordata; class Mammalia; order Chiroptera; family Vespertilionidae; genus Myotis; species Myotis daubentonii. The sequence goes on from NC_081841.1 coordinate 17,375,682, forward strand.
TTAAAACTTTCCCAGGTGATTCTTCCAAACCCTCTGAGACACGTTCCGTGTCAGGATCCCGTGTTGAGTCGGCTTCTCTTCTTGTTGAGTGCCTGTGTAGTGCAGTTTCAACTCGCACTTTCTGTGTCCTCCACCAGAAGCTCTCTGGCGCCACCTTCTGTTTTCCCCAAAATATCCTCTTCAGCAGCTTCTAGTGGTCCCCAGTGGTTCTCAACCTTCCTAATGACGCGACCCTTTAATACAGTTCCTCATATTGTGACCCAACCATAAAATTATTTTCGTTGCTACTTCATAACTGTAATTTTGCTACTGTTATGAATCATAATGTAAATATCTGATATGCAGGATGTATTTTCATTGTTACAAATTGAACATAATTAAAGCATAGTGATTAATCACAAAAACAATATGTAATTATATATGTGTTTTCCGATGGTCTTAGGCGACCCCTGTGAAAGGGTCGTTCGACCCCCAAAGGGGTCGCGACCCACAGGTTGAGAACCGCTGCCTAGGGAATAGAATGTGGTGAAGCCCTCACCTGCTTTCAGATGAGGCCCAGCTACCAACATAGAAAAACAAATCAGTCCTCCCTGGGGTGACGTGGGTGTGGTTCTAACCAATCACCAGCCTGCACAGGTTCCAGGCATTTTGATAAAACAGTATTTGATTTAGGTGATCAATTTAGGGCCTTCATTTCAACACTTGAAAGTGCCTCATGGTTTTTGATCCAACTAACTCCATTATTAAGGATCATCACGCAATTCAATAGTTAATGAGATTTTTACAACCAAACAGATTCTTATGTCCTTTCCTCAGTTTCTTTCAAGGACAAGAGTCTAACAAAAGGACAATTATACTCTTTAAACTTCTTTGGGCCAAGAAGCATTTAAACTAAATATTATCTTAAAGGTGTGTTTTTTTTTTCCATTTTTGTGTCTTATGCAATGTGTACACAGCTCTTAGAAAAATCATCTTCTAGTTTTACTCTCAGTGCCCTGAAGGGAAAGGAGCTTGGATATTCATTCCACGTGTGTTACCTGAAGGGCAAACCCTTATTAGGAAGACGGTAATGATATGCCTATCATCGCATGGTCATTACTGCATTGTAAATGCTGCTCAGACTAGACTCAAAGCAAAGAGAGTCAGAGTCATTTCAGCTAATAGATCACATTCATGGTAGAAATATAGCCTGCATCTGACTTTTGCTCAACAATAAAAACCACTGACCTTTGCAATGCGCTGGGCACAATGCTGGATGTTTTATATACATTGCCTCCGTTAATCCTTCCAGCAGACAGGAATCTGGTACAAGTTAGGAGACTGGAGTTCAGAGAGTAAAACATCTTGCCCAAGGTTAAAGGGGGGAGCCAGGATTTGAACCAAAGCAATCATTACAATGGAAGTTCCTGAAGTCAGGATCCATGCTGTATTCCCAGACTCCCCTCCCCACCCCTGCCGAATGATGCCTGGCACTTAGGCACTCAGTAAATATCTTTTGAGTGACAGAATGAATAAATGAATCTGACTCCTGTTATCCACCAGGTGTGCCTGCCCAAATGACTGGCCTCGGAGCAGATGTCTAAATCTTGGCTAAGAGGCTATAAGAAGAGGCACAGGTCACCAGCCTCTGCTATAGAAGAGACAGGCACCCTAGCTTGAGCTTGGCATGTGTCTGAGACACGTACGGAAGTCTGTGGCTTAACTTCCTGAGCAGAGATGGAGTAGAGGCAGGGAAGAACCTTGCAATCTCAGTACTAGGTCCATGTCATCAGTGCTGGGTTCTGGCTGTGCCCCTACCCTGGCATTTAATCGGTCTCTTGTAAAATCACTAACCTGCAGTAACAGAGACTGACAACCATGAAAATATGTACAGCAAGGAAATTTCATACGTCAAATCAATAGGAATATAACTTAATGCTTCAGGATAGACAACTTTTTCTTGTCTGTTTACTGCATACCATCCCTTACCATGCCATTAAGTGTGCAATTTTGTTATAGTATAACCACAGGAGTCATTAAACCGTTATAATTATTATACAAGACACTCATAATCACCACCTAATCATAAGCCTTCAGAATCAGCATAGTCCTCTTACTTTGATAGCATTTTAATTTATAAAATGCTTCATTGATATATCTAAATGTTGTGGCAAATTAATAAATAATCAGCTACATGTAGATGTAACTATATTTTAAGTAATAACAGAGTAGGCATCTCTTTGAATAAATTAAACCTATTAACAGTGGCTGTGCTAGCTCTCCTATGCAGCAAATTGTGTCCTTCATAAATTATTGAAAGTATTTACAGCTTATAAATATATTCATGGTTTTATAATTCTGATTGACAATCACTGATGAAACATATGTTCAAATGTTCAGTACAACACAAAAGGAAAAGATGAATGTGGTTATAATGTTAGATGTGTATATTTGTATGTGCATGTATTTGTATGTGTATGTGCATAATCAGACATGTGTTAGCAGGTATTATGGGAGGTTCACCCCACCGTACCACATTGGGGGCTGTGACTTTTATTGTAGCCAGAGTGACTCTCTGCTATATTTTTTAAAATATATTTTTATTGATTTCCAAAAACAAAAAAGTATTCTTTCCCAACTTTTTAACATCCTTCCCTAATGTATTTTCTACAGTGCATATTGTGATCTAACTATATATTTTACTTATTTTACTTATTGTCCTTTTTTGCTTCCTAGAATGCAAGTTCCATGAAGAGAAAGATAGATTTTTGTTTTTATGGATGATAATAAATATATATATATTCTGTTTCATGGGTAGACTATCTCAATCGCTCAATAAATACAGGAAGGAAGGAAGGAAGGAAGGAAGGAAGGAAGGAAGGAAGGAAGGAAGGAAGGAAGGAAGGAAGGAAGGGAGAAAAGGAAATGAAGGGGAGATGGAGCTGAAGTTTTATGTGCTGAGCATTGTCAATATGTACAGAATTAGAAAGTACATGTGCCTGCCCTCCTTACAGTCTGTTGACAGAAATAAGACACATTCCTGTGAAGAAAGTTAAGTAACAATACATTTGCATGCTGGTGTCATATATAACACTGTTGTATTCTTTGAGCTTTTCTGAGCCTAGGCTAGTGGAAGAATACAGTGACACTAACTGTTCTCAGATTTCTCTTTGCTTCACTGATGGACAACATTTGCCACAAAGCACACATGTCTCTACTAAGCTTAGCAAAACCTCATCTATTTTCCAGACACAAAATGAAATTGTAAGCCAGCATGTACTGTCAAGCTTCATAAACACCACTTTGTTCTACAGTCATTTACCTTATCACTCCTTTTTGTTTGATGAACTTGTTAGAGGAGAACACTTTGTAATGTGACTATTGAGACATTTATCATTGAAAAAGTTCTTTCCACTTGAGGCTTCCTTTAAGTCATTGCCATTTGAATGTAATACACTCTTCACCAAAGATTCTTTCATTTCTTTCCTGTTTCTACTTTCAGCCTCCATATTTCTCATCTTTAGCCCTTAAAAATTGAAATACGGTGTCAATGGAGTGAAAACAATGGAGCAGATCTCTGGTTTAGAGAAGCTTGTCAGTTTAACGGTTGTGTAGAGCAGTGATTTTCAACCTTTTTCATCTCATGGCACATAAACTAATTACTAAAATTCTAAGACACACCAAAAAAGTGTATATTTTGCCAATCTGACCAAAAAAAAATAGGTATAATTTTGATTCATTCACACTAGAAGGCTATTGTTGTGTTGGCTGTTGTCATTTTTTTATTTGACAATCTAAAGGAAAAGAGATCAGTGCCCCCAACTAAATAGTCAGGTATTGCATGTTTTAAAAATTCTTGCGGTACATCAGTGTGCCACGGCACACTGAGAGTCACTGGTGTAGAATGGTGATATACATACACTGACTGATGATAGTAAGAAACAGCCAACTGAGGCCTAGACTTAATCTCTCTAATTTATTGGTGTAACAAGTTATTTATTTGTTTTTTTGTTTGTTTAAATCAATAAGCATTTTTTTGGTTAATCCTCACCCAAGGATATTTTTCCATTGATTTTTAGAAAGAGTGGAAGGGAGGAGGAGAGACAGAGAGAGAGAAACATCCATGTGAAAGAGATACATTGATTGGTTGCCTCCTACATGCAGCCCGGAGCCTGCAACCAAGGTACGTGCCCTTGACCAGAATCGAACCCATGACCCTTTGGTCTGCAGGCCAATGCTCTAACCACTGAGAAACTGGCTAGGGCCAAATCAAATAAGCATTTCTATAACTCTCAATGGGAAAGGTGCTATTGATGAAAGGGGACTAAGGCCCAATCTCTGCCCTCAAGGAGCTCCCTGGCTGGGATGTAAGAAGGGCATGCACACAGTTGAAATGCAGGCAGAGAGGTGTCCTTCTGAGGGAGAGCCCAAAGCACTACAAGAACACAAAAAGATCATCACATAAGAGATCTGCTACTGCTTTCTTTGCCAACTTTAGGTGGCATCATTTGACCTTCTCGTCATCACAACATCACCCATGGCTTGTATTCACTTTCTAGGTGTCTTGGGGTGTTTTTCTTCTGAATAGGAAAATTAAGAGAAGGACACTAAAATTTATTTACTAAGTGCCTACTTTGCCATGAAATCATGTTTGAGAGTGATGCAAAAGAATTAACACAGGCTGCTAGGCCTCAGAGATCTTGAGGAGTGCCTATAAGTACCTAAATCAGTGTATAATTAAGTAATATCTAGGTGTCTAAGTGAAGGAGACCAGGTTGTCTCAACCTTCATGAGTCACTTCAAGGATGTCGCTAAAATGCAAATTAAGATTCAGCAGGTCTGAGGTGGGGCCCTGTATTTCTAACCAATTCCCAGGTGGTTCCTGTGCTGCTGATCATTTGACAACACTTTGAGTGGCAAAGATATAGTAGGTAAGGATGAAAAAAACTTCAGAGATGTGGAGTTAAATAGTCAGGAAAGCCTTATAAAAAAAGATGACATATGATAATCAGGCAAAGATTATTGCAATGGTTTAAGGAGGAGGCAACAGATCCCCTAGATTAGAATATGCTGATAGAAATAGAAAGGAAAGAATGAGTGTGAGATGAAGGGCTCTACAGAAAGATGCGATCCTTACCCCAAAACCTCTAGATTCTCAAAGGGACACGATAAACATTTTGGAGGAAGACTTAACCTATATAATAAAAACCCAGTGGTCGTAATGCCATAACAACCAAAGACCGGTCACCAGAAGGCTGTGTGCGTGGCGAGGCACGCGCAGGTGGGCAGGGCTGTGAGCAAGGTGAGGTGCACGCAGGTGGGCAGGGCTGCGTGATTTTACTCTGGGCTTCTAGTAAGATATAATTGAATACACTTTGAAAAATGAAAAAGTTAAAGATAACAATGATTTTGAAATTGTATAATTAAAATGGTGATGGGAAAATGTAGACTGAGAATAAGGAAAGTTTGGTCTGAGAGCAGATGATGAGTTTGGATTTAGATTTCAGGAGTATAAGTGATGGCAGAATTCCAAGTGGAAACTTTTATCAGACCCTATGAGGTGCAGGGTGGAGATCAGGAGAGGGGCCATCACTACAAATGTTAGAAAAGTCGGCAGAATGGTGAAAATTGAAACCATGAGATGAGTTGGTCCCTGAGGGAGGCACTGGAATGGACTAGAGGCAGAAGGCTGATGACTAGATTTATAGGCATGTCCTTCTTTAGGGAACAAAAAGACCAAGTTAAGCCAGCAATGCCAAATAGACTGGTGAGAGAAAATTTCAAGTAGTTCATTATTCATATTGTCTACATTAAACCACGTTTTTTGGCTTTGTCAGTGTGTGAGCGTATTTGTATTCCATTCTGAACATAGCCAATACTATGCTCTGCTGATATGTCCTCAGGAGGCCTAGGTTCCAGCCCTAGTACTGTCTCCTGCCTGCTCTGTGGCCTTGGATGACTCCCTTAACCTCTAACCTTAGTATAATCACCAGCCAAACAAAGATAAAAATACTATGCTATGACAAGACTCACAGGTGTTGTGCAAAATGAAATCACATATTTTTTAAGTATAAATTTCAATGAAGCCTGGCTGGTGTGGCTCAGTGGTTGAGCATCGACCTATGAACCAGGAGGTCACAGTTGAATTCCTGGTCAGGGCACATACCCTGGTTGTGGGCTTGATCCCCAGTGTGGGGCATGCAGGAAGCAGCCAATCAATGATTCTCTTATCACCATTGATGTTTCTATCGCTCTCTCCCTCTCCCTTCCTCTCTGAAATCAATAAAAATATGTTTCAAAAAAATTTTTCAATGAAGCCACCCAGCTCCTTTTCTAATTCATCAAAAATAAATGCAGTTTATATGCAGTTTGCAAGCTACTGTCCAATTTAGATTACCAAAAGACAAACAGTTATTTTTCTAAGTTAAGGTAGCCATATCTAGGTTTTTTAATGTTTTCAACAGGTTTTAGTAAGGGCTTGTGGTATGCTCAGCACTGTCACACCACACACCAGATGCAGAGTTAGAATCAACATGGGCCCTGCTATGAAAGGACTTAGAATATAGTAAGGAAGAAGAAAAACACTAGTCATGAATAATAAAACGTGAATCGATATGTAATAAATGCCACAAGGCTCATACGAACCAAGCACAATTGATGTTCAGAGAAGAGGAAACTTCTGACTGAAGGATAGATAGAAGGAAGGCCTTGAGTGAGGGCAAAACTGTGACAGATGGAGAGGACAGGGATGGCATCCCACATAGGCCCGGAGGGAAAAGGGCACAGACAGGGCTTGGGCAGCGGCAGGGAACACGGTCAGCTTGGAACATGGAACAATTAGGGGAGCAGCAGGCGATAGTCCGCTTGTAAAGGGCACAGATGCCAGGCCCAGGAATCATGACTTTGTTCTCTGGACAGTGGAACACAATGAGGGCAACAAAGGACCCGGAAAAGCGAAGTAGAACCACTGGGGCTGCGCTTAAGATAGTTCAGCACAGGGGTAGGCTTCAAGGGGGGAAATGGGGACAGTAGAATTTTGTTGACATGGATGAATTTTTTTTAAGTTGCTCATTAAAATGGGGCAGCAGTAAGTATTCTATGAAAACTAACACAGGCATGTCCTCCCAAAGAAAATTAATTTCAATAGAAACATGGAAGTTCACTTCTGTCTTTTCCAATCCTCCTGTGTTTCACAGTTGAATGCAAAGTTCCAAAATAGGAGAACATGTACTGAAGCCAGGAAGAGTGGCCTGGACAGGAAGCAAGGTGCCAGCACCCATGGGTCAGGGCAGAAAGGAGATGGGTTCAACAGCTGAAGCGGTGGTTCTAAGTCCTTTGGGGACAATAGGTTCCTTTGAGACTTTGTACATAGCTCATATACTGTATATGTGAAATTCTGTATATAATTTCAGGGGGTTCATGGACTTCCTGAGCCCTATCCACTGAGCCTCAGAAATTCAGATTCAGAATCTCTGAGCTGGAAAAGACCAAATTAAGGATGCTCCAGAAGCACCATAAGCAGCAGCACATAGAAACCCACAATTACAGAAGGTCGGGTTACCCACCCCAGATGTTTCCAGGGAGAATCCTTGCCATAATTACCTGAGGGTTATTCCCATGGGTGAGTCAGACTTTTTGGAGGCAGAACTAAAATATGACTTTTTAATTAATCAAGGTCATTGTGATAAGAAAGCAGGTTTTGAAACCTCTAATCTCATTTCTTTGGGACCCCAGCTCTACCCTTTCCTAGGCAGATGTAACACTCTGCTTTTTCTGAAGATCTTAGTAGAGACCCTTCAATACGTCATTATGGGGCTGAACTCTTAGGGAGTTACTACTGAAATCTTACCTCCAGGTCTTCATGCATCTTCAGTTGCTATTTTAACTTCGTCCCTCACTCGACATGGTCACCGTGCCTTCTTGAAAGACAACCATTCCCTCCTTCAGCCTTTCACAATCTCAACCCTTCCCACTGTGCTTGTACATATAGTTTCTAGTTCCATCATCACTGTTATGGCTCTTGACCTTTCTTGACTTAGTGCTAATTCCAGTGTTCTAGAAGCTCTCGAGAGAGAGTGAAGTATACTGGGTGACCTTCTGCAATTCAAGGGTGACTCATTCAGATAGCCCAACCGAGCAAAAAATCCGTAGATTCCCTTGACCTCTATACTATTTCCTAACCTTAATTCTCTAGCCATCTCTCTGTTTCTGCAGCAGCAATGGAAACAGCTAAAAATTGAAGGACTACATGTCTCCGATGTCCAGTATTTCAGGTTATTTCAGGAAGAGAGCCTATGGTAGAGTCAAGCTCTCTTATTTGCAGGCAGGCAAGCTCAGGCAGCATCCTTATCTATAGAGGTGTAGACAGTATCTTTTTTCCCCCCCAGTTCCTTTCTCCTCTAATTCTCCACCAACCCCACCAGCCAAATTGAGCCATTTTGGAACACTATGCACCAATAAGCACAACACAACCTCAAAAGTTAAATTTAAAAATTCATGTATTAAGCAAATGCTCTGGCTTCCTACGTCCTAGGTTTTGAGTTTTCCTTTTTTAACATTTGTGTGGCATTGCTTAGCCAGGTCTGGTTTGCTCAGGACAAAATAATGGAGGCAGCTGCACAGACCCAAAGAAATGGCATATATTGTGAGGCACAGTCTCTAACACCATCTTCACATTTTCCCAAACACTTTTAAGTTCCCACATCTCCCTAAAAGTAGCCCATGCTTGCACCTCACTCTTTAAAAGTAGCTCATGCTACCCTGGCTGGTGTTTCTCAGTGGTTAGAATGTCGGTCTGTGCACTGGAGAGTCAAGAGTTTGATTCCTGGTAAAGAGCATGTACCTGGGATGCAGGTTCAAAAATCCCTCACCCAAGCTGGGGCATGTGCGGGAGGCAACCAATCAATGTGTCTCTCTCACATTGATGTTTCTCTCTCCCTTTCTCTCAGTCTTCCTCTTTCTCTCTCCTTCCTCCCACCCTCCCTTTCACTCCCTCTTTAAAAAAAAAAAAAAGATAAATGGAAAAAATATCCTCCGGTGAGGATTAACAACAACAAACAAGTAGCTCATGCTGCTCTCACCACAACAGTTCAGAATATTGTCTATTTTTCTGTTCCTAATTAGTAGGAAAAGAAACGGTGGGAAGTTAAGTCAATCAGATTACTATCTGTATTCTCTTGAACCTGTTCCTTAATCTTCAAAGAGCCTCATTTTTTTTCCCATTGCAATAGGCATAGTGATTCCTATCTCATTGGGTTATTGTGGATATGAATGTGGTCCATGATATAAGCTCCTAGCACAGCGGTTCTCAACCTGTGGGTCGCGACCCCTTTGGGGGTTGAACAACCCTTTCACAGGGGTCGCCTAAGACCAACGGAAAACACATATATAATTACATATTGTTTTTGTGATTAATCACTATGCTTTAATTATGTTCAATTTGTAACAATGAAATTGGGGGTCACCACAACATGAGGAACTGTATTAAAGGGTCGCGGCATTAGGAAGGTTGAGAACCACTGGCCTGGCACAATGTGTGGCTTAGCAGAAGCATACAGGGTCACTTCCCTTCCCACCCAGCTCTGTCATCCAGATCATTGGTTAACGAGTTTCAAATGCAAGCTGCTAAGATTTCAAATATCCCTGAATATATCCATACCTGCTACTCCAGAGCATAACCCAACAATGAGAAACTAGGTGACCATGAGAAAATTCACTCAACCTCTCAGAACCTCCGTTTCTTCATCCTTAAAATAAATGCCTCTGGCTCTTCCCCTAACTGGCCTACCCAGACATGAACCAGCCCTCCCTCTCGAGTTATCATAAGGCAACAAGTATTGCCACAGCTGTTTCCTAGGTTGCAACCACAGAAAATAGCCCAGTAGGATTCAGAACAGAGGGGAAAGTATTTAAGGATAAACAGCAGGAAACCTAACAATTACAACTAGGTAGAAAGAGAGAGAGAGAGAAACAATAATGTTAAATTACAATTAAAGTGCAGGTGGAGATTAAAGCAACAAAAGCAACACCCTTACGAGAAGCTAACAGCAAGTTCTGCGATGTGAGACGAAATGTCATTTCCAAAGGTTTTTAATAATTGTGCTTCTGCTGGAATATTTGTAATTATAAACGTGAATAATCCTTGGCATAGATCATTCCTAAAGATACTGTAATTCTGTTCCAGATGAAGAGGCAAAGACTGTCTCACACCAGTTGGTAAGTGACAAGGCAGTAACAACCAGACAATTAAGATGATGCATCAGCAAAATTGCAGTGGAAACATCCCATACATGGAGGCTGAGTCCACCAACGAGGAATAGGAAGGGAAACGGCACCACACAAAGATAAAGGACAAGGACATTACTGCCCAGGGTAGAAAAGTCATCACTTTGGTCCTACCTGAGGAATGAGGTTGTTTATTTTTACAAGGCAGCCGAGGACAGAACTAATAGAAATCGTAAAGCCCTCAATATCGAATTACTGGTTTGGGTGTGGCTATGTTTGGTTGGACTTTTCCATGATTTGTAACACACATTGTTTATAAGTAGATGATCGGCAAGCCAGGTCATATGAATGAATATGAATGAATGAGTTAGGCTGCTTTCACTGCAGTCATCCTTAATACCTTTCTTTCTCTCATAACCCACATGTACCCTGTCAGAATATCCTGTTGGCTCAGCCAACCAACCTATCCAGAATCAAAACCACTCGTCATCACCTCATCACTACCACCTGGAGGTGGACTATGGCCTCCCAGGTGGGCTTCCTGCACCTTCCCTCTCCCCTTCAAAGTCTTTCCCAAGGGAATGGTTGTCACTCCCCTCTCTCCCTTTCACTGAGTAAAAGCCCAAATCCTTCTTCGTTGGCCTCTAAGGCCCATAGGCTCCCCGTATAACCTGTGCCCTCCTTTCCTTCACTCCCACCACCCCAGTGTCCTTTCTCTCTCACTCCAGGTAAGCTCCCAACTTAGGGTATTCGCTTTGGCTGCTGCCTCTGCCATGAAGGTTCTTCCCCAAATTTCCATACCTGCTCACTTCATCAAAGAAACTGCAGTCAGCTACTCTCATCTGTCACCCTATGCTCCTTTCATTGCCCTAGTTCCTTCATTGGCTCTACTTAGTGCCTTCTAGTGCAGCGGTCACCAACCTTTCGGGCCTCATGGACCACCAGTGGTCCACAGACCACCGGTTGACAACCACTCTGAATTTCCTGATTTATTCTATTATTTTCTTACTAGAGGCCTGGTGCATGAAATTCACGCACAGGTAGGGTTCCTAGGCCTGGCTGGTGATCAGGGCCAATCTGTGGGGCAACCAGCAGTGTGATGGGGGGCAGGGAGCCGCTGGCACTGCCTTGGCCACCTGGGGCCTATGGGCTGGGGGCAGCTCCTACATTGAGCATCTGCCCTCTGGTGGTCAGTGTGCATCATAGTGACCGGTCGTTCCACTGTTTGGTCAATTTGCATATTAGGTTTTTATTATATAGGATTTATTTCCTCATACTAGAGGGCAGGGACCTTCGTTTTTTCCTCTGGTGTAACCCAAATGCCTACAACAGTGTCTAGTACACAGTAGACATTTGTAATTGTGAAATGAATGAGTAAATATAATACACAATCCGTCTCAAACTGACTTAAACAAAAAGGAAACACTGTCCCATGTATCTGGAAGTTCAGAGGTGTATGTGGGATTCGGGAAGGGTTCTACTTCCCTGTCATTCTTCCAGGTCAATTACTTTGTCAGGCTGATACTGAAAAGCTTCCAGGATCCATGTGGGGTGACTCTTTGAAACTCTAAGCATGAGGGCACTTTAACTAGAAACCTCAGAAAACTTCTGCTAGCATCTAATTGGCCCAGAGTGAGCCTATTCTTGTTGCCAGGGAAATGATAGGCAATGCTTTGCCTCACAGAGAAGAGAGATGGAAAAAGCACGATGGACTTAGTGAAGATTAACCAAAATTCACCCCAAGCACATGATCACCTCAGTGGGGGAGGAGTGAGGTGGATGGAGAGGAGGCAATCCCAGTGTCCACTCCTCAGAGTTAGCCAGGTGAGACAGACAGGCAGACAGAGGGGTCGGGAAAGGGATTTGCTCTAGAAAGAGAAGCTAGAAAACTGATCATTCTGAAGGCACCTTGACTGATTTTGCAGGAGACACTCTGAATTCAGTAGCACGTGAGCTTTACGATGCATTGGCCCTGCTCGGGTGCCTGGGAAGTGTGGATGTGGGCTGCACGGGAGCCCTGCTGGTGTGCGGCAGTCTCACACCATGCCTGGCAATTCATACTCACACAGCAAATATATTTAGGAATGCATAGTTAGGAAACAAATTTGTTATCGATTCTGGTTTCACTCAAAACTAAATACAATCAATGTCTCATACTCTTACAGTTTGTAGACGGGCTAGAATGTGGAATGCTGTGAGTTCTGTTACTTATAATGTGTTCAGTGTGTGATGTGGGGGAGGAAGGGGACATGTAGGGCATGGGATTTGCAGTGTGCACCTTCTGGGTAAACCACATAGAAAAGCTTATCAGTCCTGCTGATTTCCAATCACTGGCGATTCTTCCTGGGACTGGCCAGAGTCTGACTCTGTGCTCCCTGTTGAAAAAACAGTGGCGGGGGGGGGGGGGGGGGCGGGGGGAGAAGAGCTTGTCTAATCAAATTAGAAAGAGAAACAAAATTCCTGAATGAGGAATGATTAAGAAGAAAAGTTTTAGACACAATTTGTATGCACGATTTCGGGCAAACAGTGAGCAGATCGTAACAGGATCACGCATGTTCTTACTGTGAGCAGGGATCCATGGGAATAACTCATGAGAGTTAGATTCCTACACATACACTCCCACACAAGTGATACTGTGGAGCTTAATCTCCTAAATCCATGTAACAAAAGCAGAACTTGACCTTTTTCTTTTTCTGGGGGAGGGAGGTTGGGGGGGAGGGGGGAGCAGAGTTGGAATGGGGACACGGTTTTTAAAATGACTTACTATATTTCTTAGATTGTGTGTCTGCATAATTGCATGCATGCATAGTTGTAGTGGGCCGAATAATGGCCCCAAAGATGTCCATGTTTTAATCCCCCAACCTGTGAGTATGTTAAGTAATGTGGGAAAGATAAATTGTTTGCAGATGGAATTAAGGTTGCTAAACCGTTGGCTTTAAAATAAAAAGATTATTCGGGGTTATCCCAATGGGCCCACTGTAATCACAGGGTCCTTGAGAATGGAAGAGAATTTGGGGAGAGGGAACAGAGAGATGATAGCATGAGAACTTAGCCTGCAGTTGGCTTTGAAGATGAAAGAGGATGGGCATGAGCCAAGGAAATCAGGTGGCCTCAAATGATGGAAAATGCAAGGAATGGCTCCTCCCCTGGAGCATTTAGAATAGAATGCACCTTGCTGACACCTTCCTTGATCTTTGCCCAGTATAAGACTTCTGAGTTACATAAATGTAAGATAATAAATTTGTGTTAAGCCATTAATTTTGTAATAACCTGTATAGCAGCCAAAGAAAACGAATACAGCGATCATTTTATAAAATCACACATGACAAATAGAAAGCTACTGAAATAGCCTTGCGTTTGGAACACTCTCCGATGCCTAAGGAAATAGACTACAGGCTGAACAAGATCCAGCCCAACCCGCCTTGTCCCACAAGGAGCGCACGTCAGGGACTGGGCTCTGCTATCTGTATTTATGGACACGCCCCAGTAATCGCACACCAGAATGCTGCTGAACAGAATGTACCGTTGTAAGAATGTAAAAGGAAACAAGAGCTTGATTTGCTTTTCATACAGAGGCAGATTCTTATTTCCATGGTCTCTATTTGCCTGAATATAAGACATCTTGTCCATTTTATAAGTCTTTGAAATTTTCTCATTTGAACTGTTCAACAATTTGGATGAGGTTTTGGTGTTTCGGTTGTAAAGGTGACAACTGACAGGAGTCATTGCCTATGGGGGCTCTTGATGCATGATCATCCCATCTATACTGGACACATACTTATTGCCCCTCCCTGTGCACAAAGCACTGTGCTAGCTGGTGGGATGCATAATGAAGAAGCTGCCCTCAGCCTTTGCTTCTTGGAGCTTAAAGTCTAGCGGTCACGTACAAAGGCCATTACCACACAGCGTGGGGAGGGCCATGTCGAAAAAGGGACACTCTGCCAAGTGGTGCCTAACCCAGACTTGGCTGAGAGTGGGGGATGAGTAGCTGAAGGCTTTCTAGAGAAAGCGGATCCTTTTGCATTGCCTTAGTCAGATGGCTGCGTGCTGTTTGAAGAGCTGGATCTTATTCTTCCTCTTTCTTTTGGTCAGTTTGAAGCCCTGATCTTGGTTGTAGAAGAACACATTGGCCATTTAAAACATCATGTCCAGGGGATGCAACACGTCCTCTAAAATTATGGCTCAGTATGCTTTTTTTAGAGGGAAATAGAAACATCAACGATCAGAGATAATCATTGATTGACTGCCTCCCACATACTCCCTACTGGGGACCGAGCCCGTAACCTGGGCACATGCCCTGACCAGGAATTGAACCAGTGATCTCTTGGTTCATGGGTCAACACTCATGCAACAGCTATGCAACAACTGCCCACATAACCTTTTGCTAACCTTTCTATGTATCCTGCCCATTACATTTTGCTCATTCTTAATGTAAGAAACATAATGTTTATTTTTCTAGCTATAACATAATACAAGTTTATATTTGAAATTTGGAAAATTGTGGGAAAGCATTAAAAAAAAAGTTTCTCACCATAATCCTACTACCCTGGGGGCGTCTTTGCCGTCAGTTTTGTTTTGTTTTTTAAGTATATGCAGGTAGCCTTCATTATTACGGATTCCGAGTTCACCTGCACACTAAAGCTTGATTGTAGCCCCAGCATCGGTTCTCAGCATGCTTTCTTGGCCACTGTGGACATGCATGGAGCAGCAAAACATCTGAGTCACCCACACACGCGCTGTAGACAGCGTCCTTTTCACAGTCTGCTCTGAGCCACGTTGTTCTCATTTGTGTGCTTTTTTGGTGATTTCATTGTTTAAAATGACCCCCAATTACAGGGCCAAAGTGCTGCCCCGTGTTTCTAAGCTCAAGGTTGGGATGTGCTTACTGGGAAATGCCTGAGTGAAATAAGCTTCATGCAGATATGAGTTAGAGTGCCGTTGGCTGTGCATTCAGTATTAATGAAACAACAACAACAACATAGGTTAAGTAAGGTACATTAAATTATTCAGTTGACAAATATGTGACCAAACACTGTATTTCTCCTCGGAGCAATGAGTCAGTATTTGGTAATGCAGGGTTCCTGGTGGCCTTATAGAACATAACTACCATGGATTGTAAGAATCTACTGTATTCTTACATGCCAAAAAGTAATTGTGCCATATGTTAATTTTTGTATCCTACCTTTCTTTTCCCACTTAACCTTACATTAAGAACACTTCTCAATGTCCTTAAATTTTTTTAAATATGTCCTTAATGATGTATTCAACCAAGTGGATCAACATGATTTGTTTTTTCTTCCTAAATGTTAGAATATTTCAAAGATCATTTTTGTATATACATTTTTGTGCTTTTCATGAATTCATGAAAAAATAAATACTTAGCCCTACGCTGGTTTGGCTCAGTGGATAGAGCATCGGCCTGAGGACTGAAGGGTCCCAGGTTCAATTCCGGTCAGGGGCACATGCCCAGGTTGCGGGCTCAATCCCCAGTAGGGGTTGTGCAGGAGGCAGCCAATCAATGACTCTCATTATTGATATTTCTATCTCTCTCCCTTTCCTTTCCTCTCTGAAATGAATAAAAATATATTTTTTAAAAAGGAAAGAAATATTTATTGAGTACCAGCTATATTTCAGGCTTCCTGCATAAAGGCCATAAAAATAAAATAAGACAGACACCAGTCTCTTCCCTCCTGAAGTTTATAATCAGCTGAACGGGACAGATAAAAAGCAAATATTTACACAAATAATTTATTATACTAGTAATAAGTGCTAGAAAGGACAAGTACAGGAAGCTACAAAAGCACAGAAGACAGCATAACCTTGATGACAGAGGAGTTCCTGGATGGCATGACGTTGTCAGCTGAGCCCTGAAAGAGCCCAGGGCTGAAGCATGCTAGACTCCTAGTTTTTTCTTCTCTCTTACTCTCCTTCCTCCTCACTCACCCCACCGCACAAGCCAAATGGTGCATTAGTGGGCTGTGCCTTGTGTGTGCATGTGACCACGGGGTCAGGCTACCATCTGGCTGCCTGTCCACACCCAGTACCACCCTCTTTCCCACCCCCTCTGTTACCAGTGGGAAGAGGTCCTCGTTCCCACCTGTTGCCCGCGGGAGTAGAATTCTTGCAGTATCCCAATAAAAAGAATTTTCTGAGACTCGCACGGGAGAACAAGTGATCTTTATTTCTGTGAAATTATATCCTTGAATTGCCAAGGTCCCCTCTCCTTCCTTCCTGCCATGGAAGAAGTGTAGCTGTGGCTTCAAACAGCTAGAATCAGAGTCAGTGTCCAGAGTTTCTGCTCCATATTGGAGCAGTGTCCAATCCAGCATCAGGCTAGCTTAGCTTGTGTTCCCCACTGCAGTCCATCAGCCCATCGCATGTGGGGGGTGGAGGAGGTGGTGCTCTGCAGGGCCACATGACTATGGAGGAAACACAGGTGAATGCAAGGAAATAGGAATGAGAGAGCTCCATGAGCTAAGAAACAAGAGAACTGAAAGAGAATTCCTTTCAATGGTTCTCAACCTGTGGGTCGCGACCCCTTTGGGGGTTGAACGACCCTTTCACCAGGGTCGCCTAAGACCATCCTGCATATCAGATATTTTATATTACGATTCATAACAGTAGCAACATTACAGTTATGAAGTAGCAACAAAAATAATTTTATGGTTGGGTCACAACATGAGGAACTGTATTTAAAGGGCCAGAAGGTTGAGAACCACTTTTAGGGGATTATGTATTCTCAAATTTTCCTGGGCTTGCAGTGGCCACACCCATTCTGGCCAATGATCTCTGTTCTCAGGTGTGACTGACAGGCACCTTCCCTAGTCATCCCAACTTCATCTTATCTCCCCTTTGTTGGGGAGTGATCTGTGGGGAATGGGCCAGTGGTTCCCTGGGGAGTGCATAGTTGCAGCTTCCTGATGAAGCTGCCCAGACGGCCATGCTTAGAATGTCTGGCCTCCCTTTGCTCCTTTCCTATTATTAGTAACTTGTTAATTACCACAGTATCACCACCACAGAGGGAACAAAGACAGGAGTAGAGGGGCCATTAGGCTAGGCTAAGGACACCTGTCTGGATGGGATGCAGCACATACCAGCCAGGGAACCCCACAGGACCCGGCTGACAGAAGAGAGGGGTCAGATGTAACTACAGGCTTCCCACAAATACAGTCAAACCCCCCTTTCCCACCTCCTTTCCCCCAGTGGAGCCACTGCTCAAAACCATCTATGGCTGTTCTTTCAAAGATCAAATTCAGAGTAGAAATGCCTATTTAGGGATATCAGTGTGCAATCTGAGAACAAGTCAGTAATACACATTCGAGTCGGGAACCAATGAAAAACATTAGTTGACCTTGTTCCATGCCTTAAGGGCAGCATTACTTGAAGAGGTCCAAGTGTCTATTTTGCCAGGGACTCTTTGAAACCATTTGCTTTGGGAGGACTCCTCCAAGAAATGTGCACACAGAACTTGATACAATTTGAACATCTAGGAATTGGAACATGCAAAGCTTAATTATTTGGAGGTTTTTAGGGGGGTATTAGTCTGAATTATATCAAGCAGAATGTAAAAGAAATACTATTTCTAAATTCTTTCTTAAATGTTGACGCCAATCTAACTGCTAACCAGCTGCTGCCACTAGAGGTCCGGCCTGTCCAACCTCAATGAGCAGATAAGACTCCTTTGTAGCTAGTCTGGGTGGTGTGATTCATAACACATGTCACTTAAGTGCTTGTAAAATATTAAGTTTTCTTTAAAAGATTAACTGCAGTGACCTTTGTCAGGCTATGACTTGCTTAGCAAATTCTTTCTTAACTCAAACTTCAGCTGCTTATAGGCTAAATTATTTTCTGATGTAAAGCAGCAGTGCCCAAATTAGTATACAATGCAGAAGGTATTAATTTCTATCCAGCAGGCCTTGATGTCCAGGATGCAAATTAAAAATGTCTTATTTACCAGATAAACATCGTGATTCTTTAAAAAATACAGTATCGACAACATACACATCAAGCCTAATAAGATTTCTCAAAAATATCCTTATGGAAACTCTGGGCTAGTATTTGCTGTTGCTCACCTAAAGTTGTCACCAAGGTGAAGTTTGAAGCTAATCTGACACCTCACTCACTTTTCTTACAATCCCCGGCGTGAAAAAGAGACGGAAGGGAAAAAAGGTGTTAATTGCAAAATCAGTATCGGATTTAACAAACATTTGCCTTTTTGTTTTCTCTGTACTCTGAGATACTCTCTTTCCCAGAGAGTATTTTAGACAGAGCCCACCCACTCTGACTATAATATTTTAAAAATAGCCCAGCCAGTGTGGTTCAGTGGTTGAGCTTCAACACCTATGAACCAGGAAGTTGTAGTCGAGGCACATCCCCAGTTCCGATCCCCAGTAGGGGGCGTGCAGGAGGCAACAGATCCATGATTCTCTCTTATCACTGATATTTCTATCTCTCCCTCTCCCTTCCTCTCAGAAATCAATAAAAATATATTTAATATAATAATAACTCCTTACAGATGTGTCATCCTTTACAGTTCTCAGGATGGTTTTCTATAAGTTGTCTTGTTAAAACTCAGCACAATGTATTACCATTAACCCCCACCACCTTCTCACCAAGGCCTTTTTTTATTTCATGACAATCAGCAAGTATGTTTTTACCCGTCGCAACCCTCATGCTCCATGAGGGACCTCATAAAAAGTGTATCCTCTGCCCAGCCTTTGTCAATATCTTTAGCCATTCCTTTCAAGAACTTGTTTCAATTTCTATGACATGATCTATTCTTAGTGAAGCCATGCTAGGGAGTCTTAAACTCTCACATTTTCATCCAAGTGACTCAGTAGTTTGCTCTCAATAAATAACTGCGATTTGTGTGTCATGCCTCTCCCAAGGAGGGAGTCTAACCTTACAAAAGCAGGGTACAAAGGACTTTCACAACCGCAGTTGCCTTTTTAGGAGATACACTCAACTCTGTCTCAGGTTTACCCAAGTCCCTTTCTTTGCTTATCCATGCCACTTAGAGCAGTGGCCTCAGCCCTGGCTGCTCATGCAAACCAGCTGAGGAGCTTTTAAAAAGCACAACAGGTGTCTGGACCTCATCCCCTACCAATTGAATCGAAACTCCTGTGAGTAAGGCCTGGGCACTGGGATTTTTGGTAGTTCCGTGGTGAAATGTGCAGCCAAGGCTGAGAGCCAATGCCTACAAGTGTCAATTAGAATTGTTTTGTTCCCATCGCCTGAGCAAAATGTTTCAGCAATATATTCCACTGAAATCCATCAGAATTTAACAAATGTTACTAATAATGATTTTGCATTTGCCTGCAGATTTTAACACTTTATAATACTACTCTTTTGACTCATTTGCTATTTGCATAATTAATCAATATTTTTAAACACTAATCAGGAGGCATACTAGGTGCCAAAAGAAGGAAGATGAAGACACTAGGGTCCTTGCCCTTCAGAGACATAGAAACTAGTCAAACAAATACACCTCCAGACAAGCTGCAAGTTCCATGTATAAAGTCCAATGGAAGTCCCAGGCAGAGTCATCTGGTATAACTGGGAGGTTTGGGAAAGAACTCATCCAGGCAGTAACTCCTTCGTAGAGTCTTGAAGATGAGTAGGAGGCTTCCAAGTGGAAGGTGGGGGGCTGGGAGAGGTTTCAGGACTTGCAGGCAGAGGGAGCAGTATAAGCAAAGACAACAAAGCTGTGAAACATGCTGGTGCGTTTGGTGACTAGGTAGGAGAGACAGGCAGAAGAAATGAGGCCAGAGTTCACAAAGAATTTGCACTTTATCCTGGAGGCCACTGGGCCCCCAGAATATTTATTACTTACACCTATTAATGAAAAACTTGAGCTTACTTCCAACATTTGCCTATAATTTACCTTAATGTAATGCTAGGCTATATTACAAAACATATGCAAAAGAGAATTTTTTTTAAAAGGACAAAATTAAAAATTACTATAGATGGAAGTTCTGATATCGTCCTCCTTCACTTCAATGAATCGCCGTGCACATCCTGGAGTATGTATACCCCACTTTGGGACAACTACAACAGACATGGAGAAGGCAGTGAAGGACTTAATCCATACTTCACAGAAGTAAGTAAGTAGGGCCAAAGTAGGAAAACTGAGCCCCAGAGATACAGAATGACTTGTCAAGGCCATGCAACTAATTATAGCCTAGGGAAGACGGGGACTCAAACCTAAGACCCAGGTAATGTTTTGCCTACTACCTCCTATCACCTCCCCTGAGCTGTACTCCTCACCACCATTTCCTGTGAAGTCAGGAGGCTTTGGACAAGATATAGCTGGGTGTTCAGTGATATGATCCTTCCTTATCTTAACATTACATGAGAGAAATTTTGACCAAGGGGTCATAAAATATCATTGGGATGATATTGAAATAGGATCATCATATTGAAATCTAGGAGAGGAGCAATTTCTCTGGAATGAGGAATAAGTTGGTCTTGGTTAACAGAGAGCTACCATGTACATGCAAGAATTAATTATCAATTCTTAAAGAAGGCTTTAGGGCAGTGATGGCGAACCTATGACATGCGTGTCAGAGGTGACACGCGAACTCATTTTTTGGGTTGATTTTTCTTTGTTAAATGGCATTTAAATATATAAAATAAATATCAAAAATACATATAACTGTTTGTTTTACTATGGTTGCAAAGATCAAAAAATTTCTATATGTGACACGGCACCAGAGTTAAGTTAGGGTTTTTCAAAATGCTGACACGCCGAGCTCAAAAGGTTCGCCATCACTGCTTTAGGGCATAGGCAATGGAGAGAATGCCGGCTAGGATACAGGAAACTGGGTTTGGATCCTAATTCTGCCACTTAATATGCTCCATATACACTTGGGCAACTCACTTAAGCTTACTCATCAGTGTAGTGGGGCTGGTTCATTTCTACACCATAAAAGTGATGTGAATATGAAGTAAATTCTCAATAGATGTTCTTTTCCTTCCCATCCTCAACAAATAGAATATCATAAATTGTACTAATCGCTAAAATTGTATGTAAAATTAAATATAATTCCATCCTTCTTGCATCATACAGAAGCTATTTCAGAAACCTCTATTAAATTATCATTGTAAATTAAATGCTTGCTTCTTGTTGGAAAAAATTTGACAACTCGTTTTTTCTATACATAGTAACAGCTCCCATTAATTTAAAACCTACTCAGTGCTTGGGATTTTATTAGCTAGTATGCATATAATATTTCATTTAATTTCCCCAACACCATTTGCAGCAAGTATTCTTATCTTTCTTTTATAAATGAAGCTAATTGACAGAAGGCCCACAACTAGAATCTAATCCTATTTATCCAAAATCTTCTCCCTTAATTATTATATCAGGTTAAAGGGTATGAATCTAAAACTTCATTTCACAAACTCTTTCACAGACCACTAGCTCCTTGAAGGATAAGTATTTGTTCCAGAGACAAAGCTGTTTACCAGAGCTGCATCTGAGATGTTAAAAAAAAAAAAAAAAAAAAGCAAGCATTAGTATTATTGAAGAATCTGTGAAGCTCTTCAGGAAGGAAATCAGTTTATTTTCTTTTGACCCAAATTTTTCAAATGCATTTGACCATGGAAACCTTTCTGGTTCCCAAGAATAAATATCACATCCCCCAGGAATAGCTATTCAGTAACCACAAGTTTGGGAAATGCTTATCTGGAGAAACTGTAAGACTATTTCCATGTGCTATGCTATTTGGTATTATCAGAAAGCCGACAACAGATGAAATATTGTTTTTCTAACCCTTTGGAAGATTTAGTAGGTACAAAAGAGGGAAGATATATGGCTCTTTTCTATAGCAACTATTTCACACAGATAAGCCTTTAGCCTTCAGTGCCTGCCACTCATCAAACTCGGTCCCTTTCACAAACATGAAATTTGCTTTGGAAACACAAAGCTAAAGGTATTATGGTGCTGAACATCCTGGGATTGTACCATCCTATTCAGGATGAGCTTTTCAGAACAGGAGGGATGACTGTGCCGCATAGCAAACAGCCCGGGAGAGGGAACATCTCTTCTTATGCAAGGGGCTATGACTAAGGAAAGCTTGCTCCTGGTGAAGAATTCTCCGTGGTGGATCTGCAGGGCTGATTGATGAGTGCTGCCTCCCAGAGTAGAGAAATTACCAAGAGATGCAGCACACAAAACCAGGAGGAGTGTACGGTACTGATCCGAACTTCCCCCTGGTCCCCTGCCTGGGCTGGAGGCGGTAGGAGGGGACATGACAGTGAGGAGAAGGCAGAGAGAAATAGGCAGGGATTTAAGCCAGGGAACGCAGGGAGAGCTGAGGCTGGTGCATTTTCCACTATTGGACTGAGCTCTGACAGGCAGCGCTGAAGAACACTCTGTAGATTTAGAGCTTATTAAAATCAGATGCACAGGTGTGTCCACTGCAGGTCTCCACAGAAGGCTTTGAGAATGTAGTCAGAGACACCAATTTCTCTCTGGGGAAAGTGCTCCCTTAGGTTTCCCTTAAAGAAGTAGAATTTTGGTGTGGACTATTGAGAAGCCAATCAGGAAACAGAGAGGTGAAGCTTAAGGGGGCAAGTGCAGTGATGAAGGGCAGTATTCATGGAGAAAACAGCTGTGAATGACTTTCCCTTCCTATCACATACAAAAGCAGCTAAGAAGTATTTGGCAACATAATGAGCTGAGTTTGGTTCCTTTCCCTCCCCCTCTTTCCAACTCCCAGAGGCAAAAAAACAACAACAAGCCATGGTTGTAACAGGATATCGATATAAATTTTAAAACAGCAATATAGGTGTTCTATCTCAGATTTTAAAGAGTGACCCTATCTTTAAAGTATACAGAGCCACTATTTGAAGATGTAGTATCCCCAAATATTATCCTAATAGAGAAAAATGAGGAAGTAGAAATTGTTGCTTTGTATTTACCCAGAATCTGATTTAGTTACTTTGCCTCTCCCTTGTTTTCATCTAAAGAAGTCATTTTCTTTTAATACTAAATATATCTCCAGGTCATAAAAAAAAAATGATTTTTCCTTCTTTGGCCAGTAACCAGAGGGCCTCAAGTTCCTTTTAATGTTAAAGTTCTACTTTATTAATGTTCAAAATAGCCTGCATTTGAAAGATACTGTTTTGTTTTATTTATTTATTTATTTATTTTTATTGCTTAAAGTATTACATATGTCTCCTTTCCACCCCCCCCCCCCGCCCTTGACAATCCCCTGGCCTCCCCTACCCCCCAGTGTCTTATGTCCATTGGTTATGCTTATATGCATGCATACAAGTCCTTTGGTTGATCTCTTACCCACCCCCCTCCTGCCCTCCCACCCTCCCCGGCCTTCCTGCTGTAGTTTGACAGTCTGTTCAAGGCAGCTCTGCCTCTGTATGAAAGATATTGTTAATTGGACTCTATATCTATATGTATAAAGAGGTGATATGCAAATTAAGCCAGGACACCATAACGGTCACAACCAGCTCAGGAGGAAGGGCCTGGCGGGGGCCCAGAGCCTGAAAGAACAACAGGCAGGGCAGCCAGCACCCGGCCCTGGAGCCAGAGAGGACAGCACACAGGGGGGCCGGCCCCCAGCCCCAACCCCTCAGCCACAGCGCTGGGCTGCTGGGGCCAGAGTGGAGACACAAACCCGCAGGGGGGCCAACCCCCAGCCCCAGCATGTACCTAGGTTGCAGGCTCCTCCCTGGCTGGGGCCCATGTCAGGGCTCATGCAGGAGGCAACCAATTGAAGTGTGCCTCTCACATTGATGTTTCTCTCTGTCTTTCCCTCTCTCTACCACGCTCTCTAAAAATCAATGGGAAAATATCCTTATGTGAGGATTAAAAAAAAAAGAAAGAAAGAAATGTCATATCTTATGAAAGAGACATCTTGAAAATGCCTAAAGAAAGTTGTCATTGCCGTAACCAGTTTGACTCAGTGGATAGAGCATCGGCCTGCAGACTCAAGGGTCCCAGGTTCAATTCCGGTCAAGGGCATGGACCTTGGTTGCGAGCACATACCCAGTAGAGAGTGTGCAGGAGGCAGCTGATCAATGTTTCTCTCTCATCAATGTTTCTAACTCTCTATCCCTCTCCTTTCCTCTCTGTAAAAAATCAATAAAAATATTTTTTTAAAAAAAAAAAAAAAAAAGAAAGTTGTCATTTTTTCATGGTGAAGGGACTGGAGTCCATGTTGATGAAAACACCTTGGCAGCTGCAGCAGCCAGCAGTGGCAGCAGCAGTGGGTTGATGAGGGTGGCGCCTTCCCCTGATCAGCCCGGTTGCCTCCCGCAGAGGACATCCCCTGAGGGCTCCTGGACTGTGAGAGGGGGGCAGGCTGGGCTGAGGAACCACACACACACACAGTGCATGACTTTCGTACACCGGGCCTCTAGTTTAAAGTATAACAGGGGATGTGAAACTTTACAGAGTATTCATCAACAACTCTAAGCCAACAGTGTCCGTGATGGACAGAATCAGGTTGATTTCACTTCCCAGGGTAGCAGAGTAGCCTAACAACTCTGATTATCCTCAGGCTATTGCTCCTGGTGCCTTAAAAGCCATTTCTGAAATGTCATTTGTTGTCATCGTCATTTTCTACCAGAGATGCCAGCATGGTAACTTCTGAATTTCCCCATTATTATTATTATAAACAACAATAAGAAGAAGAAATATAAAAACTAAAAGTGCCCACATTTTATTATGGCTTTATTGAGATAAAATTCACATAGCATTAAATTCATTTTTAAGAGGTACAATTCAGTGGTTTTTAGTGTATTCACAGAACTGTGCAACCATCACCACTGTTAATTTTAGAACATTTCATCCCCAAAACAAACTCTGAACCCATTAATAGTCACTCCTCATTCTTCTTTCTCCCCATCCCCTATACTAGACATTTCTTATAAATAGAATGATACAATGTCTCATTTTTGTATTGGTTTTTTCCTTAGCACGTTTTCAAGGTTCACCCACATTGTAGCACTTTAAGTATTTACTTCATTCTTTTTACTGATGAATTTTTATTCGATTGTATGGATACACATTTTATTTATCCATTCATCAGTTGAGAAACATGTAGGTTATTTTCACTTTTTGGCTATTATGAATATTGCTGCTAGAAATCATCATATGTAAATTTTGTATAGATGTATGTTTTTAATTCTCTTGAGTGTATATCTAGGAGTGGAATTGATGGGTTATATGATAACTCTAAGTTTAACCTTTTGAGGAACTGCCAAACTATTTCCCAAAGAGGCTGCACCATTTTACAATCCCACTAGTAATATCCGAGGGTTACAATTTCTCTACATTTTTGTCAGCACTTATCTTGTCTGTCTTTTTTATTTTAACCATCTTAATAAGTGCAACGTGGTATTTCATTGTGGTTTTGATTTCCATTTCTCTATGACTAGTGAGACTGAGCATCTTTTAAGTGTTCATTGGTCATTTGTATATCTTCTTTAGAGAAATGTTTATTCAAATTCTCTGCTCATTTTAATTGTCTCTTTATTAGTAGTATTTTATTATTGAGTTCTAACTGTTAATTATATATTCTGAATATAGTCTCCTATCAGATATGTAATTTGAAAATACTTTCTCCATTTCTGTAGATTTTTTTTTTTACTTTCTTAATGATGTCCTTTGAAGCAAAAAGGTTTTAGTTTTTTTTGTTGGTTTTTTTTTTTTAGGTTTTAGTTTTGACGAAGTCCAATTTATTTGTTTTTTTCTCTTGTCATGTTTTTGATCATATCTAAGAAGTCATTACCTAGTTTGAGGTCATAGGATTCCTTTCTGTGTTTTGTTTTAAGTGTTTTAAAGTATTAGCCCTTTTATTTAAGCCTATGGCTTATTTTGAATTAATTTTGGCATATTGTGTGAGATAGGGGTCTAACTTTGTTCTTTTGAGTATGGGTGTCCAGATGTCCCAGAGCCATTTGTCGAAGACTCTTTGACCCTTGATTAGATTGTCAAAAATCAGTTGACCGTGTTAGAGTTTATTTCCGGGCTCTCTATCTACTCCAGTGATCTAGATTTCTATTCTTATGCCAGTACAACACCGTCTTGATCACTGTAGCTTTGTAATAAGTTTTGAAATTAGAAAATGTGAATTCCTCCAACTTTGTTCTTCTTATTCAAGATTTTTTAACATTTTCTGGTCCTTTCAATTTCATTGAATTTTAGGATCAGTTAGCCATTTCTACAGATAAAAGCAGCTGAAATTTTGATAAGGTGTAAATTGAATCCTGTTGATCAATTAGGAAAGTATTGCCATCTTAACAATATTGAATTTTCTGACACATGAACATGAATTGTCTTTCCATTTCTTTAGGTCTTTCCTTCAATGATGTTTTGTAGTTTTCATTCTATAAGTATTTCATTTCTTTTTTTATATCTAATACTTTAAATTAAGTTTATTGGGATGACGTTGGTTAATAAAATTATATAGCTTTTAAGGGCACAATTCTATAATACATCATCTATATATTGCATTGTATATACTTTTAAAATTTTATTTCTAAGTATTCTCTTCTCAATGCTGTTGTATAAAGAATTGTTTCTTTTATTTCTGAAATGGTCATTTTTAATATGTAAAAACACAACTAATGTTTGTATATTTATCTTATATCAGGCCATCTTGCTGAACTTATAGAGTAGTTCTAATAATTGGTGTGTGTATTCCTTAGTATTTTCTATGTACAAGATAATGTGATTTGCAAAGAGATTGTTTACTTCTTCCTTTTCAATCTGGATAAGGTTTATTTCTTTTTCTTGCCTAATTACCTTGTTTAGAATCTCCAGTTCAATGTTGAATAGAAGTGACAAGAGCTGGCATTCTTGTCTCATTCTTTATCTTAGGGGGAAAGCATGCAATCTTTCACCATTAAGTATGATTTCAGCTGTGTAGTTTTTGTGTATGGCTGGCCTTTATCAGTTTGAGGAAGTATCCTTTTTTTTTCTAGTTTGTCAGATAATTTTGCCATGAAAGAGTATTGGACTGTGCCAAATACTTTTCCTGCATCTATTGAGTTAATCATCACATTTTTGTCCTTTAATCTAAATATAATATAATTAATACTAGAGGCCCGGTGTACAAAAATTTGTGCACTCGGGGGGGAGGGGGGGTCCCTCAGCCCGGCCTGTGCCCTCTCGCAGTCTGGGACCCCTCGGGAGATAACGACCTGCTGGCTTAGGCCTGCTCCAGGGTGGCAGAGGGCAGGTCCAAACCCTAGGTGCAGCCCCTGGTCGGGCTCAGAGCAGGGCCAATTGGGGAGTTGGGGCGCCGCCCTGTCATGCACAGAGCAGGGCAGATTGGGAGGTTGTGATGCCACCCTCAGTCACACTCAGGGTAGGGCCGATTGGGGGATTGGGGCACCGTCCCCTGTCACACTCAAGGCAGGATTGATGGGGAGGTTGCGGCGCCACCCCCTGTCACGCACAAAGCAGGGCCAATCAGGGGGTTGGGGCGCTGCCCCCATCACACACAGAGCAGGGCCCCATCAGGGGGTTGGGGCACCGCCCTCTATCACCCACAGAGCAGGGCCCATCAGGGGGTTGGGGCGCCGCCACTCTCACATTCAGGGCAGGGCCGATGGGGAGGTTATGACTCTACCCCATCACACACAGAGCAGGGCCTGTGTGGGGGGGTGGGGGGGTTGGGGAGCTCCCCCCTATCAGGCACAGAGCAGGGCTGCTCAGGGGGTTGGGGCCCCACCCCCTGTCACACACAGAGCCGCAGGGCGATCAGGGGGTTTGGGCGCTGCCCCCTGTCACGCTGATCCC
Organism: Myotis daubentonii; assembly: GCF_963259705.1. Classification (NCBI taxonomy): domain Eukaryota; kingdom Metazoa; phylum Chordata; class Mammalia; order Chiroptera; family Vespertilionidae; genus Myotis; species Myotis daubentonii. The sequence continues at coordinate 17,403,655 of NC_081841.1, forward strand.
AGTGCCGGGAGGCATATTACCCTTTTACTATATAGGGTAGAGGCCTGGTGCATGGGTGCGGCCGGCTGGTTTGCCCTGAAGGGTGTCCTGGATCAGGGTGGGGGTCCCCACTGGGGTGCCTGGCCAGTCTGGGTGAGGGGCTGAGGGCTGTTTTCAGGCTGGGAGTGACTGAAGTTCCCAACCGCTCCTTTTTTTCTTTTTTCTTTTTTATTCTGGGCCAGCTTTACCTTGAGGCTTGGCTCCAGCTCTTAGGCCTCCGCGGCTGAAAGTAGGTTTCTGGCATTTGCTTACAATGTTGCGAATCTGCTGGCTGAAGTCCGGCGGTATTTGTTACAATGTTTCTTAAACTGCCCACTCAGAGGCCTGCAGCCGCAGGCTGGGAACGTTGGTTTCCTCCAACGATCCTCCATCACTGAGGCAAGCAAGCCTCATGTTAGTTTCAAGCTTCCTGGCTGCCGGCCGCCATCTTGGCTGACAGTTAATTTGCATATCTCGCTGATTAGCCAATGAAAAAGGTAGCGGTCGTACGCCAATTACCATGTTTCTCTTTTATTAGTGTAGATAATATAATATAATGTAATATAATATAATTAATATAATATAATATAATATAATATAATATAATATAATATAATAGAGGCCCGGTGCACAAAAATTTGTGCACTTGGGGTGGGGGAGGTCCCTCAGCCTGGCCTGTGCCCTCTCACAGTCTGGGACCCCTCAGGGGATGACCATCTGCTGGCTGAGGCCTGCTCCACAGGGGATTGGGCCTAAGCTGGCAATCAGACATCCCTCTGGCACCCTGGAATCCCTCAGGGGATATCCACTTGCCAGCGGGGAGCAGACCTAAGCTGCAGTCGGACATCCTTAGTGCTGCTGAGGAGGCAGGAGAGGCTCCCACCACCACTGCTGTACTGACAGCCGTCAGCCGGACTTGTGGCTGAGCAGAGCTCCTCCATGTGGGAGCTCACTGACCACCAGAGGGCAGCTCCTGCATTGAGCGTCTGCCCCCTGGTGGTCAGTGTGTGTCATAGTGACCAGTCATTCCCAGTCTTTCTGCTGTTAGGGTCAGTTTGCATATTACCCGGCTGGTTTGCCCTGAATGGTATCCTGGATCAGGGTGGGGGTCCCCACTGAGGTGCCTGGCCAGCCTGGATGAGGGCCTGAGGGCTGTTTGCAGGTGGGCCAAGCCTGCAACTGAAGTTCCCAGTCTCTCCTTTTTTTCTTTCTTTTTTTATTCTGGGATTTATTTACCTTCTGTAATTGAAACTTTGTTGCAGCTCCTGCTCTGAAGCCGGCTGGCTGAAAGCAGGTATCTGGGGTTTGTTTAGCTTCTATAATTGAAACTCTGTTGCAGCTCCAGCTCTGAGGCCTCTGCTGCTGAAAGCAGGTATCTGGGGTTTGTTTAGCTTCTATAATTGCAACATTGTTTCTTAGACTGGAGCTCAGAGCCGGCAGCAGCAGGCGGGGAACCTTGGCTTCCTCCATCACTGGAGCAAGCAAGCTTCCTGTTCGCTTCAGCTGCCTGGCTGCCAGCCGCCATCTTGGTTGGCAGTTAATTTGCATATCGCCCTGATTAGCCAATGGGAAGCGTAGCAGAGGTATGGTTAATTACCATGTTTGTCTATTATTAGATAGGATTACATTGATTGTTGTTTGTGTATTGAAAAAATCTTGCATTCGTAGGATAATATTCTTCTTGTTCATTGTGTATAATCCTCTTAATATGATGCTGGATTCAGTTTGCTAGCATTTTTTTTGAAAAATTTTGCCTCTATATTTGTAAGAGATCTTGGTCTGTAGTTTTGTGATGTTTTTGTCTCATTTTTGGTTTCAAGGTAATATTGGCCTCATAGAAATAGTCCAGAAGTATTCCCTCCTCTTCTATTTTTTGGAAGGGCTTATGGGGATTGGTGTTCATTCTCTTTTAAGTATTTGGTAGAATTCACCAGTGAAGTCATTTTGACCTGGGCTTTTCTTTGTGGAAAGTTTTATTATTATTACAAATATAGTTTCTAAACATTTGTATTCAAATTTTTAATCTTTCTTGAGTCCATTTTGATAGTTTATGCCTTTCTAAGATTTTTCCCATTTCATCTAGATTATCTAATCTGTTGGCATACAGTGTTTATAGAAGTTGCTTATAATGGTTTTTATTTATATACTAGGGGCCCAGTGCACAAATCCGTGCATCTTGAGAGGAACTGTGGGCCACGAGGCTGCAGTGGGCACAGGAGCGGGACTTGGTCCATCCTCCATGCCCCCGCCCAGCGCCTCCCACTGTGGCCTCCGATCTCCTGTCTGCCTGCTCGCACCCGCTAATGGCGCGGAGCAATTGGGGCTGGCACCAGCAGCAGGTGTGAGCAGGGCTGGTGCAGTCAGCAGGTGCAAGCAGCAGCTGCTGCCCCAATTGCCCCTCAGGAGCAAGGGGAGGTGGAGAAGCCCTCAGGGGTGATTGGCTGGCAGCTGCCACTCACACTCGCTGACAGCACTGAGTGATCAGAACCAGCACCAGTCGCTGGCAGCAGGTGCAAGTGCTGAGTAGGACCATGGCACGTGGGAGCAAAGAATTTTCAGTAACCAACAGAGGGTCGCCCCAATGATAGTGACTGGCACCCCACCTTGGTCTGGTGCCCGGCTCATCTGCTCCACCATACCACCATGGCAGATGCCTGCCATGTTCCGCACTCTGCCTCCTGTTGCCAATGCCCGCCATGTTCAGCGCATGACCCCTGGTGGTCAGTGCACATCATAGCAACCGGTTGTTCAGTTGTTCTGCCATTTGGTCTATTTGCATATTAGGGTTTTATATATATAAATGATCATTGTCCCCTCTTTTATTCATAATTTGGTAATTTTAGTCTTCTCTTTTTTTTTTCTTGGTCAGTGTCAAATATTTGTCAATTTTCTTGAAATTTTTAAAGAATATACATTGAATTTTATATTCTCTACTAGGGGCCTGATGCACGAAATTCATGCACTGGGTGTGTGTGGGGAGGGGAGTGTCCCTCAGCCCAGCCTGCCCCCTCTCACATACTGGGAGCCCTCAGGCATTGACCCCCATCACCCTCCAATCGCAGGATTGGCCCCTTGCCCAGGCCTGATGCCTCGGCCAGAGGCATAGACCCCCATCACCCTCCGATCGCTTGATCGGCCCCTTGCCCAGGCCTGATGCCTCGGCCAGAGGCATAGACCCTCATCACCCTCCGATCGCCTGATCAGCCCCTTGCCCAGGCCTGACGCCTCCGCCAGAGGCATAGACCCCCATCACCCTCCGATCGCAGGATCGGCCCCTTGCCCAGGCCTGACGCCTCCGCCAGAGGTGTCAGGCTTGGACAGGGGACCCCCATCTTCCCCCGATCACTGGCTCTGGCCCCCGCCCAGGCCTGAGGCCTCTGGCCCAGGAATCATGCCTCGGCAGGGGACCCCCATCTCCCTCTGATCGCTTGCTCCACCCCCCGCCCAAGCCTGATGCCTCTGACCCAGGCTTCAGGCCTGGGCAAGGGGACCATCACATCCCCCCAATCCCCGGCTCTGCCCCCCACCCAGGCCTGATGCCTCCGCCAGAGGAGTTGACCCTCATCACCCTCCGATCACCAAACACCGGATCGGCCCCTTGACCAGGCCTGAGGCCTCTGGCAGAGGTGTCAGGCCTGGGCAGGGGACCCCTAGCACCCCGCGGTTGCAGGCTCCTCCCCTGCCCAGGCCTAACGCCTCTGGCCTAGGCGTCCGGCTCGGGCAGCGGGGACCCGCAGCTGCAGCAGCCCCGTGATCGTGGGCTCCGCTTTAGGCCCAGGCAAGGGACCCCTAGCTCCTGGGACTGCCAGCCTCGACCGTGCCCAGTTTCCATCGCTGGCTCCACCCCTACTTCCTGCTATCACTGGCCAGGGCATAAAAGGCGCCTGATTCTCTGATCATGGCTGTGGGGCAGGGCAAAGGCGGCCCCAGGGCCGCCTTTGCCCTGCCCCCCAGCTCTTAGCTCCCCCTGGGTTTCTGATCACTGTCAGTGGCAGGGGGCTTCTTCCTGCTTTCCCTTTCGCCTCCCTGCATTGTGCCTACATATGCAAATTAACCGCCATCTTGTTGGCAGTTAACTGCCAATCTTAGTTGGCAGTTAACTGCCAATCATAGTTGGCAGTTAATTTGCATATAGCCCTGATTAGCCAATGAAAAGGGTATCGTCGTACGCCAATTACCATTTTTCTCTTTTATTAGATAGGATTGTTTTACTATTCTTTGTATTATCTATTTCTACTCTAACATTCATTATTTCCTTTCTTCTTCTTACTTGGGGTTCTGTTTGCTCTTCTTTTTTAATTTTTATTGAATTCATTGGGGTGACATTAGTTAATAAAGTTATATAGGTTTCAAGTGTACAGTTCTATAATACATTATCTGTGTGTTCACCACCCAAAGTTAAATCTCCTAGGTTACCTTTATCCCCTCTTTACCTTCTTCTACCTCACCCCACCCCCTTTTTCCCTCCTCTAGTAATGACCATACTGTTGTCTATGTTTATGGGTTTGTTTGGGAGTTTTTTCTTAATTTTTCACCTTTTTCTTTCAGTTCCTCTAACCCGCCCCCCTCTGACAGCTGTCAGTCTGTTCTCTGAATCTATGAGTCTGTTTCTATTTTGTTTGTTTGTTTATTGTTCATGAGATTCCACATATAAATGAAATCATATGGTATTTGTCTTTCTCTGCTTTCCCCGTTGGCTTATGATAGAATTTTAGGTTATTAATTTCATAGTTTTCTTCTTTTTTGATATAGGTATTTATAGCCATGACTTTCCCATTAACCACGGTTATAGCTATCTCCCATAAGGTTTGGTATGATACATCTTCACTTTCGTTGCCTCTGCTTGTACAGGGGTGAGAGATTAGGACCTTCTCGGGTGTTTCCTGGGTATACACGCAGCCCTGCACATATGCATGGCCTTCTAGATTACCAAGACCAAGAACAAGCTGGAGCTCTTCAAAGCCCCTATGAACGTATCATTCTCTACTTTTTCTATAAAGTTTTTGGTCATCCTCTATTTAGCTCTAATTAGTATCACTACTCTGGCAGCTGTGATGTTAAACAATTGCTGCTGATTATTTAAAGAAATTCCCTGGGGATGTGGTATTTATTATAATGAATATAATAACAAATTGATGGGAGGAATCAATTTAATGCAAAGAGTCTGAGAAGGAAATGATCTAAGAGCTAAGCATGACTGATGAGCTATAATTTTCCCACAGAGAAGGAGGGCAGGCATCCAGAAAAAGAAGATATCCTTGATCCCATAAAGTTTTGGGACCTGATAGTACAAGGTGACCAATGCCCAGGGAGAAGTTGTGGCTGGAAAGGGAGCATGAAGTAAGAGAGTGAGGGACTTTAACTAAGGAAGGTCTTGACTAAGAAGCTTAAACTTTAATTCTTTAAGTAAGGAAAGTCATAGAAAGTTCTTAAGTAGAGGCATCAATCATTCATTTATTCAACATATTTATTGAGTATTCTATGCATTGGGGATGCAGCAGTGAGCCACACAATAGCCCTGACCTCATAGAGCTTATATTCTTGGGTGGGGAAATATCAAATGCATACTATAGATTTAGGTTGGGGTAAGTACCGTGAATGAAAGCAAGAGAAGGCAATGGAGGATTAGAGAGAGCTTTGAAGCCAGCAGCAGAAGGTGGCTATATAGAGGTAGTCAAGGAAAGCCATCTCCGAGGAGAGCACAGTCACTGAAATAAGAGCAAGGCATCCAAAGATCTGAGGAGCAGCAGATCCAGGGAGGAGCCATGGCAAGTTTGAATACCCTGAGGCAAGAATGGGTTTCTCAGTGAAACACAAGAAAGCTTGGGAGTAAAATAAGGCAGAGAGTGATGAGAGATGAGGTCTGACAAAGAAGCATGGGTCAGAGAATGGCCTTGTAGACAAGGGTAAGGAGTCTTAGTTTTACTGTAAGGGTAAGGAAAGCCATTGGAGGAATTTAGGCAGGTAAGTGCCATGATCTGATTTACATTTTCAAAAGATCACAGATTGCCTCTGCGGAAATGGGCAGTGGAGGGACAAGAGTAGAAGAAAGGAGACTGATTTATTTAAGAGATTACCGTGGCCCGAATGAGATGGTGCCAGTGGAGCTAGTGAAATGCACTTGGATTTAAGATATATTTTAACGGTGAAGCAACAGAACTTGCTGAGGGAATGTTGGGGGAAGGGAAAAAATTAAGGGTGATTCCTACATTATTAGTTTAAGCAACTGAGTGAGTGGTGGTGCCAATGATGGAGAAGGGAAAGAGGAGCAGAGGGGAATATCAAGGGTTTTATCTGGAGCATATTACATTTGAGGTGTCTTAGCTCTATTAGTGCCGATATCAAGTGAGCAGTTGAAAATGTGAGTCTAGTGCAGTGATGGCGAACCTATGACACGCGTGTCAGAGGTGACACGTGAACTCATTTTTTTGGTTGATTTTTCTTTGCTAAATGGCATTTAAATGTATAAAATAAATATCAAAAATATAAGTCTTTGTTTTACTATGATTGCAAATATCAAAAAATTTCTATATGTGACACGGCACCAGAGTTAAGTTAGGGTTTTCAAAATGCTGACACACCGAGCTCAAAAGGTTCGCCATCACTGGTCCAGTGCTTACGAGAGAATTCAGAACTGGGTATAAAAATTTGAGTCACCAGCTTAGAGGTGAGATTGGATGAGTCACCTAGGGAATGTTCACTACAGTGAACAAATCTGTCCTTTATGAATATAATATCAAGGTTAAGTTATGTTTTAAGTATCACTTTTATGTAGCCTGAATATAGATTTTTATTTCTCCCTTTGTATATCCCAATCTTACCGTCAGTATTTTCTGCTGCTTCATTATAAACCAATTAGCTTTATATTGTAACTATTAACAGTAATTGCTATTAAGTGCCTCCTCGAGGCAAGCAGCAGACCCAGAACTGTTTAAGGAATAGTCTCTTTCCGTTCTTATGCAGAAAGCTTATCATATGTAGAGTTCTACGTTTTGCCATTCTGCTGCAGTTCATTATTCTTAACAAAGAAAGTGTCAGTTGCACATAATGGAATCGTATTTTGTGTGCTATAGGTCACTTTGGCTTGGAAAATTGTTAAGCAATCGCTTTTTTGTCTCTTGTCCCTTCTGGACTATGAATATTAAGTTTGTTGGAACAGCCTCAGCATTTGCATTATCAAGTAGTGTATGCCACCTTCCTACTCGTTGAACTATGGAAATTAGTCTGCACTATTATTTGATAATCTGTTTCAAAATCCAGTCTCAGTTGGGGGGGGATAATTTCCCTATGTTATGGGAGCTATTTAATGAATTGATTAAGAAGCAAAAGGAGCCGGCTTCCATTATGAATTCCTTTCCAGAAGTTCTGAAAGCCTCATAAAGAAGGAAATTTTCTTCCAACACCATTAGATATCCTATGATTTAGCAGAGAAATTGCATAACCTCAAAATAAAACCAACCACACCAATTCCACAGTGGTGTCCCTAAGGCAATGTCTTTGGGTTGGTGGTGTACGAGAACAAGGTAAAACTAGGCTATGGGGAACAAAAGAGAAAGGAGAAAGAGAGGATGGCTTGGGAGAGGCTCCTTCGGTTTCCTAAGGTCAAAGTCACACAAAAACACTTGGAGCTAGCATGTATGTTCAAAAGCAAAGGCAGTCTTTTTGTAGAGAGAGAAAGATAAGTCTCATGAGGGGGAGAAGAAAGCTACACTTAAAACCTGCATTATCTATCTTATTGAGCAGAGAAATAAATGACAATGAAAAATGCCACTTGTTTTAGACACTGGAAGTTCACTGTCCTGTAATGCATGGAAATAGCAACATGGAGGGGATATTGGTGCATTTAATCTTGAAATTACACTGCGGGCCTTTGTGGGCAGGGGAGTCCATGCTTTAAGGAGCGAGCGCACCACTGCCTCTCTCCTCCAGTCCTGAGCAGCGGGGAGAGTTCAGTGTAAACAGCAGCATCAGAGTCTGAGGGCCACTGTGTCCAACCCTCCTCTTGCTTTCATGTTTGCGTCTTACTTGTGCCCCAAGTGGGAATGGAACAAGAAGGCAAAGCATGGAAACATTTTTAATGAATGCAGAAGTAAATGCCTCCTTTAGTGTCCCCCAGAGATATTAAGAGCAAAAAAAGGACAAGGAGAAGGGAGGCATTAGAAGGAAATAAATGGCTCTGATAAAAGTAGGGAAGATGGAAAATGAGCAGCAGCGATTGTTTCGGGACTCAATGGTAACCCTACCGGGCTCTGCTTTCTCTTGATGCCAATACAATGTCCCACTTCTCTCCTGGTGGCTCAGAGCAGTGAGGAAGGTATCAGGGACCATCTTATCAGTTACCCAAAAGGGATTCCTATATATGCACTCTACATGAAAGTGTGCCTGCTCTATTCAAGCAGAAAATGTTTTTTGCATTTGTCTGTGAATTACAGACCAAAACGCATTGGAAGCTAAATTTTTAAAAAATGTTGGGTTTGGACTCAAATTGGTTTATAGCAGGCAAACCAAAGCCTCTCTTCCTTCATCAGTAGGTCATCTTCTGGTATTGAAGTTCCTCTTTGACTCTGAGGAGGGAACGCTCAGGGAATCTGCTATTAGGCACAATGAGAACCTCCATGGTTTCCCAGGTGTTTGTAAGAAAATGTCATCTTCTGCCGGGGTCCAACCCCAGCAGGTCCAGGGGTCCCCAAAGGTGTGGACAGAGTCGGCGAAGAAGGAAGGACACGGAGACAGCGTTCAGTTGATCAGCAGCCTAGCCAGGATCTCCAGCCAAGTTCTGGTCTCGATCTCCAGAGAGGTTCTTCTCAGGTTCTCCAGTCAGGTTCAGTCACCAGGTTCTAGTCAGGCTCTCCTGCCAATCTCCACAGTCAGGTTCAGTCCAGGATCCCCTGCCATGCTCTCTCGCCAGGCTTTGCCTCCAAGCTCCGAGGCCAGTCCCTGTCCAGGATCCTCCGGCATGCTCTCTCCAGCGAAGTTCTTCTGTCTCTAGAGAACGTTCTGTGTAGGTTCTGTGCCTAGGCTCTGTCTCTCTTGGTCCTGTCTTCTAAGCCCTGTGTCCTTAGTTCTGTGTTCCGAGTTCTGTCTCATGAGTTCTGTCTCTTGCTGTCTTGTTACATCTATATTTATACCAGTTGATTCAATCCTATCAATCTCTATTACAAAGGTTAGGGCGTTTCTTATCTCCATTCCAGGGAGTAAAGATTATGTAGCTTAAGCATGATTGTTCATAGTTAAAGTGATTAATTACCCGCCTGGCACTTAGTTGAGGTGTTTTATTCCCTCCCTAACTTCAGGGGAAAATCCCTACCTGGGGATTCAACCTTTCTCGGAGAGGTGACCTTGATTAAAACACAGTGCCAAGAAGGTGAGCAAACATATTAAGAACCGTATGCCATATATGCCAGGTCCCTTGAAACAGCAAGGATGGACCGGCTCCCGGCAATCTTCTTCACACAAAAGCCCACAAATAAATCAGAAGTATGCATGCAACATTCATGTGAAGATCTCAAGAGAGATTTACGTCAATTAATGTCTTTTTTAATATGTTTTTTTATTTCTTTTTAGAGAGAGAGGAAGGGAGAGGGGTATAGAGATAGAAACATCAGTGAGAGAGAAATATCATTGATTAGCTGCCCCCTGCACACCAGGGATCGAACCCGCAATCTGGGCATGTGCCCTGACTGGGAATGGAACTGTGACCTCTTGGTTCCTGGGTCAACACTCAACCATTGAGCCACACCAGCTGGGCTAATTCCTTTTTTTATGCAATGACATAGTTACCTTTCCAACAAAGTCATTAGAATCAATGTATGGGGAGCAGGAATTTATATTGCAATGGAAAGCCTGCAGTGAATATAAGTGATGAACCAGGGATCAAAAAATCCTCACTAAAATGCATATAGATTCCATTACATTCAGAGTGCTGGAGGAATAAAAAGTTAAGTTTATTTTTTAACAAAAGGGCAAGATGTGTATATTTTAAAGTTGCACAAGGATGTCTCTCAGGATATGATATTATTAAATGTTAACATCATGAAATAAAATTACAGAACACTCTAAATAATCAGAACTATAGTTCCCCAGTAGAGGTGCCATTTGCGGGTAGATGTTCCAGCACCAAGCCATTGCAGAGTGATTCTGAGTGTGCGAAATAAAGGCACTAACTACATCACTGTTTCCTTGCCCATATCCTGAAATAATAATTAAAAAAAATTGCCAGAGTGGACAGCCTTCACATTTGCTGAGGTTATAGGAAGAAAATATTTTTGCTCTGTCTTTAAGATCCATTCTGAAAAGTAAAGAAATTTGGTTCAGACTGTGGAATTTCTTAAAATCTAGGACTTTAAGCTCAGTGAAAGGAAGGTTCTATACTCAATGTCAAAAATTACCTTCAGATTAATCCTTATAGTTTCCATCTTTATAGATGGAAATACTCTTCATTAGTAATCACTTTCTTTCAATTAATTTCCAAATTAAATAGACTCAACCAAAGCAGGCAAACGGGGCACAGCAATGGCTCCCTAGTAGCCTTTGGCATCACCCCCACCTCCCTGCTTCTTGTGTCGGCGGGTGGGCATGCTACTATGGAAGGCGGGTAATACTCCTTGTGTAATGAAAAGGCCCCAAACATCAAATATTTGCTTTAGAACCTTGTTAGAACGGCAATAATTGGCAAAGTCTATGGAAAACAGACTGAACTACTTGAAGGAACACTATAACACATTCCTATGACTATTGAGATGGCTTTCAGGTGGGAACATCATGGAATGCATTCGAGAGATGTGAGCAGACTTCTTTAATCTGCTCTCATAGAAGAATCACTCCCAGCCTCCCCCATCAGTTCACTGTGCAGTGAACTGGGCAGGAACTATGTTATCTAAGTATTTGGGATGATTGATGGCCTATGGTCTACACAATGGAATACTATGCTGCTGTAAAAAAGAAAGAACTCTTACCATTCGCAACAGCATGGATGGACATGGCAAGCATTATGCTAAGCAAAATAAACCAGTCAGAGAAAGATAAATATCACATGATCTCACTCATTTGTGGAATATAATGAACAACATAAATTGATGAGCAAAAATAGATCCAGAGACAGAGAAGCATCGAACAAACCTCAAAGGGAAGGCAAGGGAGGGGGGAAGAGTAAGAGATCAACCAAAGGATTTGTATGCATGCATATAAGCATAACCAATGTACACAAACACAAGGGGTGTGAAGGCATGTGCTGGAGAGTGGGAGCGGCTGGGGAGAGGTGAATGCAGGTAAAAGGAGACATATGTAATATTTTAAACAATAAAGAATTTTTATATATATATATATATATATATATATATATATATATATATATAATCTTTGAATTCACTCATTTAATATATATTATCTGCACATATTTAGAGAGTACCTCACTACATACACTTCACAAAAACAAGGACTTGGTTTTGACCACCAAGTATCCTCAGTGCTTGGAACCATGTTTGGCACACAGAGAGACCTCACAAACATTGTTGAATAATCCCATATAATAAAGAGGTAATATGCAAATTGACCATCACTCCAACACACAAGATGGCCACCCCCATGTGGTCAAAGATGGCCACTGCAAGATGGCCTGCTGGGGATGGCAGTTGTGGGCGATCAGGCCAGCAGGGGAGGGCAGTTGGGAGGGACAAGGCCTGCAGGGGAGGGTAGTTAGGGGTGATTGGGTCAGCAGAAGAGAGCAGTTGGGGCGGGGGACCAGACCTGCAGGGGAGGGCTGTTGGGGGGACCAGGTCTGCAGTGGAGGGCAGTTGGGGGCAACCAGGCCTGCAGGGGAGGGCAGTTAGGGGCGACCAGGATGGCAAGGGAGGGCAATTAGCGTGACTGGACCATCAGGGGAGGGCAGTTAGGGGCAATCAGGCAGGCAGGCAGGCAGGCGAGCGGTTGGGAGCCAGAAGTCCTGGATTGTGAGAGGGATGTCCGACTGCCCATTTAGGCCCAATCCCAGTGGGTCCCAGATTGGAGAGGGTGCAAGCTGGGCTGAAGGACACACACCCCCATGGATGAATTTCAGGCACTGGGCCTCTAGTATTATATAATATAGTGGGGGGAAAAGGCTTCCTAGATTTAAAAACCAGCTCCTCCTCCTAGCTGCATGAACTAAGGGGCAACTGACTCCACCTCTCTGTGCCATGGTTGTCTCATCTGTGAAATGGGACACTGGTGATGGAATCTACTTCTTTGGGTCAATTGAGGATTAAATAAAATACCACATATGAACTACCTAGAACAGTCTGGCACTGTGCTCAAAGATGCCAGTTGCTTTTAAAATTATGACTTATTAATTAATAATTTATTATTTATTACTGATTATTAATTAATAATTGTTGTTGTTATTATCCAGCTACTAGACTGGGGATATAAAAACAAAAAGACATGGCTCCCATCCTCAATGAGTTTTACTGGAGGATCCAACTAGTAAGCAGAACTGTCCATTATAATATTGATGCAATATCAGTGCAGCTATTGGTGGCTGTGAAGGTAAAAGCAGGTACTTCCGCATACAACTTGGGGGATCAGTCAGTAATCCCTAGAGAAACTGGCATATATGTCCTAAATCACTAAAACTAAACCCTTCCCACCTAATAGGAAAGAAACCTACTGGCAAGCCATCAGACATCATTGCTAGACTTTCCAGGTGAATCACAGGACCTGTGTACCAATACTGTTTCTTTCTCTTCCTTGATGTCACCTCCTGTGATTCTTACTTTATGATATAAGGTAGAGTGTGGAAGGCCTGCTTCTTCATTCCTCTCTAGACCAAGCTTTAACACGGTGGTTCTCAAATTGTGTTCCAGGGAGCCCTGGGGTTCTGCAGACGTCCCTTGGGCGCAATCTCCTCTAAGTCACAGGAAACCTTAAGAAAGGATGTTCAGGCCCTCTACCCTGCACTAACCATAAATATGAGAATTTGTGTGTAATTTCTTAATATGAATTTTTAAAAGTTCAAAATCCACTGCCTTAAAGAGTCTTCTAAGAAGTACGTTATCCGAAAGAACAAGATTCTCTGCTCCCAAGAAAGACAAATGCTTGGCAAGAAGAGATTTTCAATAAGCTTCTAAACAAGGAGGTTTCTCCCTGGCATATTTCCCAGCTAACCATGGAAAATCAAGCAAGATATTTCTTGTTAATGCAATATTGGGGGAAACCTGGTCCAATGGATAAAACCTGAAATTTAGGGAATGGTGAAATGTTACAAATCCTCTTGAAAAATTGATTAATGATTTTTTACTTGGTTACAAAGTGGATCACATATTCCAAAGAGTAAACATAAGCTCACATAAACAAATCAAGGTTATGCTTCTATGAACCAAGGAATGCCAAAGATGGCCAGCAAACCACCAGAAGTGATTTTCTCTCACAGCCCTCAGAAGGTAACAACCCTGATTACACATCTTCATCTTGGATTTGTAGCCTCCAGAACTGTGAGACAATAAATTTCTGTTGCTTCAGCCACCCAGCTCCTGGTTCTTTGTTACAGCAGCCCTAGAAAACTCATACACCATTACTTTTAGAGAATTGGGTGTTGAGTTATTGGGCTTTTCCCAATTCCTTAAGTTTTCCATTGTTGAAATGGAAAGTCTGGAGCAGTGATGGCGAACTTTTTGAGCTCGGCGTGTCAGCATTTTGAAAAACCCTAACTTAACTCTGGTGCTGTTTCACATATAGAAATTTTTTGGTATTTGCAACCATAGCAAAAGAAAGATTTATATTTTTGATATTTATTTTATATATTTAAATGCCATTTAACAAAGAAAAATCAACCAAAAAAATGAGTTCACGTGTCACCTCTGACATGCGTGTCATAGGTTCGCCATCACTGGTCTAGAGTGTTGTCATTCTTTAGAATGTTCCCCTGTTTTCTATTCCCCTGTGGACATTGCTGTTTGTTATATGCACTCATACGTGCATACTTTTAGAAATATAGCCAACTAATGATTGCACCAATCAGCTTCTATCCAATTATCACAATTTTAAAAAGACCCTATGAAAATATGAGTTGAAGTTGCCCTGGACACTAAGTAAATGCAAGCTAAACAATAAAGAAAAATTTTCTCCCACGTGGAAAAGTTTTTTTTTTTTTAAAGACATCTAATTTGATGTCTCTTTTGAAAGACGTGCAATTGGAAAGTGGGTGTTGGGGTCCAGGAAGTATAGTGTGTTTGTCCCATTGTAAATCAGTCCAGACCCAGGTAAAGAGTTTAGGGTTTCTGACTCTTTGTAAGAGTCAGAGTAGGTTGACTTATCCCAGTTCATCAACTCATCAAGCCCATTTACCCCCTTCTCTTGGAAGAGAGCAGGAGGGCAGCAAGGAGGAGCAGTGGTAGCATCCCCTTGTTTGGAACACAGCTGCCCTCTCCCAGGAGAGTCCTTTAGGAGGAGACTGTGAACGTGTTGGTACCATCTTGGCCTGTCTCCCATAGTTCCACTGGCTGTGTACTCACATCAAAATATTATCACAATGAACTCAAGTGGCTGTTCTGCTTGTTTTCTTTCTTCATTCTACGTAAAAGGGCAGGGACCATGATGTGTTTAATTTGGTAACCCCAGCACCTATTATGATGCCTGCCATTCAGTGGGTGTGTGTTGAATGATTGAGTTGCCATAAGAATACATGGAAATAATGAGGGTCAAGCACCTAGTGTGATGCCTGGCATGAGGTAGCTACTCAACAAAAGCTCATTCTCCCCCTCCTCCTCTCCTCATTCTCCCAAATCCCATTCCTCCTTTGTTCATGCAGATTAGCTTCACTAAGTGGTCCCTAGACAAGAGCTACTCACTTAGCTCAAAGCTGTAAGACATTTATGTTATCATGAGATTCATTAACTGTGATAAATAACTCTTCAACCCTGAATGCTTAGAGTGGTTCAGCTAATACTAAATTTAAAAAAAAAAAAAATACTCCCAAACTTTGATCTTGCCTTTGTATTAATTTGACTGTTTGGAAGGAAGGGGTTTGTTTCGTTTCTCTCTCTCCCTCTCTCTCTCTCTCTTCTCTCTCTCTCTCTCTCTCTCTCTCTCTCTCTCTCTCTCTCTCTCTCTCTCTCTCTCTCCATGTATATGGAGCTTAGCAGACATGGAAAGAAAGGCTAAATTGCTGAGCGCCAGATAGCAATGTACTGTCCTCTTTCCTTTAACAGAGACTTAGAGTCAATAAAACTTTGTGTTTTCAGAAACATGGGCTCTGACATTTATGAGGTAGTATAGGGAGGAGATTGAGCCCCTGAGTTCCAGACTACCTATTCCAAAGACTCCGTCTTGCCACTTGTTAGCAGTGTGACATTGAGAAAGTTGCTTAACTTCTCTGTATGTCAGTTTCTCCATCTGTAAAACAGTGATAACAATTGCTGAATCTTAAGGTTGTTGTAAAGATTAAGTAAATTAGCATTTGCCAATGCCTTGTATATAATAACATAATATTGAGGGACTGATATGTACATAACAGTCACAAACATGCTCTCTTAATCTTCCTAAAAATACTAAGAATTAGGAGGGGGCATCTCACCCTCCAAAGAAACTAGACCGAGGGTCACAGAGGTTAAGAGCATCCTGCTGTTCTAGCGGAGTGAGTTTCACCAAAGACCATGCTCAACAGCCAGGTCCTGAGAAGGCTTTCCTAGCGGTTGATGGCCTATGCTGTCGACACTTTGTTAAATATTTTAAATATCACCCCTGATGGCCCTCATCAATTTTTCATGCCTGATGTCACACCGTAATTCCATTCTGAGAAGAAAACACTGTTCCCCGGCCTGTTTGGGAAGTGCCCAAACATGTTTGACTTCTTTCAGAATGTTTCTCTGTGACTGATGTTCATTTGCTTTGTAGCCGTTTGGAATCATTTCTTCCTCCATGGAGTGTGTTGGCTAGATTGCTGCCTCCCACCATCTCTTATTGCCTTTCCTTGAATGTGGCTGTCAGCAGGGAGAGCCGCTCTTCCCAGATGTGGAGGAGTGCTCGGCAGCAGGCTGACTTAATTGTGATGTTCTTCTGGATCAGCCCACTGAGGCAGTTGTATGTTCCGCTGTGACATCATCGTGACTTCTCTTAGCTGATTGTCTACTCGAGACCTTGGATTGCTCCCCATGGCTCAGTGGCTCAGCAGTGAATCATTTCCCCCTCTATATTATGACTATAATTTCTGTTACTTCCTGAAAAACGGAAGAGTCACACACAGGGCTTTCCTCTGAGAGGAGAGCAGACCACTTAGCAAACACATCAATCCTCGTCCAGCCAGGAGAGGGGGTGTTAAGTAGGAAAGCAGAAAAGATGAGACCTGTCACCTGGTGAGACATCTCTAGAGCTCTCCTTTGCCCACAGCACAGTACTGTTCAGTGTGTGCCAGACAGACCTAGGTTGCCTCAAGAGGTGGCAGCCAAGAGCTCGATGAGGACGTAGGGAAGTTGGGTTTTGGTCCTGCCGGTTCACCCCTATGTGTTTCTTAATAAGTTACTTAACCTCACTGGGCTTCAGTTGTTTCATCGGAAAAGTTAATTTATTTATCCATACATTTTTCTTGAGTATTTTTTTGAAGACTATATTAGTTTTCCAGGGCTGCCATAACAAAGTACCACCAACTAGGAGTGCTTTAAAAACAGAAATCTATTGTCTCACAGCTCTGGAGGCTAGAAGTCCAAAGTCAAGGTGTCAGGAAGATAAGTTCCTTCTGAGGGCTGAGAGGGAAGGGTCTGCTCCAGACCTCTCTCCTTGGCTTAGAGTTGGCCACCTTCTCCATGTGACTCTTTACATTGTCTTCCTTCTATGCTTGTGCCTTTCTCTTCACATAGCATTCTTTTTACAAGGACACCAATCATATTGGATTAGTGGCACACCCTCCTCCAACTCATCTTAAATAACTACATCCGAAATGATCCTCTTTCCAAAGGTCACATTTGGAAGTACCGGGGGTTAGGACTTCAAGATATGAATGGGGGTGGGGGAATCACACAATTCAATCCATTTAAGTCTTGATTACTATTCTGTTGCTGAGGACATGCAGTGACAAGAAAGACAAAATGCCTGCCCTCATTGAGGTTACATTCTAGTAGGGAAAGACAAACAAAATAGGTAAATATGGCAATTATACAGCATGTTAAAGGGTGATAAAATGCTTTAGAGAAAAGTAAAGCAGAAGGGGTTGGAGGGCAAAGAATCCTAGGGTCAGGGAGTCCATTTTAAATCAGGTGGGTCCAGGAAAGCCTCAATAAGGGGAGTATGGTTCTGAAAATCAAGGAGGAGGGTCTCAGGTCAGGGCTGGGGACCGGACTTCACGAGATGGAGGTCACTGGTCACTTGGATACATCAGTAGAGGGCGGAATGAACACACCTGCTTGGAATGAGTTCATGAGATAATTGGGGCCTACAGGTACAGACTTGAAGAGTTTGGCTGTCAAAGGGGGCTAAAAATGGGCTGGACTAAAATCCAATATTTCATATCAAGTGCCTTAAAGGGCCAGGAAGATGATATAAATAAGTGAAGTGGTATTTTATGATGGATATGGTACAAAGTGTGGAGAAATAAAGAGTAAATGTCCTTCTTATCGGTGTCCTAATAAAAATAGAAACAAACAATAATGTTCAAATAAAACTGGTGGTATCTCAAAGCCACCAGTTTATAATGCCTGCACTAAATGATCTCCAAGGGCCCTTCCAGTCTACAGGTCTACAAATCTAAGCCGTGAGGAAAAATTAAGTTCAGGTCATGTAATGTTGAGCCCCTGAGCTATAAACAGTCTTGTTTCTTTCTAAACTGGAGTTAAGCATTTGTCATTATTCTCCTAGGATTTGAGATAGAATCCCCTTTGTTCTTAATGTGCTTGCAAACCCTGGAAACCAGAGTTGCAAAATAAAGATGTCCTTCATCAAGCAGACAAATATGTATTAGCGATACATAGTTCTATGTTCCAGGTCCTGTGTGGATTACCATAACATTTGAGACCATCCCTAGATGGATTGATGGGGGAGACAGAGAGGTAAACAGACACATGGTGCTGGGCTCTAGCACATGAGCAGTGGAGGATCCATCACACCCAGGCTTGGGGAGTAAGAGCAGGAAGGGTTAAGAAAAAAAAGAGCATGATGCTTGGGCTGAATGGTGAAGGATTCATTGGCACTAGCACAGAAAGAGGGGAGGGGAGAAAACACAACTGCTGTGCCAGGCACCTCGTGTGTGCTCAGGCTGCTATGGCAAGCTGTAGGGATCACTGTGCTGAGAGCAGTGGTGAAGAACAGACATTCTGGAGCCTTACTGCGTCAGTTCATAATCTCAGCTCTGCTCCTTACCTGTAACCTTGAATACATTTCTTAACCTTGCTGCCTTTGAGTTTCCATATCTCTAAAATGGATGTGATAATGGTACCTACTTCATAGGGTTCGACGTGTACCTGGTACCAATTAAGTGCTACGTGTTTGCTGTTGTGATCAGGGAAAGCTGTCAAGAGGAGGTAATGCATAAAGGAGAAACAGTGTTCCAGGCAGTGAACTGGTGGAAGGATGTTCAAGGTCAAGAGAGTCGCACAGGCAAAGGCACTGAGTCATGGCATCCTTGCAGGTGCACCAAAGGATTCAAGGGAAGAGAGGCCAGAATTGAGGCTAGAGAGGAAGGAAAAGTCGGGAGCATATGCTTCTTTCTTCCTTGGCGAGTAAGAAATGACTTAGGCAGGAAGAAATTCAGAGGTAGCTCTAACCAAACCACTGTTTGTGGGGGTGGATGGGAAGTAGGAGAGTTGCTTTTCTAGGACAGTAACCAGAACCAACATTTCTGGAGGCCATAGAATAGACTTGTGACCTCATCTATACACACACATAAGCCTGTAAGAAGCATTATGGAGAATTATCATTTGGCATGAATCCAGTATCTCCCTGACCCTGGATAAACTATTCTCTTGTTTAAAGGACTGCAATCCTGAAATCGATTCTAGTCCAGGGTAGTGCATTAGTTTCTTACAGCAAAAGTAATCCAACCCATGCACCTGCTCCTCCTAAGAAAATACTCACTCTGTTTTTCCTCACTCTGAATATTTGTGGAAAGATTTGAGCTCATAATCTCAACATGTAGGGTTGTTCCTTGGGGCAGTACAGTTTACATTCTAGCCAGTACATCCCAAGTCCCTCTGGCTGTGCAATGCTTTCTTTAGGTTCCTGAAGACTCTGGAATATTAATCAGTTTAAGCATCTTGATTCTCTGGTTCCACAAATACAATGACAGCTGTTCCTCGCAGAGCCATAAATCTGTTTTCTAACCCCAGAATCAAAGCAGTAAGCAGTTTTGCAGTACGCAGTCCAAGGGAGACTCTGGCTAGGACCTTGTCATTAATATAAAGTTTATCAGTAAGATATCACAGATAAAAGAAAATGTACTGCGGGGTTCCCATCTCCAGATGGTGGTGACGGGGTGTCACTGAAATCCCATAGCCCTTCCTCAATTCTCCATATGTTGAGAAAGAGCTCATGCAGACATCTCCATAAATGTTACCTCTGTGCTTTAAGATGTCTGCCAGGATTCTGCCTTACCATCCTCTCTGATTTCCAGATTTGACTTTTTCAAGGGCTAGAATGCCTTTTTTGTGATACCTCCAGATCACGTATTGGCACTGTTCCACTGGAGATTACTGGATCCGTGAAAAACCAAACCACACTAAAGTCGGGAATATTGGGGAAATTGGCTGCGGAATGCTTCTCTTGTGTCCATGCGGACATTTGGAATGGTGTTGGCTTCGATGATTGTTGATTCTATTTTACTGTTTGATCACCACATTCGAACTGACTTTAATCACACTATTTCAAACAAGTTTCTGCAAGTTTATTAAGATCCACTGTATTCTTCCCTCTGCTGATTTACACGTTGGTTTTTAAGCCTGGTAATTTACAATAACACTGTTTCTGATGTCTTCCATCTCCTCCATCTCCTAATTAAAGCAGGTTTTCCACTTTTCCGAACTCTCAACATGTTCTCTGTATTTCCCATCAAAGCCAATTCTGTTTCTTCTGCTCTTTTCTGGATCCTGATGGTTAAATGCATCTGAGGTGCCAACAAGCCATATCTCTTGTTCTTTTGTAATTCTGTTCTATTTCCTCCTTTTGTTTATTATTTGTGGATGTCCATTCTGTGCTGATGATATGCTAAGTAAAATGAAGGCACATGGAATGGGGAAAATCACTATGCGCACACTATATGGGTGTGTCCAAGTTCACTTTGGTTTCTCAGTCTCTCTTATTTAAAGCAAGCCTACATTTCCATTCAGCCTTCCTCCTTTTGAATTCTAAATGCTTTTTATTGGAGGGGTGTATGGTTTTCCTGATAGAACATTGATCACAAAACACAGGTAAGCACAGAGTCTATCAAGAAAAGAGTTAAAAACCTCTACCTTCCCAGCTAACTGTGGCCCACAGGCTGCTAATTAGCTTGATGGATCAGCACCTGGTCTGGTTATGAATGCTCAGAAGCCCATTGGCTGCTGGCAGCTGATTCCTGACTCCCTGAGGTTTGGAGATGTATCAACCTGAGCAGAGAGAGCTGGCACTGGCTTAAAGGGTAGCTGCAGCCAATTATTCATGCGCTCCTTTGGACTTGACTTGGCTGAAGGGAGAACTATGCTTTTAGACACATTTGAGTCAGCCTTTTCTTGCATAATAGGTTGCATCTTCCAAGCACATTTTTTCCCATTGGTTTCATTATAGTACAATGACTAATATTAGTACAATCCAACAATTATTTAAGAGATGACTGAGTTATGCTACATGTTTTTCTTATGCTCTTGCTCTTTCTCCACCCATTTGAAAAGAAAATGTTTTATTCTCTAGGAATGTTTTTAAAATCGATTTGTCTTATTCTTCTGATTTCATTGGGGTTTTAGAATACACATATATGAGTAATGCTTGGTTTATATGACACTGAAACTCTAGATAATGGAGTAAAGTTGCATTGACCAAGGAGGCATTAAGTAATGGGCATAGATTTGTATCTCTGCTTTGTCATTAGTAGTTGTGTGACCCCAGGCAAGTATCTTGGCCTCTCTGAGCCTCAGATACCTCAGCTGTAAACTGGGTAGACTAATACCTATGTCAAAGAGTCATTGAAATGATTATGCAAAATATGATTATACATTGAAATGATTATACAACGTCATATCCATTTCCTTTCCTTAGTGGTTACTACTCACATTGGTCAGCCCTCTACACTTGAGTATCCACCTTGTGCAGAGCCTGGTGGTGAGGCTTGTGGGAAAATACAAACTAAACAAAATATACATAGCTGCTGTCATATCCCTCAAAATACCTGACCTGAACAAAAATTGAGATCACTCGGAGGAAACCATCAAAAAATAATGTAGCCTAGCATCAACTCTACACTCATCTTCTGGCACACGTGTCCACACATGCTGCCTCCTTCCATATGTGCCAACATGAATGTGAACCTCAATATCTCTTGGAGAATCCCCTCCCCCCATTAATCTAATCACACCCAAATGCATTAGTCAGTTATTTCATCGTTACTGAAGATTTTGTGAAGATGGGGAAGTGGGGAGTTTACAGCATACGCCCAACGCCGATGATTTGTTTAGAGCCCCTTTCAGTATTTCTATTCTCTGAAGGGCAGATGCCCACTTGTGTTCTCTTTCCCCCTAAACCTTGGCCCCAGTGACTCTTCTTTCTTTCCCACCTTCCTCCAGGGAACAATGCAAACTCCTCTCCTTGTCATATGTGCAAAAGTTAAGCTACCTTCTTGAGTTACCTGATTATGTTGGGGGCAGAGGGGGATCCTCACACTTCTCCTCATGCAGCTTATCATAATATTTCTTTCAAACAAACACAGTGCTAGAGTAATACAGGTGAATAAAATTTCCTTCATCCTTCTATACACACATCATCTTAATTCTCACAATATCCTTGTGAATGGGGCATTATTGTGCCAGTTTCACAGACGAGAAACAAACTCAAAGGAGTTAGGGAACTACCCCATGGACAAGCCCTATCGTGTATAGTGGTTGTGAGGACTGAATAGGATGACATTGGTAAAGGCTTACTCCAGTGCACGTCACTGAGAAGGTAGTGGTGGCCTCCACTAGCAGGAGCAATAACAGAAGATGTAATAGTCATGACACCCTTGTCCTACTGAGGTTGAGTGTCAGTGACAGGGCCGGCTACACAGTCTGCAGGACCCAGTACAAAATGAAAATGTGGGATCTGGCCAGGAGCAGGGAAGTCAATATCCCCTCCCACAGCCCCACCACCCCAACCTGCAGCAGACAAGTGACCACCCTCACCAAGGGACAACAGTCTCTAAGCCAGAATGTGCTGGGAGTGAGAGGCTTTTGCGGAGTCACCCCACCATGTTGCCCATCAAACACGCCATGAGTTGCAGTGTAGAGAAAGAATGGCTGCTGCCCCCAAAGCCACAGGGTGGTAGCCCTCCATGCCAAGACTGATCACTACCACTAGTGGAGGAAGAAGGGCAAGGGCTGAAGGAAGGCCAGCCCACCCCGCCCTGTCAATGCCACCTGACTGATACCCCAGGCAAAGGGAAGCAGTGGTTATGGGGGAAGCCCAAGTCTGGGGGTGCAGGAAGGGCCCAGAGCAGCAGGAGGTAGGGAGTAGACAGCCAAAACCTCCTCCCAGGAAAGCAGGACCCCAAGTGAGCTGAAGGTCGAAGCTCCAGCACATGCTCCATAGTCCCATCAGATACAAATTCAAAGTTACAATTATTTAGATGTACAAGTCTGCAACTGCAGAGCATTGAACCAAGCATGGGGCCCTTCTGGGAGCCAGACACTGTAGGAGAGCACTGGTCACATATGTCCATGAAGCCAGCCCAGATCAACAATGAATATGCAAATGCTCCATATATGTGAAGCTTGTTGCTGCAATCATGTAATCACACTCCCTAGCTGCTCTATTGGGCATTAACTTAGTAACCCCAGATTTGCAAGAGCAAAGGAAACTTCTGACACTTTTGTTTTTGCCCCAGGGAGGAAAAATGTTCCCAGCTCCTTCAGCTGTCAGTGTTCATGCATTCTGAGTGATGGGTAAAACCAGCATTTTCAGAGAACATCCTTGTCCTTCCCAGAAATCTGCCTTGAAACAGTATGCCAGGGCAGAGACCCTGAGTCCTCCACAGATCAGAACTGTGGATCCTCCCTTCTAAGCAAGAGAAAGGAACTCCTACCCTGGAACTTCCCACCACATCTGCTCCCGCTACCCACCACCCCAGGCCCCTAGGAACATGGGTTCTCCATCACACATCTTCCATTAACTCATAACTTGAAAACCAGGGATGTCCCAGTGCCTTGGTCAGTCTTTGGCCCTATGGGTGCTGGGCTGCAGCTCCCAGCCCCTCACACCTTACACATAGATTTGAATCCAAATATTTCAATATAACAGATCTGCATGGGGAACTTTTTTTAAATCCTCACCCAAGGATATGTTTTTGTTGACTTTAGAGAGAGAGGAAGGAGAGAATGAGAGTGAGTGAGAGAGAAATGGAGAGGGAGAGGGCAATAGAGGGGAGAGAGAGAGAGAGAGAGAGAGAGAGAGAGAGAGAGAGAGAGAGAAATCAACATGACCAGTTGCCTCCTGTCCACACCCTGAACCAGCAACCTAGGTATGTGCCCTGACCAGGAATTGACCCCACGACCTTTGGAAGCACCAGACAATGCTCCAAAAAATTGAACCCCAATGGTCAGGGTTGCGGGGGCACTTTTCATATCCATAAGAGCATCGAGTGATTCAGAATAAAGCAGTTATTACACAGCTTCTTGGTCTACATCATAATTAAACAAAGCAGCTGAGAGAAAGGGGAGAAAACACAAATTAGAATATTCTCGCATTCCAGACCCACTAGGGACCCATTTAGAGCAAAGTAGTAATTTATTAAATAACCAAATGGCCTGAAAGAGTTAATGTAGCTTACTACTCTATTTCTACCCAGGGAGTCATTTCATCCTATCCTAGGTCCTGACAGTGTGTAGAACTAGCAGGAGGATTTTCACAGCCCCGCACTATAGACCTCGTCCTAGTGCTCCACACAAAGGGAATGGGCTAAAGGTTCTTGAGGAGCGTCCCATCCCCTGCCCCACCCGCTATCCCTGCCAGAAACCCCAGGGAGCCTACATTCCTCTTTTACCCTAGGGTCTTTCTCTTGTGAGCCAGTGAGGGTGAGAGCAGGTACTACCACCAAGCATCAGGCTGGGCATTGCTCTGCCAGGGAGGGGATGTTTGAGAGCAATGCTGTTCTCACTGTCTGACAAAGCCCCACCTCACAGCAGCTTGCCCAGGACAGGAGCTGCAGTGTCATTGGAAAAAACATGAGACTTGGAGTTAGAAATTTTGAATTCCAGCCGTAGTTCTGCTACTTGCTAGCTGTGTGACCTCGAGCAAGTCCGAGAACATCTCAGGGACTCCGTTTCCTTGCCCATAAAATAGGGACCATATTGGCAATACCAACCTTTAAGTTGTTGATTTGGGATTAATTGAGATAGTATTTGAATATATTTTGTCAATGAGGCAACATGCAATCATTTCAGGCAGGCCTGGATGCAGAGCCTCAAAAGCTATCACTGGAGCCAGCCGGCTAGACTCAGTGGTTGAACATCTACGTATGAACCAGAAGATCTCAGTTTGATTCCCAGTCAGGGACATGCCTAGGTTGCAAGCTTGGTCCCCAGTGTGAGGCGTGCAGGAGGCAGCGGATCAATGATTCTCTCTCATCATTGATGTTTCTCTCTCTCTCTCCCTCTCTCCCTCTCTCTCTCCCTCTCCCTCTCTCTCTCTCCCTCTCTGAAATCAATAAAAATATATATTTTTTAAAAGCTATCACTGGGATCTCTCAGCCTCTCTCTCTATGTCTCTGCTCTGCTTCCTCTGCACTGGCTTCACCCTTGGAGACCCTCCCCACAGGATGGTCCTAGGCAGTCCCAGGCATTAAGCTCAGCACTCCGGCAACTCAGAAACCTCAGTGAAGACAGAGCTTCTCTTTCCCAACATTTCCAACAGAGTCCTGGTCCTCACCATCCCTGGATGAACCACTGTGACTGAGCAATGGAAAGCTCTCATTGGCCAATGGATCACAGGTCCACACCATGGTCAGATGTTCTAGAATTTTCTAGGATTTCATGGCAGAGAGCTGGAGAGGTGTGTGTCCCCAATGAAAAAATTAGACTATTGTAACAGAAGTAGAGAGCCTGGGTGTTGAGCAGGAGCAAAACAGTGGACATCAACCACACCTTCCTATCCTAAGGTTCAATTATTCCAACCCAAAATTATTTTTAACATTTATTAGGTAATTCTTTCTCCCTTTGTCCCTCTGGTATTTTCAACACCCTTGATGTGTATTGCTGGAGAATTCATATAATGATATATGTACATAATCCCCATCAAATGATAGGCTATCTTGTCCTCCACAAAATCCTATGGAGAAAAAAAGATATATATATACATATATATGTGTGTGTGTGTGTGTGTGTATATATATATATATATATATATATATATATATATATATATACCTTTTTTATGAGTCTATACCAGAAAATGTTACTTCCAATTCCCAGCTGCATGGGCCTTTCCTCACTTACACAGCTGACAAGCACACAAGAAGGTGATATGGGACGGAACTTAGTCATTTAATTCAGTTGATAAGATAGTGTAGCCTGTTGCTTCTAAAGACTTATGAATTAACACTAGGGTGCACTTAATTCTCTTGTTGAATAATTATTGTACTCCAGGTATTAAGAATATTTTTACATGGGTGCACCCATTAAATCCTTAAGGAACAATTATCCCTATTTTACTAATGCAGAATGGGGTGCAGCAAGGTTAAGCAACTCACTCAGGGTCTATAACTAGTAACTGATAGAGTCAGGCATGAACCCAGATTTTCTGTACATTTTACCACCTCCTTGAAAACTTAAAGTATGAGTCCTTAAAAATGCTAGAGACCATATTTTCCAAACTCAAATCAGATCTCATGGCCTAGCTTATTCAAAGAGGGCCAACCTAGGACATCTGTAATGGATGGGCATGTAGTAAAACAGATGCTCAGATCAGGTTACTGGAGCCTTCTCCTCTTGTGACTAACCTTGAAAGTTGCTGCAAGTGTTGAGCATGCTGCTCCATTGCTTAAAGGTGTTAGAAGGACGAGGTGCTTAACACCTGTGCTATGAGGCTAACATGGATTCTCAGGAGATGGTTGTAAACAAAAGCTGCCAGCAAACATCTTCACTACGGCTCACTGGGGCTGTATGTGGCTCAGAACTTGAACATAGTGAACATCTAAAAGAAGTCTCTAGGTCTTAATTCAGAAGACTGGGCCAGGACATTCCTGGCAGATGGGCCTTGGTGTTTACAGTCGTTCCCCCTGGATTCCAAGCCTGCTTGCCTTCAGGAAAAAGTGAATGTCCCTTCTGCTCACTCTGTGTTGTGTTAGTTTGATAGTTAGATCTGTAAATATGCCCATGGTTAATAAGCACTCAATGAGTTATTTTAAATTTGCTATTCAACTAACGACATTTTTCCATAGCAAAGGTATGATCATACAATAAAAAAAAATAGAAATCTATAAATGTTGGAAGCTGACCTATGCCTTACTTATCTCATTAATGACAGCCAAGCCCTGAGTATAGAAAACCATACTGTTTCTATGGCGGACATACACCAATAGCCACCCCAAGCCTGTTCACCACTCAGAGCCTTTCTTGATGCCTAACTCTTATGGAGCACCTTACTTCTATTGCTGCACCATTACATAGACTCTCTTTCTCTCTGGCTTGTGTCCTATTCCTTCTAACTACACATACAACCTTTTTTTTTTTTTTGCAAAATTCAAAGCCCTGCTTTTTATATTATCGGAAGGTAAAATTCCACAATATCATGAATATAATAAATTCACATTCAGAGTGCGCCTACCTCTACAATAGCTTAGTTCTGAAATGCCTGCTCATTAGAAACTTGTTCACGTGGTTCAAAAGATTTATTTTGCGGTGGGTTTTTCCCACACTGTTCTATCCTAACCAGTGGGCCAGGTATCATCCATCCCACGGTGTAAAATTGAAAATGTGGGCGCTGTCCAGGGTTCTGACCTCACTGTAAAATTGTGGGTGTGGGCGCTGTCTGGCATTCTGACCTGTTAAGATTGGTGGTGTGAGCGCTGTCCGGGGTACTGACCTCAAACCTCTTCTTATTGATGACAGTTCACTCCCAAGCCTTCCAACTACCAGGAATAAGCTGGTAGCAAATCTGTATCTCTTTCAATATGTACAGGGTATAGGACAAGCCAGCAATAATACAGGTAATAAAAGAAATATGAACTGCTAAAAAAAAAATCTGTATCTCTTGCCCTCACCTGAGTTCCAGATTTAGATTCTGTCTGCTTTCTGCAGGTGTCTATTTGGAGAGCAACTGAAATCCAACATGTCCCAAGCTTTCACTCACTTGTGCAATAAATGTTTACCTAATGCCTATTGGGAGTCAGAAGCTGAACATGAAGCATTACATTAGCAGGGTCCCTGACCTCATGCAGTCATATGGGGAGATCCATAACTAAACAAGTAATTACAAAAAAGTGATAAATACTATATTAGAAGAAGCAGAGTTTCTGAGGCCAGTGCAGGGCGAGGGACGTATAAAAACTTTACTGGAGTAAATAAATGTTATTTAAAATCCATAGGATAAACTGAAGCTACCCAGAGAAAGATTTTTACCAAGCAAGAGTCCATCTCTAATCTACCTTCCTCTCCCTCAGCACCCAGGTCAATGTTTGACCTCATAGGCATTCAATAAATCTTGGCATAATGGATGGAAGTATTTTTATATCACTACCTTTTTAAAGTCACTAACATGGTATTAAGGATTATACCATAGCTTTTTCTAGCAAATACATACTCATGTACATACACAGATACACAATCTAAAACATGTACTCTCTAAGATCGACTCTAAGTTATCAGAGCTTTAATATAAGGTCAAAATGTTTTTTCTCTCTTTTACTTCCTTATCACCTTTCAATCCTATTTACATCTGAACTACCTCACTGGACTTGAGATATTTCGAGCAATTGTAACCTTAAAGGCAGAGACAACTTCTATAAGTAGATATGTGCCATGCCTGCTTTTTAATGATATTTTAAAAAATATTTTCTTTGCTTAAAAATGCTCAAATGTAGAATGCTGAGATAAGCTAACATTGAGATAAGATCTTTTACTTTAATGTTCTTAAATATAAAAGTCTTTCTTCTTCTAAGACTCTCAAAGCGGATCTCTTAAGTACATAATTCTAGTTGGCTTAAGGCCAACAGTCTTAGATGAATTTGTATTACATCATGGAATTCTTCTGTGAACTATTTAATGTTTTATTCCAACCAGTAGGAGATTACACTGATAAGACCTTTGTATTTTAACTCTCATACCTTTAGGTTATTGCCCAATTTCATTATTGCTGTACTGACATTAATTTCCAAGACTGTAATAATTTTTTTATCCTCACCTGAGGACATGCTTAGAGAGGGAGGGAGGGAGAGAAAGAGAGAGAGAAAGAGAGAGAGAGAGAGAGAGAGAGAGAGAGAGAGAGAGAGAGAGAGAGATGGGAGAAAAGCATGGACCAGTTGCCTTTCATACATGCCCCAGTCGGGGCTCAAACCCAAAAGTCAGTTATGTGCCATGAATGGGAATCGAACTGGCAACCTTTTGGTGCACGGGACAACGCGGGCAGTATTTCGTGTGTGAGCTGATTATGCTGAATTGGAGAATCAGTAACAGCCACCATGGACAGAGACTTTTCATCTTGGCTCCCTCAAGGAATTTTCACTAGCCAAGCACAAATGCCTAGGTTTCCACCATTCTCTAGGGGCGGTACAGACACAAATGGCTACAGACCCCAAATGACTCCAGAGTGGGCAGGACCCGACACCATACAAAAATGATAGCACCCCTCCTTTCCAAGGAGCCTGTAAGTCAGTCCTAGCAAATGACGTCTCTCTGAAGTAACCCAGTATTTGTCACCAGAGAACAATGTCCAGAAGAGAGTGATGCCCTTCAGTCATTGGTGGGATTGGGAAACCAAGAAAACACCTATTCTGCCTCAAGTCACATATGTTTGAATTGCAAAGTGAGAAGTAGAACTAAGTGGCCTGACTTCCAAGCTCATCTCTGATCACACACAAAAACCAACAACCCAGACATATCCAATCATGCTCCAGGCAAGAAGGCAGGTCATGTCCAATCTGTTTCTCTTTCTATACATGTAAGATGTAAAATCAAAAAGCTTCATGAAGTCCTCATGTGAATGAGGAATACTGGTAAATTGTATATGGTTAAAGGCTCATATTCTAGAGCCTGACAGGCCTGGGTTTATGCCCTGGTCCTGCCCCCTTGCTAGCAGGATGGCTTCAGGGAACACTGTTAACCTGAACTTCACCAAAGCAGACAATGATATGAGGGTGGACAAGATGGTGCACACTTAGTGTTTCTTGTTTAAGGAAGTGAACGTTGTCCCATAAGTACTAGATGCAGATCTAAGCTTTTTTGTTCATCTGAAAAGCGAGAAGAAGAATAAAACCTACCTCATAGAACTGTGAGAATTAAATAATTCACAGATGCCTGACACACCTTAAGTGCTCAGTAAAGGTTACCTACTATATAAGAATTGGTTCACACTTCTATTTTAGTGCCTGGTGCTTTGCCATTGATCAAAATGTTTGTTTTAGTGGTTTTCAGGCATTGAATGTGTAGCAGGTCCTCAAATAATGTCCTTTTGTTGTAATGTTGATAAGAACATTATCAATTAGCCTATGGGAAAATTGGTTGTTATATGTCCCTTCACTGCAGTTCCAAGAACCTATCCATACTGTTAAGTGAGGACTTACTGTATACTCTTAAAGTTTAGAAAGGGAAAGCACCCTAAACCAGTGGTCAGCAAACTGCAGCTCGCAAGCCACATGTGGCTCTTTGGCCCCTTGAGTGTGGCCACGAAGTTTCAATCGCACTGTACGTGCGCGCCCGCACGTGGTTATTTTGTGGAAGAGCCACACTCAAGGGGCCGCAGTTTGCCGACCACTGCCCTAAACAATGGGTTATTAATACTGTGTGGAGGTCATCGTATTATATATTTCCTTAAGTACTTTTACTTAAAGTACCTTCATTCCAACCTATTTTTTTCAAACACAGACTCTTTAGGTGCTATTGGGTTATCCTCTGTGGAATGTAGAATACTAAGATAAGCTAACATTGAGATAAGAAAGATCTTTTACTTTAATATTCTTAAATATAAAAGTATTTCTTCTTCTAAGAAGCTCAAAGCATTTCTCTTAAGCATATAATTCTAGTTGGCTTAAGACCAACAGTCTTAGATGAATTTGTATTACGTCATGGAATTCTTCTGTTTGGAGTTCATCATATTATACCTTTACTTAAATACTTTTACTTAAAGTACCTTCGTTCCAAACTTTTTTTTTTTTTCACAGACTCTTTGGGGGCTGTTGCCTTGTTTTCGGATGTTGGGTTATCCCCTGTGGAAGTCTGTGGTCCTTATCTCAGACTAAGAGGGAAACTCACACTTTTGGGTGGAATGTTGAAACATCAAAGCACTGAAATGCGTGGGTTGCTAGGTGTGTTCATTCAAATGTATGGTATCAAGCAAAATGGAAGCCACACATTATTTTTATTTGTTTATAGCAAGGAAGCCCATTGGGGTTTTTATAAAAAAGGGGAAGGGAAGTTTGGTCATTTAAGGTCAGATTTACTTCATTTAATTGGCTTAATTTTGAAGTAAATGTCTACATTTGGGGCAGGGATGCGGGGTGTTTGAACCATATCAAAATGTGACTCCCCACCTTAACCCTGAGTCTGTTGGGGGCCGACCATCCCCCTCTGAGAACAACTGGACCGCCAGTCGCTGGGGGTGGCGCCACCAGTCCATGTGTTGAGCATTGCTGTGGCTTCTCTTACGTGGAGAATCCCAAGCAGCTTGGTTACTGGGTGGAAACTCGAAGTGGCCCGGGGGTAGACCCGGACCTGCCTTTTCCCCTCTTCCTACTCCTCTCCCCAGCGGCGGCCAAGGCAGTGACGGCCCAGGCGGTGGCGGCTGCTGCCACCGCTGCTGAGAGCTGGTCACCTGGGCGCCTGCGGAGCAGCCAGGCGGCTGCCTCTGCGGCGGGCGGCCTCTCGGAGTGCGAGGAGGGGGCGGCGAGCAGCGAGATATCCATAGTAACACAGGATGCGCCGGGCGCCGGGCGGGAGCGAGTGCGGGAGGAGGAAGTCCCCGCGCGCCCGCAGCCCGCGGTGCTAGGCGCCCCGCAGCCCCCGCGCGCCGTGCCCGGGTCCGCGTCGCTCTCTCTGCCAGGGTCCGACTGAGTGGTAAGCCCTCCCCGGCAACTGTGCCGACACCTCCCACCCTCCCCGGCCGCCCACCCCCGGGAAGCAGCTGCAGAACAATGGAGAGCGCCGCCAGCAGCCCCGGAGACGGCGCTCGGGGGAGGACGCGCCGCTGCCGCCACCGCCGGGGCTGGCGCGCGCTGCGTGGGGCCGGACGCGGGAGGGCGCGCGGCGGGGCCGGGGGCGCGCGCGGGAGCGCGGGGAGCTCGCGGGGAGAGCCCGGCGCTCGGCGCGGCGCGGCTGAGCTCGGCGCCTCTCCCACCCTCCGCGGCGCGCCCGCCCTCGCCTCGTCGCTCGCTTTCGCTGGGGGCCCCAGAAACATGCTCCGAGGCCACGGCTAGGGGAGAGGAGGTTCCAGACACACGTCCGCGGCCGGAGCCCGTCTGTCCCCGCGGATCCCGGCTCGCCGCCAGCCCGCGGCCGCTGCCGTCGCTAGTGCCCAGCGGTTCGGGTGAGTGGCGGCGTGGCCGCGGGCGGCGTGGGGCACAGCCGCCCCCGCGGTCCACGGCCCCCGCTCGCGAGTGGCGGTTGCGGGAAGTGGTGCTGCAGCTGGGGCAGGGGGAAAAGAGCGAGCCAGTCGGAAAATCCGGGGAGGCTGCGGGGAGGGTTTGTCGGGGCATTTGTTGCAGCCTAGGCTTTGGTCTCTCGCGTGTGGGCTGATTTTTTTTTTTTTTAACACAACGTGGTTTGGATATTGGTCCCCCCCGCCACCGGGTTGGATGCATTTTCCATCTCTTTTTCCTCCTCTTTGGGGTTGCGAGGAGTTTGAAGCAATAAATTGCCGGATCTCTCCAAACGGTTTGACTTTCATGAGTTATGTATTTTTCCAAAGGTCATTTGTCTTCAGCGTGAGAAAGCCACGCCATCCCGTGTAATTTCCAGGCGCGCTCTGCATCCCCTCTCAGGAGCCCAGGTAGAATGGGCGCTGGCAGGGTCGGTGTGGAGCGTGTCCTCTCTCCTCGTATTTTTTTTTTTTTTTCACGCATTGATTAATCGGAGGGAGCGGTGGGCAGGGACTTCCCGGCGCTACGCCTGGAATGGTCACAGAGACTGCAATTCGCTGCTTTCCTGAAGGTCGGGTCAGCATTTCCACCGAAATCCCAGTTTCCATGGTTGTAACTTGGAGGTAATTTTACTCCCGGCTAAAAACTTGCCAAAGCCAAACGAGGACTTGCTTTTAGAAGGATGCTGCCACCGCCGCGGGGGGGTTTATTTATTTATTTTGGTTTGTCTTCCTCCAAGAAAACTAGCCCTCGGTAAACATGAGCCCCTAAAGCAAATGGGCAGCGGGCAGTCCGTCCCCCCTCCTGTCCCCCACCCCCTCCGCCAAAGGCTTTGCCTTTTCAGAGACTGGCCAGGAAGCCTAGTCCTCACTGCCGTTACCATTTCTCCTCGAGGAGCGACTCTGATGTTAGTTTTTAGAAGACTGAAAAATGCAACACCCTTACTGCATATATGCACAGAACGTGTTGTATTGGTAGATTGGAGGCATATGAACTTTGGGATCGATAAGGATGCTTAAATACTTATTAGATTAATATGCTTGCTACGGGGACTCTTGCATCTGGAAAGACAGAATTAGAGGAAACTGTTGGAATTTAGGCACCCGTAAGACTTTTCTTAACATTGACACGTTACCAAGGGAGACTGTAATCTTCCTCTTTGGGAGTCTTTAAGATTCATGTTGAAGTTCAGAGCGGATTCGGAGCTGGAAGGAAGAGAGGCAAGATTAAAAAACCTCTCTGAGGTTCCTCCCAAACCTGTGTTCTTTGTACTCAGCCACTGTGCTTGGGCAAGGAGATGCTGGCGGTGTCTGGGTTATTTGAGTCCATAGTGTTCATGGCCCTGTGACAAAATAGAGTAGTGTAATGACTGGTGCTGCTGCTCTGCCGCTATAAGGCTTCTTCAGATGTGTTCTGTTCTGTTGTTCTGTCTGTCCTGGTAGTGCTTGGTGTGATGGCACTGACCCTCCGGACTCAGAGGGAGGAGAGAGGAGTAAATGGTACAAATGAAGTGAAAACGGATACAACTACCTGGGATGCCTGTGACAGGGTCATACAGAAACATTGCTGCACAGGCTTTTTTTAACTTGAGAATGCAGGGGAAATGTGACGATGGACAAAAGCAGTGACCAGTCAGTGCTCTGTCCAGAGATGGGAACTTTGTCCCGCAGTTGCTAATTGCCAAAACCTGATTTACTACACTGGAGTTCCTTTGCTTAATGGACTACACTTGTAGTTTTGAAGCAATATTTTTTTTTTCTTCGTCAGGGACAGTAGAATGACAATATATCCATGTATCAGGAATGGAAAACCCTGTATTGTTACATTTCTGCTAAGGGGGACCAGCAAGAACAAAGTGTCTTGCCTCTACTTGAAGATGAAATCTCCAGTAAAATAATTTTGAAGTATAGATACAGCGTGCTATAGTCTTTAATAAGACATTTGGGGGTACTCGTTCTTAACAAAACTGTGTCAATACATTTATTTGTCAGCAATTTAAACTGGTAATCACTGAATAGTTATTAACAATCTAAAAGTTCTTAGGTTTAATCAAATTTGTATACATGTATTGAATTCTAATACGATACAGTCATCTGACATGTTAAGGAATTGCTTTCTTTAAAATAGTAGCATTTGTTTAAAGTTATTCTACATATTCTAAATAGGGAATAAATCAGCAGACAGTCCATTGTACAGGAAAGACATTCCAATAATCATTTCTGATGTTATTATCCTCTTTTAAATGTGGGCAAACAGATGTTTTCCAATTTGTTATCAAGTCATTCCCATCTCATCATTCATTGAATAGGCGTCTTTGAGTACCATGTGTTTCGAGGCAGGTCTATTCTTTCTCTAAATGGAGTCAGACATGTTCTCTAAATATTACATTGAAATAAACGCTTTGGCGTCATCAATGTTTATTGCATTGGCAGAGTCTGTAGAAACACCGGATAGAGTTTATTGATGTCCCTGTTTCTGACCAGATGCTCATGTCAACATATAGTACATCCCAGTAATCACCATCAAGCCAGTTAATGTCCCAGGAGGAATGAACAATTAGCAAAATTAATTAGGAGTTCTGCTTGATTAAACTCTTTAATAACCATGAGTAAAGTATTGTATTTCCATAGATATGTTTGATCTTTTGCACATTTTGTATTTGTAGCAGGAACTCAGACTTGGTTAGCATTTACAAGTACCAATCCCAGTAATTGAAGTGCAAGGTCTTCCATAGGCCACCAATAATTAACAGAAGTGTGGACAGAATCCAAATTTATCAATTGGTTACTTTTTTTTTCTTCCCAGGGACAAAAACCAGTAACAAAGCATAAATGTTTGCCATTGAATTTAATAACAGATTATATCAATAAGCCTTAGAAAAATAGTTGTAGGCATATTTCATTGAGTGAAAGATTCTATTAGTTATGATGGTTTTACTTTTGTGTTAATATTTGTTTTCTTTAAAATGATTGTTTTCAAAATGCAATACTGTCAATATATTTAATAATTTGCTTGAGAAAGAACATTTACATGAGTGCATTTGTCTTCCCACGTAACTGTCAATAATGCATTGTTCCAGAATTCTATTTTCATGTAGATGTAATTTTCATGTAAAAATGAACCTTTCTTACAAATCTAGCAGGAGATGAAAACCATTCTCGCTCACCTGATTTTTGCTTTCTCTTCCTGGAATCATGAGATGGTTTTTTACAAATCAAAATATGGTTAAGCTGAGCCTTTTTATTTTCTTTTTAAAAATTGTGAGACTATATTATAAGCTTGTTTAGGTGAAAACCCAAGATAAATTTCCTTTTAAAAAAATGATCGTTTGCCAGTATCTCTCAGTTCTGGTATTTACAGAGCAAACACGTATTCCTGGTAGTTTTCTCATATGGCAATAGGAAGAAATGCAGAGATCAAAACAAGACTTGAGCTGGAAGAAGCAAAAATGCATGTTCTGATTCCCTCTGTTATGAAATGCTTGATAGTGTGCTTTTACATAAATCTCAAAACAGAGAGTTGTTCTATAAGTGGACTTTTATGGATACATTTCTTTGGGGTTTGTATTGCATGTAACTAAACTGAAATGAGAAACTTCACAGGACTAAGCACAAGGACTCGCTCTGGAAAATCAGTGACTGTATTGAGATGTTTGCCATGTGTTAGCACCTCCGTCACTGCAGACAGTACCTTTGGAGTGCATGGGAAGACTTTGTTGGAATCAGTGGGCACCCCCAGCATCTCAGCGCTGCGTGACCTTACATTTACATGGTACTCCATTCTGTAGCTCGAGTAATACTGGCCAAGACTAGATTTTGTGGCCGTTTTTAAACCAAGACACTTGGCAAAAGAAAATTATACTTTAAGACTATTTGAGTGTCCTGTCATTTTAGCGTGTTTCCTTTAGAATAATGTATTGGTAACCATAAGTTTTATGGTCTGTTATTGGTTTTAAGGCTTGAGAGTGACTTGCACATACTTGTAACTGCAACAGGTGCTATGTTTTGTGTTGTGTAACGTTCATAAAAGTCTCATTTCCCTGTGTTTAGAAACCATGACCATGTTGTAGCTATTTTTCTAGAAATGTAAAATGTAACTGTAAAAAATAAGCGGCTTCTCTGTATCTCCATGATTCATTTCTCCAGAAAAGACTTGCAGACCATATGCGGTAGCTCTTGGCTCTTAATACATTTTGTTTCTGTCTTAACTGTCAACTTAGTGTAAAAATAATTGGCTCAAATTGTTTTCTTGTAGTGTAGCTTTCCCTCCGGAATGGAAGGTCTGGCATAGCCTCCTGAATACCTCCCGAGGGTTGGTTCATATTCCTGATATGAATGATGCTATTTATTTCACCCTACTGGTGGATTCGTCATAAAAACTCATGGCAAACGAAATTTGGGACAAAGCTTCAAATTAGAAAGATACAATCCCTTTCAAGCTTCAACATTTGCACACTGGCTTTCGCTCCTTTTATCCACTCAGAACCACTCCAGTCAGGAACCAAGCTGACTTAGAAGATGAAATTCCCTCCTACTACTAATAAAAAAAATTTTAATAAAAAAAGAAATTCCCTACTAACTAGCAAGAGAAACTCTTCTTTCCCATCTTCTCCCAACCACTCAGCACTGACTTCTCTCCTCTCCTGCACTGCTCTTAACTTGGGTATCTCTCAAATCACACATCTTCTTTAACCCTTTTCCTCATCTCCTCTCCTACCTCCAGAAATAATTGTGCTCTTTCCTCTTTTATATATATATATTTTAGATATTTTTATTGATTTCAGAGAGAAAAGGAGAGGGAGGGAGATAGAAGCATCAATGATGAGAGAGAATCATTGATCGGCTGCCTCCTGCACGTCCCACACTGGGGATGGAGCCCAAAACCGGGGCATGAGCCCCTACTGGGAATCGAACCAGTGACCTCCTGGTTCATAGGTCAATGCTCAACCACTGAGCAATGCTGGCTGGGCTCCTGTTTTATGTTTTTGATGCATTGTCCCAAGTCATGAGTGACAATGATCCAGGGTGGTTCGAGGAATATGTCTGTTGTCAAAGGAGCAGAAAGCCATCCATCTTAATGTTTTATGTAATAAAAAACCAGGACCAGAAAGCTCTACAGCCCTTATAAATGCTTAGAAGTCCCCTTCAGAATGCCCACAAATATTTCCACCAATATGAAAGCTAAATAATAGTTGTAATTTGTCCATATTTAAGTAAATTAAAAGTATTCTTTTTAAAAAATATATTTTATTGATTTTTTACAGAGAAGAAGGGAGAGGGATAGAGAGTTAGAAACATCGATGAGAGCGAAACATCGATCAGCTGCCTCTTGCACACTCCCTACTGGGGATGTGCCTGCAACCAAGGTACATGCCCTTGACCGGAATCGAACCTGGGACCCTTGAGTCTGCAGGCCGATGCTCTATCCACTGAGCCAAACCGGTCAGGGCTAAAAGTATTCTTTTAAATGCTATAGAGTATGCCAATGATAATTCCTCATGTTGGTTTTCTAGTATTCTTTTGGCACAGATACAGAATCCTAGCCTCTTATGGGTCCATAGACTTTCATGGGCCAACCTTGATATTTAATTATTATATATACTGAGGCTTATCTGAAGGACTATGCATTCTGAATTCTAAACCACCGACTGATCAGACAGCTTTGCCAACACAACCCTTCTTTTTTAAGCTGCGAAACAATCTCCATGTGTATTCATTCCCTTGAAAAATAGTCAGTGTCTGCTATCTTCTAGGCACTCTTCTTAGGGCGGGAGATATAACAGTGAACAAAATAGACAAGATCCCTGTTTTCTAGAGCAATACATAGTGGGGGAGGGTGGCACAAAGCCAGTAAGTAAGTAAATGGAGAAGACAATTTCAGAGAGTGGTTAAGTGCTATGGGGGTCATAACAGGGTGACGTGCTTGAGAATGTTCTGAAGGGAAGGATGCTACTTTTATTTATTTTTTAAAATATATTTTTACTGATTTCAGAGAGGAAGGGAGAGGGAGAGAGAGAAAGAAACATCAGTGATGAGAGAGAATCATAGATTGGCTGTCTCCTGCATGCCCCACACTGGGGATGGAGCCTACAACCCAGGCATAGGCCCAGACTAATCTAAACGTGAACTCCTGGTTCATAGGTCGATGCTCAACCACTGAGCTACACAGGCCAGACAAGGATGCTACTTTTTAAAAAGTTGTTCACAGGAGATGTCCCTAAGAAGGTGCCCCTCACACAGACCTGAATGGTGAGCAGTAGCCAGACAGGCAGAGATGGCGGGGAAAGCACTCTCCAGGCACAGGGAACCTCAGGGGTAAGCTAAGTGCCACGCGTTTGGGCAGCACCATGCAGCAGGCCATAGGTCTGCATCCTGGCCAACTCAGATCAGCCTTGCCGGTCATGGCAAAGGGCTTTATTCTGAAAACTGTAGAGCAGTGTGAAAGCAGGCGTATGATAGTTCTACCTTTGGAAAGAATACCCTGGCCTCTGTGTGAAGACTGTATATTACTAGGATGAGCATGGAAGGGAGAGAGACCAGGTAGACGCAGTCCAGCTGAGAAGTGGTAGTGATTCGGACAAGGGCAACGGCAGTATACAAAGAAGAGTGAGAATGTCAAATTGCAAACAGTTCTTTGGAAATTTCACAAAGGTAGGAAAATACGAAGAAGAAAATCACAATTCTCCCTAGTTCTGACCATCCAGCGTAATATATCTTAATATCTTGGCATTGTTAAGCAGAAGTAATCGCTATATTATTTTTGATATTTGATATGTGATCATATCATTCAAGCAGTGCACACAATGCAAATACTACATTTTATAAATTACTCTAAATCCCACCACCCAGAAATAACCATCTTTAAGAATAGGCTGATATCATTTAAAGCATCTTCCTATACACAGGGGTTGATCAATGAATGCATGAATCGAAAGAAATATTTGTATAACAATGGCAACAATGGAATCCTACTGGAGATGCTGTTTTTTACCTAAGAGGCATTAAAATGTTTTTTCTTGTACTTAGCAGCAGGAAAAATGGAAGGAAGAAGAGCTAAGTAATTGTTGAACTTCAAAGGAATGTCTCCTTAGTACAAGGGTTAGTTCCTAAAAGATCTCCCCTCGTGGTTAAGAGAAATGGTTATGAAACACGTGAAGATGTTTCAGCAGGAATGGATTGAGATGCTGTGGGAAGATTATACAATTTGGGACTCCTTTGGAACAAAATGGCATGTATTTTACAAATTTTGCCAACACATGATGATGTGAACGCTCCGCTGTGACACCTCCCACAGCCTAGGGGAAAGCAAGTCCCCCGTGGCTTTGAGGGGGCTTGAAACTGGAGCTGCCATAGCGTCCCTCAAATCTACCTCAGGTTTGGAGTCATCGTGTGTTTTTTAAACTACCTATTCCAATTTTTAATACATCAGATCGATTCTGCGCTATTAAAAAAGTTGTGTTGTCACTTGATTGCTCATCACCTCTCTTCAGCGAATACTTTTAATTAATTTATATAGATCATCTTTATAACACACTTTCTATTCTGTAATCATAATCACTAAGCTTATATAGTATAAGTTCTATTAAAATAGACCCCGTGGTTTTCAGTCCTTTAGAATAGCTTCTTCAAATCTGGCTGAGTCCTTTGAGTCATCTCTTGATTGCCTCCTTTTCACTGTCAATTGCTTTTTGTTCTCACTTCCAGAAAGAGTCATTCATGACTACTGCGTTTCTCATGGCTCTTTTTTTTTAATATTTGAGGATGCCTTCCTGATACTTTAAAATTGAACACTATAGTGGCTCACTATACTATACTCGTGCTATGCTTTCTTTCCCTTATAATTTTGCAGCCATTACTCCATGTTTACAATTATTCACTATTGCTGTGCAAATCAGAGGCCACCCTTTATAGGTAATTTGCTTTTTCTGCTTGGATCCAAAGAATTCTTTCTTTTTATCCTCATGACTCAGTAGCAGAGCTAGGTTTAAGTCTAGGTGTTGAACGCTCTGTGTCAAAATTTTCCGCAGTACACTCAATGGGCTCTTTAAATCTGATAATATCGTATCATATCTTTAAAGATACCTTTTATTCCTTGTGTATTGTTCGGCACAGAGGGACATCAATGATTATGCTTTTGGATCAGCTTTGTCTCTCTGTCGTATCTATTAGTTTCTTTATAATTTAATCTTTTTGTCATTTTCATCTGTATTCATAGCGAGTATGTCAATTCTTTCTTCTGTGCCAGTAATTCAATTTTCAGAAGTGTCTGCTCTGTTTCTGGATGTTTCTAATTTATTGATTGATTCTAAAATGATGTCTTTGGTCCTTAGTTTGTTTCCTTAGGTCCACAGTCTCTTTTTTTCATCTCGCCCAATTGTTTCATCATTCGGCCATTAAACTTCGGTTTTTACTAAAACCATTCTTGCATAGTAGAAAGTGTGTGAGGATTTTCTTCTCTTTTTTTGAATAAAGTTCTAGATTTAGTTCCTTATGCTGTGACCCTTGCATTTTATTTCTTCCCTTCCCTCTCTTCTCTGTCTCTCTGTGTCCTTCCCTTCCTCCTTCCTCCCTTGCTTGCATATCTGCCATGCTATTTTTTTTTTCCATCTTGCTGGTACTTGGGCAGCTTTGCCCAGACCTAGTGTAACTTCTCAAATCACTTCCCACCTTTTTGGAGGGATCCGCTTGCTTTCTTCTTCAAGCTATTTTATTGCCTGAATCTATTCACTTTTTCTGCAGTCTGAAGACATTGCAGAAGGAGGCAGAAATTGTCCAGGGAAGTAGCTCAAGCTGTCTGTTTGTAGTCTTGGTTAGATTTTCTGGGCTGTGCTTTCTCAGATATTTTGGGGAATATCCCTATCATCAGCATTCATTTCACCAGCTCGTAAGGGGGAGAGGGAGAGACCAAGGACAGCCTTTTATAATTAACTGGAGGGTTTCCTGTGGACCTGTAGCTACACTGCAGATAACCTAGAACTTCAAGGGATTCCCATTACAGTGGGGCCCTGGAGTCTTCAGTTACGTGGAGTCAGCCCTTTGCTCCCTTACTCCCGTGTCCCGTGTTTCCATTGCTGCTCAGTAGAGGGAGGAAACAGATAAGAACATTCAAGGAGTGTGCTTTTCTCCAAAGTTAGGGTTATTGGTGAGAATTCTCAGAATTTTATTGACTCGCCTCTCTGGGGAGTGAGAACAGGATGAAGACCCCAGCAACACCGTGCCTCTTTACCCTGCTCCAGAGTCTGCTGTTTTCTTTCCTCGGCTGACAGTTTTGAGGTTTATTTATATTTGTCTATGTTCCTTTCCTTGATTTGTTACTATTGGGTATTTTTGTTACTAATGTTTACTTTTTTTTTTTTTTTTTTTTTTTTTTTTTACATTTTGTTAGGTTCTTAGGAAGGGAAGGTCTATGAGGCAGTTAAAATTGATCAGCTTGAATCAGACTCCGGGATATATCTGGAGATAGTTGTCTTGCTAATGAATTTGAAAGATGAAGGACAGAGAGGAGTTAAGGCTACATGTTTAGCCTTAGCCACCGGGTGGATGATGAATGGATTGGGTTCGTGGTGGGAGAAGGAATGAGGAGTTCCGTTTTGGCATTTTAAGTTTGAGAAGCTTGACATCCACATGGCAGTGCGGAGCAGGTGGTTGGATTTCCAAGTCTGAAGCTCATGGGAAAGATGCTGAGCATGTAGATGGTATCTAAAGCCATGCACCTGGAGGAGAGCACCTAGAGAGAGAGATGTAAACAGGGAGTGCATAACGAGTATTGGAGATCTCTGGGCTCAGCGTAAACTGTTCTTAATCTAACGAACGTCTGACATCTTTCAGGGTAAATCTATCAGGTTAATGACCGGTATGAATTAGTGAGAAATGTGGAGCAGTGAATATTTTTAAAGATGGGAAAATTTACATTTCTACATCTACACAGTAACACTAGTAAAAGGTACCCTTTTGGAGATCATTTAGACTTGTTTTTAGCTATTTACACATCCGTGATATACAGTTGAAGATGATACAGATTTGATTTTTAAATAAATAGTGGTAAATTATTAGTTACAAAGACTCAATTTTTTCTGTATTCAGAATGAATTCATAGATACATTTTTATTGAATACATACTTTTACAATTAAATGCAGCTTTTGCTCATAGAAGATGGACATTATCAATTTAATGCACTACTATATTCTGAGGGATTGTGCTTCCTGAAAAGAACACTGAAAATTAAGAAACAAATTCTAGATCCAACTCTGCCAGTAATAATGGCAGTAATAAAAGGTAACAATATCAAACACTCACCATCCTGTCGGTGTGACAGGCACTGTTTTAAGCCCTGTACATAGATATATGTCTTCAAGAAGTTGTGTAATTACAGTTTCTAGCTACTTAATCTCCCTGGACTTTCAGCTTTTCATTTGTAAAGCCAGTCTTCCCTCTGGCTCTGAAATACAGCATAATTTATCTTAGAGTGTACAGTTTTATCAAGAAATGTGAAAATGTTTTAATGATCTTCTTAACCAAAGCAAATGAAAATAGA
Organism: Myotis daubentonii; assembly: GCF_963259705.1. NCBI lineage: Eukaryota > Metazoa > Chordata > Mammalia > Chiroptera > Vespertilionidae > Myotis > Myotis daubentonii. Next base: position 17,446,110 of record NC_081841.1, read on the forward strand.
TTCTTCTATAGTGGGGGGGCAGAGGGGGAGATGAACCATTATGTAGCAAAGATTAACCAGCAGAGGGAGGACATTATGGAGAGTTTGGTCAACTAGGACCATGTCACAGATGTATCTTCCCTCCCACTTTTGCTCATGCTGTTTCAGATCCTAGCCTGTGTTCCAGGTCACGTCGGTCATGTCCTCCTTGCAGTTAGAAATAACCAACCCTCACCTGAACTGCCAGTTTTCTGTGCCTTACATTTGGGTGTTTGCATACATTGTAATATTCTCAGTGAGACTCCAAGCTACTTGAGGGCAGGGACAATAGCCCTTATAGCCTCATTCATCACTGTTTAAATCAGTTGTCTGGATGTGTATAGAGTGCATATAGCAATTGAAATGCAGGCTTCTCTATACAAAGTGAAACAATTTTACTCAAACTAAAAGCATAACATTGTCTGAAAGACGTTGACCTGGGAATCAAGACATGCGTCCCAGCTCTGTTGCTGACCTGCTTGGGTGGCCTTCGGTGGGCCAGTCTCTTAGCTTCAGCTCCCCATCAGTCAGATGACAGTATCGATATGTGTATTCCCGGGGTTACGAGGCTGCGGGCACTGAATGAGATCGTGTATGTGAAGGTCTTGAAGAAAAACAGTGCGTAGCCGTTCCTCTCAAGCCAGATGTGGGGCACAAGACCAGTCACCCTCAACCAGTTCTCAGAAACATTGAGGTTTGTGAACCGCTGCCTTCTCCCAAAACCCACACCCCAAACGCAAACGGATTGATTTCTAGCCTCCTATTGATTCTGTGTAAATATAATTTATTTAGCAGATTACATTTAATGCGGATTACTTCTCAAATCAAAGAAAGACGGGTTTGGTAATAATGTGAGAATGATTAGAAGCCAGTGGATACAAAGTGGTGGGTCCCACAACCAAACACTTAATTTTCAACTCCATCCTTCCTTAATTATGCTCTTTGTATTAATTCCATGTAATCACTTGAAGAGCTCTTGTGAATTGTGTCTCTCTCTATACAAGTATGAGTGAAAGCGTCCCACGTTGCACCAGCACGGGAGTGCCGTGTCAGCAGTGCGTCTGCGGTGCTGTGAGGACCTTGGCTGTCACAGCCGTATCTGCCGGGGACAACCTCTGCCTGTTGCAGGGGCACACGGTGTTCTCACTGCCGTGTGACCACCATCCTACGGCCACGGCCAGTCAGCCTGCACCGCACACCAGGAGACACTGCTTTCACACGGGGTCTTGAAGGGCCTCCACATGCTGATTCTGTAGACTTCAGAAGTCAATCATGTAATTGTCTCAAATACCTATTGCTCTTGCAGTGAGGTTTTAGGCACACACAGTCCTGGAATCCAGATTTTTAAAGCAAAATTGAGATGAGCTGGCAAGTCAGACTCCCCCAAATGATATCAATCTAATGCCTTAAGCTGTTCCATGAAGTGTAAGAAATAATTGGGGTCCCTGACAGTGCACTAATTAGAACAGTTCTATTGTATTTGAAGCAAGTCAGCATCGCCCTTTCAATAAATACAAATCAGTACATAAGATCTTGCCGGGATTCCTTTGTCTATGAAATAATACAAATAAAAATTGGTAATGTATGGTGGTTCTTTAAAAAACAAAACAAAACTGTACAGAGTGTTATTGTATGTGACCAGCTCATGTAATAGATCTAAATATCGACTGTTTTGATATTGTGTGTCATTTCAAAATGTAGATCAGAGATGTCCCTAAAATAGTTTGCAATTTTACCTTACTGTATATTTGGCTTTCTTAACATCTTAACGCAGTGTCTTATGAACATTCTCTCTACCTAAAAAATAAGGATTTTTTTTTTTTTTGCAGTATGGCAGTTACTTGCCCAGTTGCTAGGTAACAGGCCAGATATCTATAGCTTTATCTGAACACATAACAGATTATTCTTTAGCGACAATTATTTATATCCATTATAGTAAGGTATGCAGTATAGGTGATTAGACAAACTGTTGATTTACTTACTGTGTATTTGCAAGAAAGCATGCAGTGATTCGAAAAGCTAGGTTCTAATCTTTTTCAAAAGTGATTATTAATATTCACCACTAAGAAGGATCAGTTTGTTAGCGAAGCAGCAATAGCTAGGTTGTTTATTTGATAATCCTTCCAACTGGCTGATCAAAACCAACAGCATGGGCACACCTTTCCAGCTAATTATATTGCACATCATCTGAGAAGGGATATTTTGTTCATCCATGGCATCTATTCAGATGTTAAAAAGTTTGAATTTTGTGAGAATTGATATTACTCTTTTTGTCATTTGTCACTTCTCATATTATAAATATTCAGGGCATCTAGCACTATACTGGGAAGTCCCGATTGATTAGGGATATGTTCTTATTTAAAAACATTACAATGTATTGGGTTTGTTTTTTTAAAATCTTTTGGTACAGAGCTGAGAAATCGCAGCAGCTTGTCATCAGTGTTACATAATCAGCAATGGTGCTTTGTTAGAAATCTTTTAACAAAAGTTACCATTAAAGAAAAGATCTGCAACTTAAGCATTACAACCAGTGAATTTAAGTAGTAACGAAGGAAGATAATCTTTCCACTGTTCCTGGATTTTGTCTATAGTATTTGCCTTTAATCAAGTGGATTCATTTGCTTGAATGCTTCTTCAAGTATGCCATGTATGTGAAGTACATATTCATTCCAGGTTCATTTTCCTCCTGCCATTTATATTGATAAATTTAGATCATTATTAGATAGATTTTATGCATTGAATTAATAGTCATTTGTCGAAGTCTTTTTTTTAATCCTCACCTGAGGATATGTTCATTGATTTGAGAGAGAGAGAGAGAGAGAGAGAGAGAGAGAGAGAGAGAGAGATTGACGTGAGAGAGAAACATTCATCGGTTGCCTCCCATAAACACCCTGATCAGGAATCGAACCTGAAACCTTTTGGTGTACAGGACAACGTTCCAACTAATTGAGCCACCCAGGGCTGTCATTGTCTTTTTAAAATAAAATTCAAAATGGTATTTTATCCTGTAGTGGAAAAAAGACATTTGTCAAACATGCACTTTTGTGGTGGAATGGCTGTAATTAGTCCATCAACCATGGGATAATTATGATACAGTTTTCTTTATAGCCAAAGAAATGTCACAATATATAATGTTAGTATGCAGGTTAGTCTTTAAAAATGTCATTTATAGGACAGTAACACAAGAAAAACCTTGGAGAATATTTGTTCTGAGACTATTTTTTTTTACAGCCAAAGGAATGCCTTCTGTAGAATCAGAAAACACAGACAAAACTGAGGCATTAGCTGTCTGTTGGGTGAACTCAAGATAACCTTGTCTTTACAAGTCGGCATACCAGGAAGCTAGTTTATATAGAAAATTGTTTAATGCGGAAAATTGCACTTTAATAATACCACTAATTAAATGCCTGCATTCAATGAAATGCAGCTCTCGATGCTCAGAAAGCTGTAAAAGCCACCTGGAATGATTGATCACTCTGAATGTCTGCAGTCCTGAATAAACCACAGCCAATGCATATATTTTATTGACTATGGACCGAAGGCCTGAGCAATTTACAAGACAATTGAAAATAATATATTTGATTCTACACTACCGTGTTCAGTTATCCCTCTGGCATTTAAATACCAAAAGTGAAATGGAAATCACCCCTCCGGTTTTTTCTCCATTTTCCATATTCACAGTGACGTACTGGTTTGCTGCCGTTTTAGAAAACATGCTGTTATACAAATCGTCATGTATTATAAAATTTAAAAAATCTTTTCAGGCAGGGAATCAAAGCAGATATCTGTTTACCATAGAACAACATTTCTCTGTTATGGAGAAATTTACTGCAAGATTGTATTATGTCTTTTTCTCTCTTATATTTATGGGGGAAAAACTGTATTTATACAGAACTTCTGAAGAACCTATCCATCTTGTGAAGCTAAGCATACCTTTGAATTCCAGTTCAGGTTGATTTAGTTTATATTCATGTTTCCAATTGGCATATTGTTACCAAAGCCCAGCTCCTGAGATTGCCACCTTCCCTGGTGTCTTATTTTAGACTAGAGGCCCAGTGCACGAAATCATGCACAGGTAGCTCACCGCCGCTTGCTGCTGCTCGCCACCCCACTCACAGGCCGGGGAGGGGTGCGGGGGGGGGGGGGGGGGACCGAGAGGTGGTCAGTGTACCTCATGGCAACTGGTCAAGCGGTTGTTCCGGTCATTATGCTTATGGTCCCTGACCTTTTATTATATAGGATGCTTGTCATTTTAATGGACTTCCACCATCGTGTCTGTCTTTTGTGGTGGTTGTTGCTAAATCATTTTAAATGATTTTAATGGAAATCTTTTTTTTCCCTCTTGATACCTGAGCCTCTCTTCTATAGAGAAACTAGGTAATCCTAAATATGAGCTGTTATTGTCTCACGTTGAGGCTCTACTTACTTGTTTTAAAAAAAGAAAGAAAAAAAAGAGGGAGCACTGTAGCCACAGGAAATAAAACTTACAGATTTGTCAGGAGGTCGCTATCCCAGGATATCCAGGCTCCATTCTGAAAAGCGTCGGAGATGGTTCTGTTGTGTATTGTTAACAGATATTTTATACTTTTTATCAATAGTTGTAACACTATGCACACACCCACAAAAAGAAAAAAGCTGAAAAATCTCAGTATTTAGCTCCCTTTTTGTTTATCAGGCATTGTGGAACTCTCAACTGAGGGTGAGATTAATATTGAATAATCATTTCAAAAGGAATTGTCCTTTCTGATTGAAAACAAATGATTCGAATCATGCATGCATGAGTGTGTGTGTGAATATGAAAACTCCAAGAGAATTATTTTCCAATATTCAAGGTGCCTGAAAGCCTAAATATGTTTATCTATGCTATGCAGATTAAAGATTATTTTTAAGGATTTAAAGATTATTTTATGGCACTTTTTCTCAAAAGACCTGCAGACACTGTTTAAAGAATTTAAAACTAAGGTTTATCAAATGCCACAAAAACATAGAAAGAACAGGAATTGAAATGGAGGCAAGGGGTTGGACAAGAAGCGGGAAGAATAAACACAGTAAAATGAGGAAGAAAAGAGGGTTAAATTTATGACATGTCAGTAGAAACCCTGGTGTAAGTTGCTGCATTCCTTCAGGGGAATGGCGAGGAAGAATGAGCTTGGCATTGCTCGGCAGACCTTGAATTATATCTTAGCTCCCCCACTAACTAGCGGGGTGTGCTTTTGGAAGAATTGCCTGACTTTTCTGAGCCTTGTTGTCCTCATCTGTAAAATAATGAAATGTCTAGCCTGCATGGTTATTCTGAGGACTAACAGATAGACCGGTAGACGGATAGCCCTCTGATGCACAGTAGGTGCTGAATAAACCCTAGTTGCTATTTTTTGAAGGTTCCTATATTCCTTACAGACATTTAATGCCTTCATCCTTAGCCTGCTCATCTCAATACATCTTCAAAGTTAGGACCCCAATCGATCAATATTTTCAAACCACGTGGACCTGAAAAATCAGAGCCAGGATGAGAACTTAAGGCCCCAAGCAAACCTAGAGTAGCTGACTATGGCCTCACACACACACAGGTGGTCCCCTGTGCGGCACCAGGGGGCGCCACTCACACAGACAGTATGCACAATGTGATGCCTTGCTCATTAGATCTGCTTTGTTAGTCTCTGCCTTTGAAAAAGCATAAAAATCAAGGCATGAAAAAGAATTTTTTCGGTTTTACAACAACTTGGATTTTTAAAATCCCTTGTATAAAAGGGGATGGGGGGACAGCCTGCTCCCAGATGTCATGTATACTGACATCTCTCAACAGTGATGCCAGTATACTGCCAACAGTGGAGTTGATTGAACAGTGAAACATACTGGTCATCATATCAATTATGTCATCTACATGCCTACAATGTATTTAATTGATTTTGTTTCACCAAAGTGATTACATTAACGACTTGTTTCCATGAGACACTCCAGTTTTTTCCCCTCTCTTCCTCCTCTCCTGTTACCAGCCTTCTTCCCCATGTATTTATCATGTGCCTGTTATGGGCCTCAATCTATATTAGGCATTATTAGCTCTGATAACAGAGACAGACGCCTGGCCCTCAAGGAACTGCCTCACTGGTCGGGGGGAGGCAGACAAGTAAACCAGAAATTATTATAGATTTTGTCATCAACAAAACTCTGTTGGCTTTTCCAGAGTTTAGGCAGTGAGACTCTGTAAGTGTTCAAAAGTTAGACAAGGCTACCTAGAATGGGATCTTTTTTCTCATCTTTTATAAAATAACTTTTTTCATCCTTGTATACAAGTAATATATCCTCATTATAGGAAAATGTTAGAAAATATAGAGAAGCACAAAAATAAAATAATTTGCTTTACCTCTACATTTTAGTATGTACCCTTCCATAATTTTATATATACAATTTTAATTAAGACATTACAATGTATGTATATACCCAAGCTATTTCGAAGTAGAAAATAAAGATTGGATGACAGATTTGGTTCCTCCGGTAGACTGTAAGCAGTTTAAAGGCAGGTACTAAACCTCCACACCCTCATGTGCCCACTGAAGCCTCCTATATTTATGTTCAGTAAATATATGTGGAATAAGTCATGTTGGAGGTTGATGGATGGGTTTGTGAGTACATGGCTAGATTGTTTTATTTCTCACTTAAAATTAAGATTAAAACATTTCATATGACATTTGCTAGATTCTTCTTGATGAAGACAAGGGTAACTGGATAATTCTTAAAGGATGCCTTCTATTTCTAGCTTGAATCCTTTCAAAACTAGAAAGTTTCCCTGATCCATGTGGCTCTGCCACAACCTTTTGCAGCAAGGATTCAGAATCTGGAGAAGGGGCCACACACAAATGGATATACTAGATAAGAAATATAAATTTAGAAATTACTGGGGGGAGCCAGGCAGAGACCTACTCTCTAGTGGGATGGCTCCCCGAATCTCTAGACCCATAGCTTTTTATTTACTAGAATATACATTTGCCCTTTAGCAAAGCAAACAGACATCAATGGTAAGGTTTGGTAAACAATAAAGGATTATCAGGTTAGGGCAGTGGTTGGCAAACTCATTAGTCATCAGAGCCAAATATCAACAGTACAACAATTGAAATTTCTTTTGAGAGCCAAATTTTTTAAACTTAAACTATGTAGGTAGGTACATTGTTATTAACTTAATTAGGGTACTCCTAAGGCTTAGAAAGAGCCATACTCAAGGGGCCAAAGAGCCGCATGTGGCTCGCGAGCCGCAGTTTGCCGACCATGGGGTTAGGGGATTGCCTTCAGCCATTCAGCCAGCAGCAGGGTAATACAATGCTGGTTTTTCAGCCCTTGCTGAATATCACAGTCCATCAGCTTTCTGACAGACTTCTCGCATTTATATGTTAACTACTTTTTGGTCTTTGCCTCCAGCATGGCTCCATTGGTTAAATGTTGTCCTGTGCACCAAAAGGTCATTGGTTCGATTCCTGGTCAGGGCACATGCCTGGATTGCAGGTTCAATCCCAGTAGGGGGCATGTAGGAAGCAGCCAATCAGTGTTTCTCTCTCTCTCTCTCTCTCTCTCTCCCTCTCTCCTTCCCCTCCCTCCCTCTCCCACCTCTCTCCCTAAAATCAATAAAAACATTTTTTAAAAAAACTGGAATGCTTCCATATTTTAAGCAAGCAAACAAAACCAAAATCACCCCGTGAAACAAAACACAACAACAACAAAACCTTTATTATTACAAAAAACATAACATTTCTCTTTTATGGCTTTATTAATTCACTCATGCTTGACACATATGAATTATTGAAGAAGAAGGAAGAAAGCTAATTTCCACGTCCTCTAACACTAGTTCTCACTTACTGGATATTCACCCTGTTGTACTGCCCGAGTGATGGGTCAGGACGTGTTTCTTCAAAATAAGCTTTGATGAATGCTGTTCTCTTCTTATTTCTAGTAATGGAAGGTCAACCTGGTCATGTTGATAGCTGTATGTTTGTAGAGATCTCCTGACTCATTAGAAGTTGTATGGAGTGACAATCAAGATGGCACCTCAGCTCCTTCTTGGGCAGAATGTTAAGTGAGATGCCCATCTCTAAGCTCTCTCTTTCTGTTGTTTTCTCTTTAGTTGCAGGAGGGATTGATCAGTTAGGCTGTAGGTAGACTGCAATCCAGTGTTCTTGTAGGTGCCAATATACTTAACTACATAATGTTTTTATGAGTCACTCAGACCCAAACTGGCCCCATTAGCTTGGCTCTGTTGCTATTCCAGTTAATTACAGTGATCTAATTGTATAATTTAGCTATATCTGCATAGTAACCTGAAGGCCAAGGGCTTTACTTTATTGTACAATTATGCTGAATAAACTCACAGTAAAAATAGAATTGAAATTCCTCTTGTAAAACACCACTTTTAAAAAGCTGGTTTGGGGCTTTTCACAATGCTTTGATGCGTTATCATAGAAAGCAATCTAAAAATATCATGTGATATCTACCTGTACTCTAAAGCCATTAAATACTATTTTCTGTGATGGCCCTTGTCTTCAGTTTATTTAACTAAAGGGTTTGGTATCCCCATAGTTTCTGATTGTGAAGATCTCTTTGCAAATTCTTGATCATTGTAGCTCATTTTAATGATGTTCCCTATTGTCAAATGAAACAAAAGATTAACCACTGTTCAGGCTTTAAATAAGTGTTCTCGTCCATGTGAATTCAACGAAGTCAATTAAACACATAATTTATTGAGTTCTTAATCTGGGTAGGGCATTATGCTAGAATCCTGGAATACAAAGATGTGTATGTAATGTCTGCCATGTGAGGGAGGAGCAAGCATGTAAACAGACAGTCTGTCCAATTATATTGGTAGATTACAAGGTGCATTGGAGGCAGCAAGGAGGCATGCGTTGCTCTACATAGAGAGGTCAGGGAAGGCTTCTCAGAGGAGGTGACGTTGAGATGAGTCTTCTAGGATGATCAGGAGTTCACCAGGAAAACCTGAGAAGACAAGGGAAAGAGTCCCTTAGGTAAAGAAACAGCATGTGCTAGTGATGAAAGGAATCACTAGTAATGTAGTATGGGTGGGTATGAGGAAGAGGAGGGGAGAAATGAGGCTATGAGACTTCAGCCTTCCAGCGATAGAAGGGCATTGAGGAGACCTTAGGCAGAGATGTGGTGCAGTTAGATTTGTAGGTGGGAGGGTCACTTGGGTGCATTCTGCATTCCTGGTGCTCTGCTATGTTGTTTGTATTTAAAGACCAGCCCCTCCTTCCATTTTTATTATAGTTCCTGCAGGGCTTGATCTAAATTCTAGCATGTTCCAAGCCACATGAACTGAGGAAGGCTGAACTTAAGGGCCACAGGCCAGCAGGTTGCCTACTTCAGTTATCCGTTAACTTGTTATACCAACGTTTAGGTTGTGTCATCGCTATAGTCCTTGTGTGGGCCATTTCTACCTCCTGTGCACTGCTCACAAAACCAGTGCTCTTTTGATTACAAGCCCTGACTTGCCTTGATGTTGGATGCAGTCCCTGAGTATGCTGATCGTCTGTGTCCATTCACTCAGCATATACCTGGAGGCCTGCTATGTGTCCTGGGCTGGCGACCTAGGGGGATGAAATGGCCCCTGCCTTCTGCCATTTGCAAACAGGTAAACAATTCCTACAGAGTACAATGAATGCCGTAGTAGAGGAACTGAAGGAACAGAAGGGAGAGGGAGAGAACCAGGAATGCTTCCTGCAAGTGGCGTCTATGTCTTCTGAAGAAGGAAGCAAAGAGGGGTGGACAGGAATGTCCAAGTGCAAGGCAGACAGACAAAGGAGCTGTTGAGAACCGGAAGCTCCTCAGGCCAGTGTGTGGAGGAGGGGAGGAGGGAGGTGATTAGAGAAGGCGCTAAAGAGGTCAGGGGGGACCAGAGCCTCCAGCGGGTACACCAGGGGGTTCTAAACAGGGAGAATTAACACGGTCAGCTCTGCAGAAAGATTGTTCTGAGAGCAAAGAGAGCAAATTTGAGAAGATAAAAGCTGTGTCCCTCTGTTACTCAGCTCTGAGAGTGATTCTGGTAAGAAATAATGAGAGCTATGACCAAGTTAGCATCTGTGGAACGGAGAGACAAAGATGGGTCTGAAGGAGAGGCGAGGAGGTGAAATTGCCAGGGGTTGTGGATCATGGGTGTAGAGATGAATAAGAGGGTGAAGTCAAGGATGAAAAAGGAGGCTCACAGTCCACAGATGGCACAGTTTTCCAATGGGTGCCACTGTTGTGATATGAGTTACACTTCTGTGTGGATCTGAGAGCCACACGATAGTCACATACCCTTACTATGCCTTCTCCTCCTTGGTTCATTTTTATATTGTCAAAAATAAAACTCCTTTCATAAGCCTTATGTAGCCCTGCACATTGTTTCTACCTTTTATATGATTTTACTTCAAAACCACTGAGGAAGGTTAGGCAATGGCAATGCCCTCCTTGTGCAGATGCAAATCCATCGTGCGCAGAAGCACACGGCCAGCCCAGGTGGCAGGGGAGGATTGGAATCCTCGCCCTGCTTCTTCATTCTCGACTGCATTGTGTGCTTTGAAGATAAATCACTAGATTATGTAATCCTGACAAAATGGAATTCATTTTTTGTTTTTGCAGCAAATAGTCATTGTTGAGCTTCTAGAGTTGAATATAAAGTTTTCCTCTGAAGCTTATCTCTTTTCAATTTGTTATCTGCCCACAGTGAGTCTGTTTTGGAATAGCTCATGCCTCTAGAGGGCTCACTGTGTGCTTTGCCTAGTATTAATTCACTGAATCATTTAATCTGGTGAGGGAGACATTGATGGCACTTCCCTGTGTGTGTGTGTGTGTGTGTGTGTGTGTGTGTGTGTGTTAATCCTCACCTGAGGATATTTTTTCCACTGAGTTTTAGAGAGAGTAGAAGGAGAGGGAAGGAGGGAAGGAAGAAATGAGGGGAGAGAGAGAGAGAGAAGTTGCCTCCCACATGTGCCCGGACCAGGGACCAAACCTGCAACCTAGGTATGTTCCCTTGACCTGGAATTAAATCCACCACCCCTCTGTGCATGGGCTGACGCTCTAACCACTGAGCTACCGGCCAGGGCAATGTTGTCCCCCTTTGAGATGAGGAAACTAAGGCACTGAAATGGGAAGTAACTTGTCCAAGGTCCCCAAGCCACAGGCAGCTGAGCCAGGGATTGAACCCAGACATAAAGGCTTCGGAGCTTCTCACTTAGCTGATAACAAATACATGAGCTTAATTGAGGGTGGACAAGTCCAGGACATAATCATTAGTTTTCAAACCCTGCTCAGGAGAATTTGTGTAGGAGATTTTCTTTAACTTTGAAAAAAGGTTTCTGAAAGCAACAGCAGCCGCAGCAAACCTTCACAGCGGTGCTCAGGATCCTTTTAGAACGGGTCAGGCCTGCCCTGGAGAAGGTTCATTTGTCCAGAAATAATCTCGGCTGAGCTGGGCCTCACTGAGGATCAGATCAAAAGCAAGGCAGCATCTCAGAGGGAGATTGGATGAGTCGTCCCCGCCCCAGAATGGCTCATTTCATGTTTTAATCATTTTATTGCTAAACTTTATGGTTAAAATTCTGGTAAAAATCCAAAGATGAGGGGGGAAATCAGCTCTTTTGCACCTAAACAACTTTGGGGCAAGATACAAAATGTGCTTTCATTGTGACATGGTGTGAGTCAGTAAAATCTGTTTTGTATCTGTGTTACAATTCAAGTTTTTAGCAAAGAGGTTTTCCTTAGGCAGTTTTCCGTGTTATTAATTTCTGGTTTCTTTCTCCTTGTGTGTGTGTGTGTGCATTTTTGCAAATATTTTTCCAATTGTATTTACTTTTCTAAATATCTTTGTGAGTTTTCTTTTTTTTTTCTATATTCAGATGATTTTAACCAAGTTCCTAAGCCCTTTGTTCAATAAATCTCCACCTTTCTTGTCTTCCACCCTCAACCTTCTGTTTTTATAGATCATTTAAAAGAATATTGCCCTAACCAGTTTGGCTCAGTGGATAGAGCGTCGGCCTGTGGACTCAGGGGTCCCAGGTTCAATTCCGGTCAAGGGCATGTACCTTGGTTGCGGGCACATCCCCAGTGGGGAGTGTGTAGGAGGCGGCTGATCGATGTTTCTCTCTCATCGATGTTTCTAGCTCTCTATCCCTCTCCCTTCCTCTCTGTAAAAAATCAATAAAATATATTTTAAAAAATAAATAAATAAAAATAAAAGAATATTCTATGCACCCTAAACAGTAGGAGCCCTGTGCCACCTCTTAGACACCTTCCTCCCAGTGAAACTGATTGATCTCCTGAGTCCACGTTCAAGCCCAAGGTACCTAGTTTTGTGAAGGAAATTGTGTGAGATGTTCTTCCAGATGCTCTAATAAAACTCAAATATATCACATCTGCTCCGTTCCCTTAAACTAGTAATCTTCTAATTCCATCAGAAAAGCAATCAAATTTGGCATGCTTCCTAATGTTCAGCTTCTTATTACTTTGGAGTTCATTCCGTCTAGGTGTTAAGAGATTTTTTTTTCTTCTTACTCTCACAATATTGCAAACTTGCCAAATTACGATTGCCTGGGTCACTTCCATCATTTGAAAAACCAGGGCTCTCTTTTTCTTTTGCCCCATTTTGTAGCGCCTACGTCTTTGGATTCCTGTTGATTCTACGCCTTCCGTGAACCAGGTTCGTTATTTATAGGGGATGGCAGTGACAGCGAGGAGAGTCAGGCAGACGATCTCCCTGGGGTTCTGTACCTGGGGCTCTCTACTCACACTCACACCATGCCCACGCCGTCCTGACTGACTCCATCACCTCCTCCTTACCCGCCAGCAGGCCTCTGCTCCACCCCAGGTGCTGTCATGTATAACCTCCTGGTCCCCTTACAGGATCCATTAGCATCAGTTCATCTGCTTTTGCCGCCCTTTAGACAAGAACTCACAAGTAGTTGATTTTTATCTGCCTGTTCCCTGTTCTCTCATGATTCTGTTGATTAGAGAATAAAGGTATTTTTACCTCCAGGACGATGACTGTCCTTTTCAACTGCGCCTGGAGTATTCTTTGAATCTTCGCTTCTTGAACTTCATGATGAGGGGTGCTGTAGGGCCTGGTTCAGGACAGCCGCCCCCGTGATTCCTTTCCTCAAGTCTAACCAAGCCTACACCCAGGTGCCGCCTCGTTAGGTTGTATTGTTCTGTCCCACGGTCTTTGCTTCTTCCTTTTTCATGATCTCATCCTCATTTAGAGTTGACCCTTGAACAACGTAGGTTTGAACTGCATGGGTCCATTGAAATGTGGATTTTTTTTTTCAATTGACCACAGTTCACTTGGCCCGCATAATTCAAGTCCTCGTTGTTTTAAGGTCACCTGGCAGTTGGGAACCCGCGTACTGGGGAGGTGGGTGATGACTTATATTTTATACCCAGATTTTGAACTGCACAGGTGGCCAGTGCCCCTAACTCTCTATTGTTCAAGGGTCAACAAACTCATCAATAGGTACTTTCTTTCTATATATTTTACTTCTTTTTTTTTTTAGCTTTGTATCATGTTATACTTTTCTGAACAAACAAATTCAGCTATATTTCAAATTGTGTTGGGGACTTAATTATTCAAGGCTTATTTCAGGAGGAGTGGAAATCTTTTTATTTCATGTATTTGTTCATTAAACCAATATTCAATGACTACCTTCTAGGTGTCAGATACTGGGCTACAAAGATGAGCCCCTCCTTTCAAAGCCCAAGGTGGCAAAGGAATCAGCAGTGGAAACAGCTCTAACCGGGTGAGATATGTGTTATGACAGGTTTACAAAGTGTAGCAGGGGCACTGCCCTGAGGAGATGAAGGCTCTGAAGAAGAATCTAACTGTAACTCGGGGGAATTGGGATGAGTTTTCTAGGCAGACAAGGGGGATGGCTTTTCATGGAGCCTTACAAGATGGGTACTCTCAACTTGTCCTGATTCCTCCTTCCAGACCAGCCCATCGTTGTATTATTGGCATAAAGGAGGATGCAGAAAGCTACAGGAAACACAGGCACAGAGGCTGGAGTGAGACTATAAGTATTAGTATTGTGTGTTAGTTTGCAAGGACTGCTACCAACAAAATTCCACAGACTGGGTGGCTTCAACAACAGAAATTTACTTTCTCACAGTTCTGGAGGGTCAAGATCAAAGTGTTTGGTTTCTCCAGAGGCTCTCTCCTTGGTGTGTAGATGGTGGCCTAACACGGCCAACCCTCTTTCTGGAATGTCTGTTTCCTAATCTCCTCTTCTTATAAGAACATCAGTCCTATGGGATGAGGCTTGCTGGGGTTGCTCACCCTAACAACCTCCTTGTAATTAAATTACCTCTTTAAAAGCCGTATCTCCAAGTAGAATTACATTCAGAGGGGCTGGGGGTTAGAGCTTCTGCATAGGAATTGGTGGAGGGCACACAATTCAGCCCATAAGCGTTTGTATTTAGTGTGGTAGCGTTGATCCTTTGGCATAACTGGACTTCGGAATCACTTGGCTTCGTTAAAGGACACACGATGAGCTGTATCTGCCGAGCAAAGCTATTTCAATGTTTTAAACTTATACTAAATGTTACTATAAATGTCCTAGATTCCCCAGGTAGCTCTGTTTAGAATTAAAATATCGTTTATAGAAGTCACACCTCATTAAATATGGAACTTTGTCCCTAAAGACCCAGGATACATGATAGTGTCTGAACCCTTTCAGTGCTGCAGCGGAAGCCACATCACATTCATTTCCATGGATAAAATGATTAGGCTTGCCGAAACCGGTTTGGCTCAGTGGATAGAGCATCAGCTTGTGGACTGAAAGGTCCCAGGTTCGATTCCGGTTAAGGGCATGTACCTGGGTTGCGGGCACATCCCCAGTAGGAGATGTGCAGGAGGCAGCTGATCGATGTTTCTCTCTCATCGATGTTTCTAACTCTCTATCTCTCTCCCTTCCTCTCTGTAAAAAAATCAATAAAATATATTTTAAAAAAATAAATAAATAAAATAAAATAAAATAAAATGATTAGGCTTTAAATGGCTTAATTTCCAGTAATCTGTTCCCATTGTAAAGATAAATTAATTTATCTTGATTTAGGCGGATCCCAGTATAGAATTACAATAGAGATAAGAATTTAGTTTTTTAAAAAACAACAACACACAACTACTCAACAAAATGACCTGTTTCCTTGAATCTCCTTTGCGCGGGGGGCGGGGGGGGGGGGAGAATATGTATATTGTTGAATGTGAGTTTGCCATATCAGACATTCATAGTGTATCTTTCTGTGGTCTCGCAGGAAAAACTGTGCAATGGTTGGAAGCTGTCCATTCTGATTTCAGAGGGCCCCCTCACTCCCTGGCTTGTGCAGGGCTTTCATTTTTCTAGCACTTTCACTCCTCCTTGATCCAGTGCAGATGATTATCCTATATAATAAAAGGGTAATATGCAAATAGACCGAACGGCAGACCAACCGAACAACCAATCAAAGCGTAATATGCTAATGATATGCTAAGGCTGCTCAACTGCTTGCTATAATGTGCACTGACCACCAGGAGGCAGTCATATGGCCGACCAGTCGCTATGACGTGCACTGACCACCAGGGGGCAGATGCTCTGACTGGTAGGTTAGCTTGCTGCTGGGGTCCAGCTGATTGGGACTGAGTGAGATGGGCCGGACACGCCCTGGAGCCCTCCTGCAGTCCCTCCCTGGCCTGATCGTGCATTGGTGGGGTTCCTCGGTCTGGCCTGCGCCCTCTCGCAATCAGGAACCCCTCGGGGGATTGTCAGAGAGCTGGTTTCAGCCTGATCCCGCAGGCCACTCCCCTTGGGAGGGCGCCAGACACAGGGCTCATGGCTGGCAAGTGCTGCTGCAGCAGTGCAAGCCTCTCCCAATTGGGACTGATTGGGTGCGAGCCTGTGGCAGGCACAGTGGGGCCAGGATGAGCGGGGGCGGCAGGTAGGAGCTGCAGGCAGCATTGGACGGAGGGTTTCAGTCCGATTCCTGCAGGCCACCCAAATTCATGCACTGGGCCTCTAGTATTTCCATAAAGCTTGTTTAATATTTTATATTCTTGTGCATTTTCCAGTGTAAGTTACTTAATTAATATGTAAGACATCATTTAGATTTTTTTAAATATCAGAACTTATTTTTTAAATATAAACCATACTTTATGGTGGAAGAGAGAAAATTGGGGATGATCGTATTTATATGAACAGAAAGTAATGATGCATTGCTAAGTGGGAATTGGTTTAGAACAAAATTTGAAGCTCAAAAGGTCTAAGATATAAGAAACCTCAGAGGTCACTTCTATTACATGAAGGAACAGTTTTAAGAAAATTAGACCATTAAAGTTGTTCTTTAGGTAAAATGAAAAAGAAGTCTTTGATTTTTAAAAGGGAAGAAGACCTGGGTCCAGTGCAAAGAGGGGAGAGGAAATTGTGTTAGTTGAGAAAGGAGGAAATGAAATGGAGACACCCTGCCTGCCCTTCTCCCAAGTCTGAATAATCAGAGGAATGACACAGAGTGAGTCTCCTCTTGTCAAATCTCCCATAGGGAACCGTTGTTGTTTTTGTCATGTAAAAGCATTTTGTAAGTGCCTCCAGAGCCTGGCACAGCACTGGGCATGGCACCCAGGCTGCTGTGGTCCTGGGCCCGCCTCCTGGGTGCCAGTGAGCATGCCCGGAGGTGTGATGGACATCCAGGCTGCTGGATGCTGACAGCCGGGTGTTTACATGTGTTGTGCGAGCTTTGTTTAGGAGCAGGAAGTGGGACTCCAGGAGGGGATCACCCCTCACTGCCAGTTAATTGGGAAGATGGAGTGGCTGGGGTGGAACAGCAGGGGCTGAGCCCTATTTCCTCATCATCTCACAGCTGGACTCCCAGCCACCCTGCCATCTCCTCCCAGGCAGTTCTGAATTCTATGGCTTATTTAAATAGGAGAGAAGAAAAAAATGGAAGGAAGGGAGGAAAGGTGGAAGGGAAGGAGACAGGAAAGGGAAATATATAATATACCCCAAAAATCTCTTCTATTGGTTCCTCTCTGTCTGGTAAAGTGACTTCTGCGACGACCACCTTTTGGGTTTGTGGGCCTGGATCTGCCCACCCTTCACGCCGGCCAGTTCCTGAGGACAGCAGAAGGATCTACTGCTCAGGCAGCTCGTAACTGGCCAGGTTCGACATTTGTACACGGGTTCTGAAAGCAGAGTAATAGCCATAGCTAACTTTGTTTAGCATTTCTCGCGTGCTGGGCCTCTGTAAGTGCTGATGTCCCTAATGGCTCTGGAGCTGGGTACACGATCACCCTTCAGTGACATTAAACAAATGGAAGCACAGGTCTCCCAAACCCCCTGGAGAGCCCAGGAGGCTGAGCCAGGGCTGGGGCCCAGGCCGTTCATCTTAACTACTTACTACGCCCAGAGTGGAAGAGATAAGCAGACCCCCGCTGTGGACAAGACTGCATTCTGGTTGTCAAGACATGCTACCATATTGCAGCATGTGCTTTTTATAGGCAGAGCAGGGTTTGCTTTTTTAACTCCATTTTATTGAAAGAAGTGAGGCTCAAAGGGATTCAGTGACAGTGAGTGGCTGAATAGCCAAATTATTAGGAAAGTATAACGGACATGGTTTCTTTTTGTTTTAAACTCGAATTTCCCACATAAGACAAAGGTTGGCTGCCGGGGTCCAACCCCAGCGGGTCCAGGGGTCCCCAAAGGTGTGGACGGAGTCGGCGAAGAAGGAATGTCACAGAGGCAGCGTTCATTTGATCAGCAGCCTAGCCAGGATCTCCAGCCAAGTTCTGGTCTCGATCTCCAGAGAGGTTCTGTCCAGGTACTCCAGTCAGGTTCAGTCACCAGGTTCTAGTCAGGCTCTCCTGCCAATCTCCGCAGTCAGGTTCAGTCCAGGATCTTTTGCCATGCTCTCTCCCCAGGCTCTGCCTCCAGGCTCCGAGGCCAGTCCCTGTCCATGATCCTCCGGCATGCTCTCGCCAGCGAAGTTCTTCTGTCTCTAGAGAGCGTTCTGTGTAGGTTCTGTGCCTAGGCTCTGTCTCTCTTGGTCCTGTCTTCCAAGCCCTGTGTCTTGCTGTCTTGTTACATCTGTATTTATACCAGTTCATTTTAATCCTGTCAATCTCTATTACAAAGGTTAGGGCGTTTCTTATCTCCATTCCGGGGAGTAAAGATTATGTAGCTTAAGCATGATTGTGTGTAGTTAAAGTGATTAATTACCCGCCTGGCACTTAGTTGAGGGGTTTTATTCCCTCCCTAACTTCAGGGGAAAATCCCTACTTGGGGATTCAACCTTTCTCGGAGAGGTGACCTTGGTTAAAACACAGCGCCAAGAAGGTGAGCAAACATATTAAGAACCATATGCCATATATGCCAGGTCCCTTGAAACAGCAAGGATGGACCGGCTCCCGGCAGTTGGCAAATATATATATATTTACACACATATATATGTATATGTAGGTGTGTGTGTGTGTGTGTGTGTGTGTGTACATGTTATTTTGTGCTATTGTAGCTCAAAATCAGAATATTGCAAAACTGGATTAGATGGTTGGTGTTAAACCCATTAAAGACGGTCGCCACAATTCTGGGAACCTCTAGAGTTCTGGAATTGTATTTATTTTAATTTTCATCCAAACTGGGATGCTGAACACCAAAAGATGGAGCCCCCTCCCCCAGACATATCTTTAGGATGTAACTCCATCCAGGGTTTCCAGGTTTCTTTGTTATCTGGGTTGACACAAGTCTCTTACTGAGTCAGGAATCCTTTAGTGACCCCAGTAAAGCCCGGCCGGCATGGCTCAGTGGTTGAGCATCAACCTATGAACCAGCAGGTCACAGTTCAATTCTTGGTCAGGGCACATGCCCAGGTTACAGGCTTGATCCCCGGGGGGGGGGGGGGGGTGCAGGAGGCAGCCAATCAATGATTCTCTCCCATCACTGATGTTTCTATCTCTCTCTCTCTCTCCCGTCCTCCCTAAAATCAATAAAAATATTTTTTAAAAAAAATAGTAAAAACTTGCTCCTGGGAATGTTCAGGTTCTCGCCAGCCCTCCTAAGGGGAGAACTCATGCCACATGCATGGAAGATGGTGCTGGAGGCAGACAGCTCTTCTCCAGACCTTGGGTCTGTTCATTTCTCAATATCTGTTGAGCACCAAGTACGTAGCAAGCACTGTGGATGTAATTAACATAAAAGTCCTGTTCTCCTGGAGCTTACTCTCTGAGTGTCTTTGGGGAAACGCCACAGGAGCAGGGGCAGTTGCAAGGGTTGCTCTGTGGGAGAACAAGCCACTCCGACCACATCAGGTGCAGCTCCGGACCGACTCGAGTCCAGCACCTGTGTCCATGTCTTCACTCTCTGCCAACCAACTTTGTGCCCTTGGACATGCTTAACAGCTACAGAGCCGTCACGAATTTCTTCTATGAGACGTGTGCATGGTCTCAGAAAAGGCTGTGTGAAAAATACAGTGAAAGCAGCACATGGGGGTGCCAACAGTGCCTGAGACACAAGATATGTAGCAAAAGGCTAGTTCTCTGGCTCCAAGTCCCCGCCCCTTCTTTTGTTCCAGTGCAGATGCCTTTCCTGTGGCAGTGCTCAGCTGGTGAGAGATGAATAAACAGTAATAAATTATAACCAGAATCCCCCCATTGTTGGGCTTGTATCCTACAGGGCCGGGTCTCGTGCTGCACCATCTCGTTCTGTAGATCTTCTCTGGGTGATTTCAGCTCTGCTCAGGTTCTTCTCTTCCTGCCCAGAGATGAATAGTACATTTAGTCTTTCATGGTTTTGGTCTTTTTTTTTCCAAGGACAATTAGTCATGCCGTCAGCATTTGAGATAATTTGGGAAACGCCTTGTCTACACAACCAAAGATTAATTAATATTTGAATGCTCCGTGCTCCTTTAAAGCCATTAGAGGGGTTTGTTTGTTTGTTTGTTTGTTTGTTTGTTTGTTTGTTGGGGATGTCTCTCCTAACGTGTGCACCCTGCAAAAGAATTTGAAACTATATCTGCGCAGTACTCAGCATCCGTGGAACCTCCACCTCCAGACAGCTGGATGCCTGGTCTGGAACATGAGGCGAGCCACTCCTGAGAGTTCCAAGCAGCCCACACCTAACACCAGTGTTCCGTTCCCTGCTCCATGCACCACCCACACTTGGCACCTGTCCTCAGCCCCCTCAGGCCCCGGTGCACTCTGCCTTGAATTGTAGATTTATACATCTGAATCTAGACCTTTTCCGCTGTAGACTCAGAGCACCCAGAGCTGCTGACGCCTGTTGATTAATCAATGCAGATTGTGTTTCAATCAGTGGTTCCATGGGAGACAAAAGGAGAAGGCTGTCAGACCTGGAGGTGTTTGGGGAAGATGCTGTGCTGAGAGGGTGGACCCTAATGAGTAAACACCTCCGTGGGATTCAGAGGCAACGTCTCACTTGGGGAATGTAGACAATGCTCCACCTCCCACAGACGGCAGAAGCATTAAGCAGTCATATCCAGAAAGAAAACTGACTTAAAGTCTGGAAGATATAATTTGCTTTAAGAAATTTATGCAAACAGAAAATAAAAAAACACACAACCTCATGGACAAACAACAGGATGGTGATTACCAGAGGAGAAGGAGGGTGGGGGAGGTAGAGGAGGGTGAAGGGGGGATAAATGGTGATGGAAGGAGACTTGACTTGGGGTGGTGAACACACAGTGCAATATACAGATGATGTGTTATAGAACTGTACTCCTGAAAACTGTATAATTTTGTTAATTAGTGCCACCTTAATAAATTCAATTAAAAAGAGAATACAACCCAAAAAAGATGTTGGTGAAAGGAGTGACGATAGAGCTGCCCTGTTCCTCCTGGTAGTTGCTGATTGCATTTGGCTCTATTTCCTCTTGATTGAGCTCCTTCCTGTCTGTATGATATTACCGTTACATTTTTATGCCATTTTAGATTTTCTTTCGTTGTCACGTGTAGGGAATGGATTCCTTCTTGTCTGTGAAACCAGAGACAGGGTTTGTTTGGAGATGGCCTCGCACAGTGTGGACTGAAGAGATCAGATGCCGGCACAGCCTCTGTTTGAGACGAGGCTCATTGTAATTGCTCTGAAGAGGGATCAGGGTAATCCATTTGACCCGAAAGCTCATGCTCACCCACAGCGACAGAAGCAGCTCAGATCACTTCTCCATTCCCTTAGGTGGCTGCCCAGGGTTACAGATTCCGCTTCTCTAGCAAATTCCCTTTTAGAGGAGGCTATACAGTTATTTTTTCCTGTCTTATCCACATGAGGATTATTCATGGATTTATTCATTAATTCAACAAACGTTTATGTAACACCTCTTACGTGTCAAGCCAGGTGCTAGGCGCTGGGCTATTTAAAAAAGCATCATCCCCACCTTTGCTTAAAACCTAGTGGGGAGACCAAGAGAAAAGGAGACTGTGGAGATAGGACTGTGCTTTCAGGGAAGCACAGTGAAGGGGAGCCAGAGAGAGGAAGGTCAGGAGAAACCTCCTGCAGGAAGTGATGTTATAAGAAAGGAGCCCAGACGACATGACTCAGGGGTTGAGCATCAACCTATGAACCAGGAGGTCACAGTTCAATTCCTGATCAGGGTACATGCCCAGGTTTGGGGCTCCATCCCCAGCAGAGGGCATGCAGGATGCAACCAGTCGATGATTCTCTCTCATCCTTGATGTTTCTATCTCTCTCTCTCTCTCTCTCTCTCTCTCTCTCTCTCTCTCTCTCTCTCTAAAATCAATAAAAATATATTTTAAAAAGAAGAAATAAAAGGAGCTGAGACTGAGCTTACCAGACCACACTTCTCAACATGAGGAAAGTTGCAATAAGTACTGAAGGGGGTTGGGGGAGATATTCAGGAAGAGGAAGCAGTACCCACAAAGGCATGGGGGCCAGAGAGAACATGGCATGTTCTGAGCATCTCTTGTAGGGTCATGTGGCCAAGTGTCGAGGGTGGGATGACATGGCAAAAGATGACGGTGGAGCAGTGGTTTGGAGCCAGATGGAAGAGGGTCCCTAAGCCCTGCTTCAGGACTGCGCACAGCAGCCCCTAGGCCGTGGGGGGCCATGAAAGAATTCTGAGCAGGTGACATCTGCATTTTTGGAAGCTCATCCTGGCTTTGGTGTAAGAAATAGATGGAGGTTTGGGACAAGACTGGATATGAGAAAACCACCAAGAAAATCAGCGTATTAATGTAAGTGAGAAAGGACAGGGCCTGGACTGAGGTAGCAGACATCCCTGTCTTGTTCCTGATCTTAAAAGAAATGCTTTTAGTTTTTGCCCATTGGGTATAATGTTAGCTGCGTCTTTGTCATATATGGCCTTTATTATGGTGAGGTATGTTCCCTCTATTCCCACGTTGCTGAGAGTTTATAATAACACTAGAGGCCCGGTGCATGACATTAATGCACTGGAGGTTGTGGGGGTCCCTCAGCCCGACCTGCACCCTCTCCAATCTGGGATCCCTCAGGGGAGCCCTCTCCAATCCAGGAGTTTCTGTCTGTCTTTGCAATCATGTGAGTGAATTGTCTTGAGACCCCAACTCAGTTTGGTTTGTTGCTCACAGAATAATAGAGGCTTTTATTTTTCTTTGCTTCATTGGTGGAGATTTCCTGGAAGTTTTAGGATACCTTCCCTTTAATTTTTCCTAGACACTCTGATTTTACTTATGTCTCTCACCTTTGCTTTCCCTCCATCCCCAACCACAACAGTAACTTGCTCCAGGCTCACTTTGCTCTAGTGCAGTGGTTCTCAACCTTCCTAATGCTGCGACCCTTTAATACAGTTCCTCATGTTGTGGTGACCCCCAACCATAAAATTATTTTCGTTGCTACTTCATAACTGTAATTTTGCTACTGTTATGAATCGTAATGTAAATATCTGATATGCAGGATGTATTTTCATTGTTACAAATTGAACATAATTAAAGCATAGTGATTAATCACAAAAACAATATGTAATTATATATGTGTTTTCTGATGGTCTTAGGCGACCCCTGTGAAAGGGTCGTTCGACCCCCAAAGGGGTCACGACCCACAGGTTAAGAACTGCTGCTCTAGTGTCTAGGAGATCCGTCTGCTACCAGAACTACAATTTCCAGCATTCCTGGTGCTCCCCACGCTCTTGGTTTTCCTGCTCTGTCTCCATCCCGTGGCCTCCCACTCTGCCAAGTCCTCCAAGCCGCCAACTCTCTCGCTCTGCTCTCCACTCGGCTCCTGTGTATGCAAATTAACCTGCCATCTTTGTCAGGTTAATTTGCATGCTCCTGATTGGTGAGCATAGCAGAGGGATGGTCAATTTACATGTTTCTCTTTTATTATATAGGATAAATGGGTGCTGGACTTTTTCCAAATGCTTTTTCTGCATCTTGATATGATCATGTGATTTTTATTTTTCATTTTATTTATTTAGAGTATCACATTTATTGATTGGCGGATATTGTATCAACCTTGCATCCCCAGAATAAATCCTACTTGATCACGTGTATGATCTTTTTAATGTATAGTAAGATATGGTTTGCTCATATTTTGTTGAGGATTTTAGCATCTATGTTCATCAGAAATATTGGCCTATAATTTTCTTTCTTTGTATATCCTTATTTGGTTTTAAAATTAGGATAATGCTGGCCTTGTAAATGAGCTTGGGAGTCTTTCCTCCTCTCAAATTTTTTGTAATAGTTTGAGAAGGATAGGTATCAGTTCTCTGAATGTTTGGTATAATTCACTTGTGAAGCCATTTGCTCCAGAACTTTTGTTTGTTGGGAGTTTTCTTATTATTATTATTACTGTTTCAATTTCACTAGTTGTAATCTGTCTATTCAGATTCTCTGATTCTTCCTGATTCAGTTTTGGAAGAATTTTATGTTTCTAGGAATTTATCCATTTCTTCCATATTGTCCAGTTTGTTAGCATGTAGTTGTTCATAATCTTTTCTTACAATCCTTTGTATTTCTTTGGTATCAGTTGTTACTTCTCTTCTCTCATTTCTGATTTTATTTCTTTGAGTTCTCTCTCTCTCTCTCTCTCTCTCTCTCTCTCTCTCTCTCTCTCTTTTGATGAGTCTAGTTAAAAATTTTTCAATCTTGTTTATCTTTTCAAAGAATCAGTTCTTACCCCCTCCCCCCCAATAAGTTCTTGATTCCTTGCTATCTCTTTTCCTTCTGGTACTCCAATAATGCTGATGTTGTGCTTCATGTTGTCCCAAAGGTTCCTTAAACTATCCTCATTTTTGAAAATTCTTTTTTCATTTTGCTGCTCTGATTGGGTGTTTTCTGCTACCTTGTCTTCTAAATCACTGATTCAGTCCTCTACTTCATCCAACTTACTGTTCATTCCATCTAGTATATTCTTCACTTCAAGTATTGTATTCTTCATTTCTGACTGGTTCTTTTTTATTGTTTCTGTGTCATTTTTCATGCTGTTGTGGTTCTCATTAAGTTCCTTAAGCATCCTTATAACCATTTTTTTAACTCTGTATCTAATAAATTGCTTGCCTCATTTCATTTAGCTCTTTTTCTGGGGATTTCTCCTGTTCTTTCATTTAGGACATGTTTCTTTGTCTCCCCATTTGACTGCCTATTTGTGTTTGTTTCTATATATTAGATAGATCTGGCATGACTCCCACTCATGGGAGGGTGGTCTTATGTAGTGAGTGTCCTTTGGGACCCAGTGGTGCAGTCTCCTTGATCACCTGAGCTGGGTGCTCCAGGGATGTTACCAATGTCCCATAGTTGATATGAGAAAACACATCTTTTGTTTGTCAACCAACTTGATGTGCAGACTAACAAATTTTATTTCTATATAATAATGCCTTCTTTCTCTCATCCCCTTATTAGTGAATCTATAAAACCAACACACTTTATTCAATCCTTCCTTTAGAAAAGAGGTTAACAAATTATTTCCATGCATCCCATAAGGGATTAAAAGTTTGTTGCCATAATCAGACTAACCAGGGTCCCCACCTAACCAGGTACAGGGCATAGAAATGCCTCCTTTGGCTCATATTCAGGGTCATTTGGGTTTTGCAGCCTGTAATGAACATCAGGACTCTAATTTGCATGGTTGGCACCTCCTGCCCATTGCCTGTGGAGAGCCTGTTAGCAGCAGAGGTCACAGAGGCTGGGGTCCCGCAGAGCTGCAGGGTGAGAGAGGATACAACCTCTTTAGTATTTGTCATTATGGTTAATAAACATTTACTAATAGGATGAGTAGGTGAAGTCTACTTACTGAGCCTTAAAAAAACCGTTATTTTGCAGGGCAAGACTGCAGTTGCTTGTATCCCTGAAAGTATTCAAAAAAAGCTTATCTTTGGGAAGAGAGACTTCCAGTCACAGATAAGTCAAGGACCTAAGAGTTGGTGAAAACCCCAATGACATGAATGGGTTTTAGATTGCGTGGCATAGTGCCAATGTATTGGAGGTCATGTTCAATGATTTATCGCAGGCACTATATTGTACCGTTAAATGCAAATGTCTGTGATAGAGATTTATTATTTGCCTTGGGACCAAAAATAATTCTTTGGGCACATATCCCTACAAGATGCTCACTCTGCATATCACATTTGAGAACTCTAAATGATTCTTGAATGTGTATAATATGTAAAGCAAGGTTGTCCTGAACAGTATTTTGTGGGGTTTTTTGGTGGTAGTGGGGTAGGGGGTGAAGGGATGTTGCATTATTGATCAAATTTCCCCAATCTCTAAAAGTCAGTCATTGTTAAATTATATTATTTGTGCAAAAGATTTTGTGTTAAAGTGTCTATTCAGATGTATGATAAAATTTCATATCCTTCACATAGTGTGTTGTGAAGCTGAGTTCCCAATAGTCATATGAATAATAATTACATAAAATAATTTCTCGGTTTTTTGTTTTCTAATAATAATAGTAGCTATTAACTGTATTGAGTACTTACTATGTGCTAGTCACTGTTTCCACACTGTGTATCAGCTCATTTGATTCTCACCCACAACAACCCTTTGAGAAAGAACTTACTGTAGTCCCATTTTACAGGGAGAAAACTGAAATACAGACAAGTTTAAGTAACTCCCCCATGGCTGGGAAGTGGTAGGATGGGGTCTGAATTCAGCCAGACCAACCCCAAAGCCTGTGCTCTTAGACTATCTCAAGGTCATTAGTTTATACTTTAAGAAATAGGACCTTTAATATCAGCATAATCACACCACAAATCTATTACACTGAGGGATGATTAAAACAATACTATATAAGAAACGGCTAATATGCAAATCCACCAAACAGCAGAACCACCGGTCGCTATGATGTACACTGACCACCAGGGGGCAGACGCTCAATGCAGGAGCTGCCCCCTGGTAGTCAGTGCGCTCCCACAGGGGGGAGCACCGCTCAGCCAGAAGTCCTGAGCAGGGCTCACAGCTGGCTAGTGCAGCTGTGGTGGCGAGAGCCTCTCGGGGAGCGGGTGGGCAGGCCTAAGCCATTAGTCAGACATCCCCTGAGGGCTCCCAGACTGCCAGAGGGCACAGGCCGGACTGAGGGACCCACCCGAGTGCACAGATTTCTTGCACTGGGCCTCTAGTTTAGAATAAAAGAGAACTGACATAAATTCTTAACCTTTAGAAATTGATACAGCAAATTTATCTTTTGAAAATAACTAATGAATTTAAAGAAGAAAGAACAAAAATGAAATTTGAAATATTAATAGCATTTCAAACATGTTGAAAAAAGAAGGCCAAGATTTTTCTTTTAAATCATCCGTCACCAGAAAAGCTAACCACAAAATGACAGCGTTACTCTGTGTCATTCTTTTTCAATGTGCGAATCTCAGAAGCTGTGATTTGCAGTAGAAAAGCAGCATATCGGAACCCAGAAGCCCCAAGACTCTCTCCTGAGTCTTCTGTTAACTCTGGGTGACCTTGAACACAGCACCCTCTGAGTCTGTTTCCACAGCCTTAAAATCCTCTTCTAGCAATCACCAGAGTTTGTGCCAGTTCTACCTTGTGAATATCTTAAGACTAGAAATTTGCAACTTTTGCCATCTCAGAATGAGAACTAACTAAACTCTTTTCTAACATGATTATTGGGGGGTTGGGGGAGGGTTCCTGATGAGATCCATAGCTGGGCAAACAATTTTTTTCAAACATTGTTAATTGATCACATTAAATCCACCATCACAATGGACCTTTGGTCATTTGCTAAAGCTGATGAAATCTTCTATTTCTCCCCCAAGAAGGCACTGTAATATCTTCTCCACACAGTACAGAGCCATATGGAGCCATTAGAACAACAAGCAACAAAGATGATCTATTAATTAAGCAACACTCTCTTCCCTCTCTTTTTCCCTCCTCCCGCTCTTCCTTTTCCTCCTCTTCCTCCTTTCTCTCCTCTTCCTCACCTCCCTCCTCCTCCTCCTCCTCCTCCTCCTCCTCCTCCTCCTCCTCCTCCTCCATCTTCCTTCCCTCCCTCCCCCCACAAAGAGACACTAAATCAGTTTTATTTCCATCAGAAATTAGGCTGCAAGAAAGTCCTCCCCAAAAAATTGATGAAGAATGCTAAAATCAAGATAAAAGCCTGATCGATCTATATGAACAACACCCCCATTCAGAACTGGAAATAATGAAATAGCATAAATTCTGAAGGAAAAGCAGTCAATATAAAATTTATGGCCCTTGCCCAGCCGGTATGGTTCAGTGGTTGAGTGTCAACCCCGTGAACCAAGAGATCATGGGTTCGATTCCCAGTAGGGATTGCAGGCATGTGCCCAGTTTACAGGCTTGATCCCCAGTAGGGGATGTGTGGGAGGCAGCCAATTGATGTTTCTCTCTCATCAATGTTTTTATCTCCCTTCTCCCTACCTAAAACAAGGCAATAAAAACTTTTTTTAAAAAAGAAAATTTATGATCCTGTCCACCTGACCTAACCCCAAAGGGGAGTGGGGGTTGGGAATGGATGAACTGGGAAGCTTTGAGATTGTCACAGACTATCAGCAATCCTTTTAGGGACTTAAAACCACTCTGTTCTTGTTACTCCTTTACCTCTAAATACATACATATATATATATATATATATATATATATATATATATATATATATATATACACACACACACACACACACACACATCTATACTAATAAAAGAGAAAAATGGTAATTGGCGTACGACAATACCCTTTTCATTGGCTAATCAGGGCTATATGCAAATTAACTGCCAACTAAGATTGGCAGTTAACTGACAACAAGATGGCGGTTAATTTGCATATGTAGGCACAATGCAGGGAGGCGAAAGGGAAAGCAGGAAGAAGCCCCCTGCCACTGACAGTGATCGGAAACCCAGGGGGGAGCTAAGAGCTGGGGGACAGGGCAAAGGCGGCCCAGGTGCCTTTTCCGCCCTGGCCAGTGATAGCAGGAAGTAGGGGTGGAGCTAGCGATGGGAGCTGGGCACGGTGGAAGCTGGCAGTCCCAGGAGCTAGGGGTCCCTTGCCTGGGCCTAAAGCGAAGCCCATGATCGCGGGGCCGCTGCCACGGCAGGTCCCCGCTGCCCGGGCCGGATGCCTAGGCCAGAGGCATCAGGCCTGGGCAAGGGGCTGATCCTGCGATTGGAGGGTGATGGGGGTCAACACCTGAGGGCTTCCCAGTATGTGAGAGGGGGCAGGCTGGGCTGAGGGACACTCCCCCCTCCCCCCCCCCCACCCAGTGCACGAATTTCGTGCACCGGGCCCCTAGTATATATATAATCTCCTTTATTTAAAAACGCATGTCAATGAAGGGGAAGTGAGAGCGGTTTTCATTTTAGGGCCTTTAGTGGACAAGCAGCCTGAGGAAGTCTTGTCAATGCACTGTTGACAGTTGGCTGTCCTCTTCCTTTGCTGGGCCCTCTGGATCCTGCTCTTTTTACCCCTAATTTTGTGCATATTTTAAGTGAGGGCCGTAGTGTGCTCCTCTGTCAAGCTTTAATTAAGACATTGGTATCCGCTCAGCAAGCACAAGGCAGACCTGCTTCTCTGAGGAGCAGAACTAGACGACAGCCGGCCAAACTTGCGGAAATAAAACTACGGGTGTGGCATGTACGTGACGAGCTGACGCAGGGACAGCTTCCGAGTGCGGTGAGAAACTCATGGGCCCTCTCAGATTCCTTGGTTCGTAGAATCTAGCGCTGTATCTGTGTTCAGCTTCTAGGTGTGAAGACATTGTATTAGGCCCAGGCTGATTTGGCTCAGTGGATAGAGCGTCGGCCTGGGGACTGAGGGGTCCCGGGTTTCGGGGGCACATGCCCGGGTTGCGGGCTTGATCCCCAGTGGGGGACATGCGGGAGGCAGCCAATCAATGATTCTCTCTCATCGTTGGTGTTTCTGTCTCTCTTTCCCTCTCCCTTTCTCTCTGAAATCAATAAAGATATATTTTTTAAAAAAAAAAAATTATAAAAAGGAGAAAACATTGTATTAGGATCATCAGGACTGCGAAAACTCGTAGGTTTTTAAATCTTTAAGCTTGCAGAAGTGGCACACATACATTGACAGCACAGGTGTTTAAAGCGTCCTGGAATGAGGAGAGCGTGAGTAGCCTACATGAAACATATGGGAAGAACTGTTCACTCCATTTGCGTTTGTTTCTGGAGCTGTACTTATGGCAGCTTATAAAATCCATTCCACGTAGCTGCTGTTTCTCTGTGCAATAAAATTATTCTCTGTGTAATACAGAAAACCTGAGCCCAAAATATGGGTGGGAAAATGGTTTTTGTCGCACATCAAGATGTCAGTATATTGACCTAAATATAAGCAAGACTAAGAAGCCTGCCTCCTGAAAAGCCACACTATCAGGGCGCCTTCCCCATTTTTCTTACAATTATCTTAAGAAAAATTGAATCTATAGATGCCAGTTGTTTAGAAGACCACACAGCCTATACTTTTACGTCTCCTTGGGCTGTATTGATGTAAATGTTGTCTCAGACATTATCCATTTGAATCGGATCAACTAAAACACATTGCACAAAAGATCATTTATTTTCCCTGTTGTTACCAGTGAAAACATTGAATCAACACCCAAGTTATACTTTTCTGATGAAATTCTTAATCTAACGAGTCTTCTCTGTTTGTTGTCATTCTGAGCTTTACTTCTGATTCATTATTAATCACAGCTCATGTGTTCAATCATTATCAACGGCTCCTAATGGCTTATTTGTAGCTCTTGGGTTTCCTTTAATCTCCCCACAGTGAATTACAGTAGAACTCAATTCATTTGTTGGCATTATTAAATGCTTGATTAATGCCCAGGTTTTAAATGGTTAGTCTTTTCTTATTTTTATAAAGAACTGAAAAGGCAGGATTTGCTGCTCTTGGCAGAAACCAGGGAGAATTTTCCAAATATTTCTCTTTGAAGGCTTGTGCTCAGACACCCTCACACATGTGACTGTTCTATTGAAGTCCCTTTGAGTAGCTTGAGTTCCCCAAACTATCTATTCTTCCTTGCAGGGTTAGACATGCTGGTGTGAGACCCAAAAGCTCTTCTAGAACCCAGCCCCTTCTTTTTCTCAGGAACCAAATTAGTCCACGGCCATGAGGATGTATCACAACAAACTAGACATGACATTCTTTAGCAAATAGAAAGTCCATGAAAAATCAGCGTTTTACTCACTTGCCTGAGACCCCCGAAAGAGACAATAACCGTAAGAGCAGCCGGAAGTCTACTTAATATAATTGGATAATCTATGCTTCTCTCTCTTCCCACGGGAAACAGATGGCTCTCAAGACTCGCTTCCTCAAGGGAAATTGGGACAAGTGCTAAGGTTGTGTTTAGTTAGAGCTATCAGAGAGCCTAGGTCGGACATCACACTTCCCAGCAGTGCAGGAGACACGTCCCAGCCCTGCCCCCTGGCTCCTACTGCCCATGAGTGAGGGTCAGATTCTCTACAAAGCTGTAAGATGTAGTCTAACCCCCGTTCTTCCTGCCTCTCTCTTTTCTACTCTGAACTATGTTTTTCATTGATTCAAGAGCTTTCTTTTTCAGGATCTTCTCAGTGAAATACTCATAATCACCCCCATTTGCTTATGGGGAGCACTGTAGTATAGTAGGTCCCAAACTATGGCCTGAAGACCCCAGGAATGGAGGGACGAGGCACAGGGAGTAAGTGGAGAAGCCACTGGATTACTGAAACTGCCCAATTCTGTCTGTGCACAAAACATTGTCAGAACCCTGAATACAACTAAAGTGTAACTACTGTCACATAGATGAGTTATATTTTTAACATTAAGAAGGGAACACATAGCCCCCCCAAATTAGGATGCACCATAATGTAGTATACAAGATGTAGCCACAATCTTTTTTCTCAAGCAATTCAGAAACATATTTTTCCTTTTGAACACTCTTAATATACGAACCATTTACTTCACTTCCTCTGCTTTGAAACTACGTATAATGTCCTTACATATGTTTCTTCAACTTATTTCAAATACCTGAGGTCAGAAGCCGTGCCTTCATTTATTTCCTGTTTACTGATCCCCATAAATAGCTTTTTATTTTATGTTTCTTAAGCTTCTACCCTAGCCAATTTCATTCATTCATTCAATCAACAGCATTGCCTGTCACCATGCCAAAACCATGAATGTAACTTAGAATTTACAGCCAGAGAGTGGGAAGAAACTTTTGGAGGTGATGGATAATTTCATGGTATACATTGTGATGATGGTTTCGTGGGTGTACACCCATCAAGTTGTATACATTAAATATGAAAAGCATTTTTATATGTCAATCATACCTCAATAAAATAGAACAGAAGAGAAAAGAAAGAAAAAAACCCCGCTGCCTCTCCATCTCTAGACTTACCCAAGTAACACCCAGGCTCACCTGCTCAGAGAAACATGTGTCCCTCCATCTCTCCAAAGCTAAGCGTTGTTATCTGTATTCCAGGTCCATCCCACACTCCTTCTCCAAACTCCCTCAGTTCTTCTGCCTCAAGGCCCCCTGCATGTCACCTCAACACCCCACTGCTGAGGTCACTGTGCTGCTGCAGTAGCAGAATATCTGTGACTCTGCATACTGCTCGCACCAGACCCCATTCCTAACTCATGTACATCCCGCTTCGCTGTGAACATCCCGTTGCTCCTCCAAGACCTAGCCTAAAATATCCCCATCTTCTTAGAAATGCCCTTGGTCCTCTCAGGTCCTCCCATGGCACAGTCTTAATACAGGAACAATCACAGCCTGGCAGGGTAGCCTCTCTTGTCTATTCAAGCTTCCTCTAATTACCTAGATGGAGAACGCATTGCATGATGGGTTATGTCTTAGGAATCAGTGTCTCTCCATTGCATGGCTTTCTCACATAGTTGATATTTTATCCAGTGTTTGTGGAATGATTTGTCTTCCCTCTTACCAGGTGGTACGTAATAAAAGTAAACACATATCATGCCATTTATGTTCTCAAATAGAAACTTTCTTCTGTCCTCTTTTCTAAATCCTCACCTGAGGATATGTTTTCCATTGAATTTTAGAGAGAGTGGAAGGAAGGGAGGGAGAGGAAGAGAGAAAAACATGGATGTGAGAGAGACACATCAATCGTCTGCCTCCCCCATGTGCCCCAACCAGGGTCAGGAATTGAACTTGCAACCCAGGTATGTGCCCTTGACCGGGAATCAAACCTGAAACCCCTTGGCACATGGGCCAGCACTCTAACCACTGAGAAACATAGCAGGGCCTCTTTTTAAAAAAAAATCCTCAGGATATCTTTATTGATTTTAGGGAAGAATGGAAGGAAGGAAGGAGAGAGAAAGAGAGAAAGAGAAAGATAAGAAAAACATTGATCAACCTGTTGCCTCCCCTACACACTCCAACAAGGGATTGAACCCAAACCTAGGTACCTGCTCTGACTGAAAATCAAACCTGCAACCTTTTGGTGTGTGGGTCTGTGCCCCTACCAACTGAGCTACCTGGCCAGAGCTTAGCTTTTCCTCTTTTGTCCCTAGCTAGTTACAACTCTCTGTCCTCAGAGGCTCACAGAGATTATTCAGGATCTGCCTGTAGCCACAATCCCGTTTATCCGACTCAACCCTATCTAACCTTGAAGAGGTAATTAATAGCACTGACCAGTGTCCTCATAATCATATTAAAAAATAACACATACGAGAAGGACAGCATTTATTAATCCTGCACCAAACACATGCACACATGCGTGCACATGCGCGGGCATGCGCGCACACACGCACACACACAAAATCATCTCATTTTATTAACATCAATTTATATACATATAATCAACACCTGAAATGCTTTCAAGAGATCTGTGCAGGAGGTCCAGAGACTGAATCTAGGAAAGGTGAGATCCAGCCTGTAAATATTAGAGGCAGGAATCCAATCCAGGTCTGCTTCACTTCAAAGCCATTGCACGTCCTGGTACTCATAGTGCCTGAGAGATAGGGAGAATTGATTAACATTAATGACTGTATAGCGTGTACACATGACTGTGGTAGATTATTTACGGCTGCACTGCATGCATCATAAAAATATAAATAATTTACTAAACCATGATGTATCAGGCTCAGATATGTCCTTAAGTGCTGATATCTGCACCCCATGGGACATCTTTCACTGAGGAATGACTTATATTTATAACTTTTATTTGAAACAGAGGACTCTCCAAGATTCAGACAAGGAAATCAAGGCCCAGAGAAGAGCTGACCCTTCATGAAAGTCAGCATAGAGTCCCAGAGCATCACCCCATCCTGAACTTCATAGTATCTGCCTGCCTGAGCTTTTGAGAAACACTGTGCATCTCAGGGAGCAGATTGACACTCCCCACACGTAAGGATCCCAGACCACAGACTAACGTGCAAGGATGCAGAGATCATGTGATAATGCCAGATGCAAAGAGGGGATGGGAAGGGCAGCCAAGGCATTTTCGGTTGAGAAATATTTGAAGACCTTGTTCTTTTATAAATCACGGGCCAAGAGCCAGTTGTGAATTCTGCATCCCCCTTTACCAAGCTTTTCACACTGGTTACGTATTTGTATAGGCAATCCCAGCTCTTATGCCAGTGCAATCCAAGAAATTATGTAAGGATAGAATTATTTTTTAAAGACTCTGTTAGCATCCGTTTATTTTCTTTTATTAATAAACTTTCTCTTTTTTGCTGCCTTTATTTTGCTGCATAAAGGCAGCAAAATTCTCCATATGCCAAGTACTCCATATAGTTTGGGTGAAGACCAGAAGTGATCATTTTCAACATCAGAAAATTAAATGCGCTTCTATTTTCAAAAATTGGTGAATAAGCAGCAATAAATGACATGCGGGGATATTTAAGGCACCAGAGCCCTTCAGGCTGAGCAGGTCAGCAAAACGCCGCATCAGACAAACAGGTTTGGGTACTATAAATATGGCTACTGCATATTTCAACTCTCTTGACAACTCTAGCTTGGACGTAGAATTCACGTACCTTTCTTAAGAATCGTCGGAGAAGATATTTCCTAAAAAATATAAGTGTTTTGCAAGGAGAGAGTTTATAAGGATGTAGTTTCTAAAAAGAAAAGGACTGTTTAGAAGGATTAAAATCATTCCTTGGGAAATAGGTGAAATTCTCAATGACTGCCCTTTAAATTAACAATGAGGAAGGAAAATCGTCATTCCCCTAGTTGTGTTTCCAAGTGGAAAATGCATCCCATCTCTTGGAAGCCACCATGTTTGCAATGCATATATTCCTGGTATCTAGCCCTGGCCGGGTGGCTCAGTTGGTTGGAGCATCATCCCATATACCAAAGGGTGGCAAGGTTCTAACAGGGCACATACCTAAATTGCAGTTCAATCCCCAGTCAGGGTGTGTACGGGAGGCAATGCATCAATATTTCTCTCTCTCTCTCTCTTTCTCTCTCTCCCCCTCCCTATCCCTTCCTGTCTTTCTTAAAATCAATAAAAGCATATCCTCAGATAAAAAATATATATATAAATATATACCTGCTATCTAAAAGGTATGTAAGAAATATGTAAGATGCCCAGTTAGTGTGGCTCGGTGGTTAAGCATCAAACTATGAACCAAACTATGAAACTATGCGGTTCAATTCCCAATCAGGGCACATGCCCGGCTTTCCAGCTTGATCCCCAGTGTGGGGAGTGCAGGAGGCAGCTGATCAGTGGGTCTCTCTCATCATTGATGTTTCTATCTCTCTCCCTTCCTCTCTGAAATCAATAAAAAAAATATTTAAAAAAAAGAAATATGTAAGAAATGACACTGCAATAAGTAGAACTATATCCTAAGCAGTTAATCTGGCTTTGGCTCGAGGGTAAAAGAAGTGCAAGTGTTGAGACCTAACAGACTTAGTTGCTTGCTTAACCTCCCTGAACCTGTTTCCTCATTTGTAACATAGGAGGTACTATTACTTTCAATACAGGTTGTAAGGAGCTGATGTGGTAAATTATGCATAAAGACTCGCCTGTCAGCTAGTCCTGTGTGGCTTGCCAGCCCTATCACTGCATATCATCTGTTCATTTCAGGTCTTAACCATTTATTTCAGTGGTGGAAATGCAGGGGAACAAATGCTGTTCCAGATCCTCCCGTGCTGTAAAATGTGTCAATTGTCTCCTGCAGTACCATTTCCTGGAGTAGTCTCTGTTCCCACCCCAGCACATTCCTGACTTCCCTGGCGGTCTCACCGCCCACTGACTGGTGGTTCAGACACTTCCCTGGACTACTGTGAGCAACAGCGAGCCCTTCTGTCTGCACAGTTATTTTTATAAACCATGCATACTTAAGTAGGAGAGCAAGAAAACTACTCCAAGGTTGAGGAATAGTAATGCGCATGTGCTCTTCCTTGTGGGGGCTTGTGTGGGGGCCAGTCACTTCATTTGTTTGGCCTGTCTTGCTGATGAGACCAGAGAGGTGGCCTCAGTCTACACATGAGCCAATCCAGTGTTCCATTTCCAGTCCCAGATCATAACTAAGCCCAACTATGGGACAAGTCCTCCCACACCCGCCCCCCAGGGGCTGAGTGGCCCTCTGCTTTGCAAACACTTGTCTCACCATCTCAGGGTTAGTATCATTTGTTCATTAAAACAACAAATAGATTCCAATATCCTACAGTATGCCAGGCCCATGTTAGGTGCTGGGCTGAACCATGTAGGCATGCTCCCTGCACTCAGTTAGAGAGGGAGGCAGCAGAGGAGCGAACAAGCAGAGGTGTGATTAGAAAATCTAAAAAGAACCATGTGAGAAATGAACAGAGTGCAGTGAGAGTCACAGGAAGGGCCCCATGACACACAGTGATGTCATTGAAAGCCAGGCACTACGGCTACCACAGAAGGTGGGTGCAGCCTCTGCTCAGTCTGCTAACGGTGTGATGGGACCAAGAGACAGATCAACACCCTCTGCAGGGCCCCCCGTGTTGTTCACAGGCTTTGTCCAGCACCAGGAGGAAGCACATCCCACCCAGTGGCCACTGCTCCCCACTAGTGACCACCCCACCCAGTCCCAGAGGGAATTTTGCAGACATGAGTGGTATGAGTTTGGGTTTATTCAGAACCAAGCCTCCTTGAAAACAGTTGAGTAATAAACCCTCTGATTGTGGAAGGCAATATTCATTCTTTTCCCACACCTCCAACTCAGATTTTCATGTTTTAGGAAAATTGACTCACAAAGGCAGCAAAACAACTCAACCAGTTCTCTGAGCCATGGTTGAAAAAGGTGCCTTTGACATCACACGACCCCAGTACTGCATCCAGCTCCCATCATCTTCTGCACATCTCTAGAATTCCTTAACAAGAATCTGAACATTTTTCTCGTTTTTTATGTCACCTTGTTTTTATAGAAGGCTTTCTAGTTTTCAAAAAATTTTCACATCTTTTTGGTTCCTTATGACTCTGTGAATAGGGAAGACATGTTTGGCCTATTAATGAAGCAAAAAAAAGTTAACAGAAGTTATGTGTTGGTTTCTTTGCAAAGTACCTCCCCTCTCCAGCCACAAACTTTCTTTTTTTAAACAAAGTACTTTATTTTTTTTAATTTTTATTGTTGAGAGTATTACAGATGCCTCCCCCGACCTCTCGTCTTTCCCCCTTGCCTCCCACCACTGGTTCCCGCCCCGCCCAGGCCTTTACGACACTACTGTCTGTGTCCATAGGTAATGCAGACATTCATAGAAGTTCTTTGGTTAATCTCTTTCATCCCCCTCCCCGTCCCTTCCCTCTGAGACTTGTCAGTCTGTTAGTCTGTACCATGCAGCCACAGCTTTCTGAATTTGGAATATACCTCATTCCAAATGTTCATTTTAACAGGAGAGGCATTATGGTTGAGTGGTAAAAGCAGACGCAGGCAGGTGTGTGTGTTTTTAATCTGGGCTCCGCCACCTAATGAATATGTTGTCTTAAGCCTCCAGCTCCCCACCTGTAAACAAGGATCACAAATTCAGAGACAGTGCGTGGGGATTAAATGGGGTGACCGGGAAAGCATTCAGCTCAGTGCCTGTGTGAGGGACCTCGCCCTCTCCCCATCTTGGCTGCTTTTTCTCAACACTCAGGAGAGGATGAGCCCAGCAGTTGCATGGAAAATAGTCATCACAGAGCCTCGTCACACACCCTCCATCCCAAACCTGTTCCCCCTCCTTTCTGCAATGCCATTCTCCCAAGCCCAATTTCCTAGAGTTGTCCTTAAATATCCCCTTCCCTTGTCCACCGACACACACTACTCACCATCCCTGCCCTTTCTGCCACCTGGATATTTCTCAGATCTGCTCCTTCCTCTCTTTGCCATTCACTTATTTATTCAATGACTATGTATTGAGTACCTACTATGTGCAGCCACTACCCTGGACTCGTGCAAGACAGTAGTGAACAAGACTTCATTCTTTGCTGTCATCCTCACTCACTTGAATTACTTTAATTTACTGATCTGTGGATAGAACCGCCTTACTCCAATTAATTCTCAAGAATGACATCAAAATGATTGTGATAAGCAATCCTGATCTCTGATCTCATCAACTCATTTCCCTTCCTTAAAACTTGGGAGATTTCCCAAAGATCTCAACATAATAAAAACAAGCCACATTTTCTGAGTATGCACGAAATGCCAACTATTGTTGGGAGCACTTTACATGTGCTCTAATTTAATTAAGTTGGGATCAAATTCCTTTAGAATGCCCTTAAATCTGGCCATAACCCACCTTCACAGCCTCCGGTCCTGCCATTCACACATACAGTTCTTACTTGCCAATACTAAATAGGAACATAAATAAAAATTTTAAAACATAAACAGCTCATGTTCTTGCACACCTCTGTGCTTTTGAACATGATATCTCCTCTGCCTGGAATTCCCTTCCCTTAGTTCTGTACCTGGAAAACTCCTACTCATTCCTCAAAGCCTGTCTCCTACCCATTAAGCATCTGCAATTCCCCTCACCCTGCACTTCCATTACATTGAATGTACTCCCTTGGAGTAGCTGTCAGTGCCAGTAATTCCATGTCTTCCGGAAGCTCCTTACGGGAGTAATTATATCCCATTCATTTCTGTATGCCCTGACCACCTAGGATCACCAATACAGTCAATCTGGAGGCATATTTGCTGATGAATAACTGGGTACTCAGGCGGCATTCTGGGGGTCCCCCACCAAAGACCCACCTTCAGAACAGAAACTTCCAATGGGGATCTAGAACTCAGGACTGTAACAATTTTGTTAAGGACACAGGTTTTATAAGCTTTCTTCCTAGTAATTTGCACTTTAAGTAACAACAGTAATGGAACTGCGTACTCGGTTAAAGCATGTACCCTTGTTCAGTGTCAGGTTAGGTCTTGGTGGGCCTGGGTGCTGTGCAGATAGAAGTATTGGCAGGAATTGGAGAGATTCTCTTTCCCTTTTTAATGTTGTCTCTATGGTCTCCATTACCTACATTATGTGGAAAATAGCCTCCTAAGGAAGCATTTAGCCTAAATTTTAATCAAAGATCAACTGAACACTTGGAAAAGGAGTATTTGCTAAAGGAAGACCAGGTACTTACAACTTCTGCTATTTTACACCCAGATTGTCCATCTGCCCCAGAGCCCCCAGCTGTGGGGAATCTGATAATAGATCAGAACGTATAGCAACCAGAAGCCCTTCCACTCCCTGAGAGGCAATTCAGCAACGACATAAGCAACAAAACATGCCTAATGCTGAGTTTTAGAAATTTGTTTGTTTGGTGTTTATTTAACCGAGATAGGATTCTAAATAGTAAGTCTGTCATGAGGGTGTCTGTCTGTCTCATTTGGAAGCCAAGTGCATTTTCTGCACACATGATCATTTAATCATCAAGTAAACTGAACTAATCAGACAAAGCCCATTTGTTCTGTTGTTTGAATGATCAATTCAAATCCTCCAGCTTCCTAATAAATTGCTTTGTGGTCGGTTCAAATTAACTGGGGATATACATCTATTAGACCTTGCATACAGACAAGACATTAGCCATGAGGCCATTCCAAGGAGTAAATTCAGATTCTAAGTTGAATGTATGCCCTTTTACATTAAGATGAATGGTTTATAAAACCTTTCTCCCTGTAAAACTCCTCATAAATGAGTGCAGTATTGCTATTTTAAAATTAAAATCATCTTTTTAAACATCATGACTAGAGATTTTGCAAATAGCCATGTAAAGATTATAAAATAGGGGGAATGTTTGAAAAGGTGCATTTTATTCAGTTCCTGCCTAGATGCAAATTTTTTTCTCTCAAAGTCATGATTTACTCAGTTTTAAATGGGACATATTTATAATACTATCAACAATTTAAAAATATATTTAATAAATATATAAATTACTCAGTTTTTAGTTTGCCCTAATGCCATCTTTTTTTATGAAACAAAGAATAAGCCATACTTATATAAGATCCACGTGCTTCATAAAACCGCCATGTTAATAGCACCTGTTTTTTAAATGTTGCATTTGGCAAGGTAGCGTGTCTTTTCTCTTGGGCTCCTTAATTAGCATCTCTCATGTGCAACATTTCTCCAAGGGACCCAGTAGTTAAGAAGCTAAGAAATCTGCAATGATTTTTACTTCTGCTCGTGGCTTTCCCACAGGGAGCCTTCAACACATTCTTTTAATGTTCAGGAGATATAAATATCATTTTCCATGAAGCTTGATGAAAGAAGAGATTAAACCTAAATAAAAACAAGAACTGCTGAGGAAAGGGAAGCCACTGTCATCTCAAGGAATTGAAAAACGGGATTTCAACATTTGAGGCCTGAAATAATATCAGTAAATTCCTTAAAGAGTTGAGATTAAAATACTTCTAATTGGCAAACAGTCATTTTTCCATAAGTAGGAAGTAAGCTTTGGTATTTCTATTTTTCATCTTTTTTGCTTCTTTATAAATTACTTGAATCCCACAAAGATGAAAACAGAAATTTCAGGAGGATTTCATTTAAGCATGTGTGAAAAAAAAACTTGATATAATCAGTAAGTATGATATTAACACTGTGGCATTTTCATCATTAATTATGCATTTCAGGGATATCAAGTGCCTGCTACGTGGATAACATTATATTAATTAATTAATGACATGCCCCATATTATTAGCATTCTAGGACAATCCTATATAATAAAAGCCCAGCGAACAGCAGAACGACCAGAATGACCGGTCGACCAGTCATTATGACACGCACTGACCACCAGGGGGCAGATGCTCAACCCAGGAGCTGTCCCCTGGTGGTCAGTGTGCTCCCACAGTGGGAGCACCGCTCAGCTGACCGGGATGAGTGGTGCTCCCACAGTGGGCTGATCCTTGCAGGCCACACCCCCCACCAGTGCACAAATCCCGTGCACTGGGCCTCTCGTATAAGAATAAATTACACACAAAAAAGAATAAATTACCAAATTTTCATCATGTGTTTTTCTGCCCAGCTTAGTATTATAATTATCTTGAAGTAAAAATGAATAATTTCTCACTGTACAAATGACATTATATATAGGTAATGAGTTTGGTGACAATTTCATATTAAGCTCCATTTTCTACCAAATACTAAAACATTGTCTATTGCTTGGTTTTCACTGGAACCCTGTAGATTCTATTCAATTACATCGGCAAGTAGGGAAAATTACTTTTCTGTGTGATGGTTCAGCATGTACTTTGAAAGCATTGACCTCCTTTTCACTTTTTTTTTTGTTTTGAGCCCATGAATTTGATCAACAAGCTTGCAAACCTCACACAAAATAAATGTCGTTCATGTTTTCACACAGTGCGCTGAGTAGATTTTGTAGTTGTTGTTGTTGTTGGAGCATGGCTAATTTGATACTGTCATTCAAAAGGTCATTGCGCTTATTTTTTTGAGATTTCTTTGTTTTGGTCTGCTTGGGGGTAGTTTTGAGCCACCCTCTAATGTACCGCATGCTAGGAATAGAAAGATAAGGCTTGTTTTTCACATGTTTACACGAAGACTTTGGTCGGTAGAAGGAAACATGTGAACACCTGGCTTTGACACAGTATGGTAGATGGTGGGGACGGATGACAAGGGTGCTGGTAGAAGTTTCATCTCTCATAAATATAATCATTGAACTTGGTCTTGACTTATTGAAAACTAGTAGCCTGGTGCATGAAATTCATGCACACTAAAAGGGAATTAATTGCCCTAACCGGTTTGGCTCAATGGATAGAGCATCGGCCTGCAGACTCAAGGGTCCCAGGTTCAATTCTGGTCAAGGGCATGTACCTTGGTTGCAGGCACATCCCCAGTGGGGAGTGTGCAGGAGGCAGCTGATCGATGTTTCTATATCATCGATGTTTCTAACTCTCTATTCCTCTCCCTTCCTTTGTAAAAAATCAATAAAATATATTTTTTAAAAGGGAATTAATTAGCAGAGATATTTTAATATTGCTATTTACCCTTTCTCTATAATAGATGTGTGAGAGATGAAAGGAAATTAGTAAAATGTATATGAAAATAATATGTAAATTTATTAATAAATAAACAGTAACAAAAGGATATAACAACAACAGAGGCATGATATAAAAACGACAAAAACATGATATAAAAACCACAGTGATGCAAACAATGACTGATAAAGTGATTAAACTTATTCTAATATCTCCCTGTATACCACATTAAGAGTGAAAACACTTTTAGAGTGCTTGACTAATCTCCCTTGTGATGAAGTATTTAGAACTTTAACTGTAACATCACGTGCTCTTCCAACTCAAGAGAAAGCAACATATAACTGACCATGTGCAAAAACAGGTTCAGGTAGGAATATGTCTACTTTGTCTAGAGTTTGTCCTTGTGATTTATTAACAGCCATCATGGGAAACCGTCGTTGAATCAATTTAAATGGGAGGCCAATGTCAGATGGGGATAAATTAATTCTTGGAATCAGAACAGCCTCTCCCTCTGCAGATCCTGTTAATACTTCAGCTTCGATAATGTTAGGTCATAATCTTTTGATAATAAATCTGGTACCATTACAAAGATGCCACTTACTATTGAGATTTCTCAATAGCATGATGATTGCACCCACTTTCAATTTTAATTTATGACATGGCATTCCCAAAGGAGTAATACTATTAAGAAATTCGATGGGAAAATTTTCCTTTTTAGCATCATCTGTGGAATCAATGGAATTATCACTCAAATATGTGTGAAAATCTCCTTCGAGTATATCCAAATTTTCTTCATTTAATTTTTGAACATGCTCATTTTTTGGACAAAGAATTGCATGTTTAGATATATGTTTAATATTATCTATAGCAGTGGTTCTCAACATTGGCTGCACATTAGAATCACCTGGGAATCTTTTTAAAATCCTGATTCCTGGGCCTCATCCTCCGGAAATTGTTTCTTTGTTATGGGGTGGGGCCACAACATTAGTAACAAAGAAACAGAATTAAAACTTTATTGTGGGGAGCTGCTACAGTGTTTTGGACAGGTTCAAGCCTTGAACTGATGAGAGGGCACAGTCCTCTTATTGCCATGTGCAAGTCCCAGCTTGGAGGGCAGGGCCCTCCCAGCACAGTTATAGCCAACAGCTGTAG
The DNA here is from genome assembly GCF_963259705.1 of Myotis daubentonii. Taxonomy (NCBI): domain Eukaryota; kingdom Metazoa; phylum Chordata; class Mammalia; order Chiroptera; family Vespertilionidae; genus Myotis; species Myotis daubentonii. The sequence continues at coordinate 17,489,062 of NC_081841.1, forward strand.
TTGTAAGCTTGAACCTATGGTCCAAACACTGGCCCCACGTGCCTGAGTGATGTAGGCTTGATAGAGTTCAGGTGCATGTAGTTGAGTAGGATTGAAACCCAGGAGAATGTTGTAAACATCTTGGTCACGCCCTTACTTTGCCTCGTAGCATCTGCTATAAAATAAAGGCATGGCTGTGGGCATGGTCGCTGTCTCTCAGAGAAGCAGCATTCCACCAAGACCCAGCTTTCATTCTCTTGTCTGTCTTTTCTAAGCCTTTCAGCCTCCCCGACTCAGGTTCACCCTTGGCTGTGCTGGCGCAGCACACTTTATAAAGATAATGCCTACACACTCCCAGGGCGGGTTCCTGCCTCAAACCCCACCCTTACAAGGAAACAGCTTGGGGGAGGGCGCAGCCATTGCCAAGACAACCCCTGCAGGATTGACTTCCTTCCGCTTGGTCACGGCAGTTGTGGTCGTGATGAACACTACCCATGGTTTTTATATAAGTAAATGAGTAGGGTTTACCAGATAGTGAAGAGATGAAGGGCATTCCAAAAAGAAGACAAAACTCATGTACCTTGAAAACCTGAAGCGAGTGTCCCACTTTACCTCTGGCCCCTGAAGAATCCTCCATCCCTGGAAACATCACTTCTTTCCATATCTGTGTGAGACAGGTTGCAGCAGACGTTCTCAGCTCGTCCACTGCACAAGGCAACCTGGTCACTCACCAGGCCATCCCTCTCCCTGCCAGGGTGTGGAGAGGACAGGACCAGCACCATCAGCAGCAAATGACTCCATCTTTTTTGTTGTTGTTGTTGTTAATCCTCACCAAGGATATTTTCCCAGGCTTTTTAGAGAGAGTGGAAGAGAGGGAGAGAGACAGAGAAACATTGATGTGAGAGACACATCAATTGGTTGCCTTCTTCATGCAACCCAACTGGGGCCAGAGGTTGAGCCTGCAACTGAAGTACATTCCCTTGACCAGAGTCAAACCCTCAACCCTTCAGTCAATGGGTCAGCACTCTGTCCACTGAGCCAAACTGGCTAGGGCTTCATCTTTTAAATGACTCTCCATTCTCCAGCCTTTTGAATCATGGCTAACCTAGAAGAAGAGAAGGAAAGAGGAAATTAAAAGGAGCTCAGTCCCCCCCAAACTCCCCCCAAAAAAAGAAATACTATTTTTTTTACAATAAACCCTCCATTAACTGGAACTTTCACATAGTGAATGTTGTCAGCCCTGACTTTTAATGCAAGAGACAATGAAAAACAGCTGCTCCTAAGCATTTATTAAAAAGAGCCAAACCTTCTGGGACGCTGCTGGGGCCGCTGTGTCTTCCTCGGCCTCCTTCTGCAGCAGCACCGTGGGCAGTGACTGATGGGCTTCACAGAGCGTGGCTCAGACACTGGCAGTATTCCCAAGTTCCAGGAAAGAAGTAAGGACATTTAATAAACTGAATTTAGGCAGGGGAGGGGGAAAATGTGTTTATGTGTGTATATTAGGTATATAGAGATTATAATATATACTAGGGGCCCAGTGCACGAATTCGTGCACCTTGAAAGGAACTGTGGGCCACGAGTCTGCAGTAGGCACAGGGGCGGGTCTTGGCCCATCCTCCATGCCCCTGCCTGGCCCCTCCCACCACGCCCCTCCCCTTCCCCTTCCCCTGTATGCCAGCAGCCCAGCTCCCACTGCTGCTGCTCCCATGCGCTGATAGCACTGGCCCCGCTTGTACCTGCTGATGGCACAGAGTGATTGGGGCTGGGGTCAGCAGCAGGTGCAAGCGGCAGCTGCTGCCCCAATTGTCCCTCAGGAGCAGGGGGAATTAGAGAAGCCCTCAGGGCTGATCAGGGCTGGCAGCCGCCACTTGCACCCACTGATGATGCCAAAAGATAGGGACTGGCTCCAGGCACTGGCAGCGGGTACAAGCGGCAGCTCCAGCGCCAGCAGTGGGTGCAAGCAGGGCCATCGCTGGTAGCGGGTGCAAAAGGCGGCTGCCAGCTCCAATCTCCCCTTAGGAGCAGGGAGAGGTGGAGAAGCCCTGAGGGGGAATCGTAGCCTGCAGCCGCCCCTTGCACCCACTGATGGTGCCAGTGATCGGGGGCAGCACTGGGTGCCAGCAGCGGGTGCAAGCGCCGGTTGGGACTGTGGCATGTGCGAAGCAAAGAATTTTCAGTAACCAACAGAGGCTCACCCCAATTACAGCGACCTGTGCCCCGTCATGGTCTGGCACCCCAACTCACCTGCTCCACCATCCCACCGTGGCTGATGCCCACATGTTCCACGCATGCTCCTTGGTGGTCAGCCCATGTCATAGCGAGCGGTTGTTTGGTTGTTCCGCCTTTCAGTCTGTTTGCATATTAGGGTTTTATATAGATAGAGTATATATAATATTTATAATTCTTTTTAAATATTTATATGTTTATATTAACTATATAGATTATAGATCTAGGAAGAATATATATTATGTACCATATAACATTTGTAATAAATATATATGCTTATATATATCCTATCTAATAATAGAGAAACATGGTAATTAACCGTAACTTCACTACCCTTCCCATTGGCTAATCAGCGAGATATGCAAATTAACTGCCAACCAATATGGCAGCCAGCAGCCAGGCAACTGAAGCAAACAGGAGGCTTGCTTGCTCCAGTGACGGAGGAAGCCAAGGTTCCCCGCCTGCCGCAGCCCAGCTCTGAGCTCCAGATGCAACAATGTTGCAATTATAGAAGCTAAACAAACCCAGAAACCTACTTTCAGCTGCCAGCAGGCTCAGAGCTTAGAGCACCAGTGATGGCAACAGAGTTTCAATTATAGACGCTAAACAAACCCAGATACCTGCTTTCAGTCAGCCACGCCTCAGAGCTGGAGCCGGCTCTCAGCTCCAGTGACAGCTATAGATGGTAAATAAATCCCAGAATTAAAAAAAAAAAAAAAAAAAAAAAAGAGGCTGGGAGCTTCAGTCTCCCGCCAGCCTGAAAACGGCCCTCAGCCCCTCACCCAGACTGGCCAGGCACCCCAGTGGGGACCCCCACCATGAAGGGGGTGTGACCAGCTGCAAACAGCCATCAGCCTGTCATCCAGGCTGGCCAGGCACCCAAGCGGGACCCCCACCCTGATCCGGATCACCCTTCAGGGCAAACCAGCCGGCCCCCACCCATGCACCCAGCCTCTATCCTATATAGTAAAAGGGTAATATGCAAACTGACCCTAACAGCAGAAAGACTGGGAATGACTGGTCACTATGACACACACTGACCACCAGGGGGCAGACACTCAATGCAGGAGCTGCCCTCTGGTGGTCATTCGCTCTCACAGCAGGGAGCTCTGCTCAGCCACAAGCCAGGCTGATGGCTGCCAGTACAGTGGTGGTGGTGGGAGCCTCTCCTGCCTCCTCAGCAGTGTTAAGGCTATCCAACTGCAGCTTAGGTCTGCTCCCTGCTGGTAAGTGGGCATCCCCTGAGGGCTGCCGGGCTGCCAGAGGGATGTCTGATTGCCATCTTAGGCCCAATCCCCCGGGGAGCAGGCCTAAGCCAGCAATTGGTTACCCCCGAGGGGTCCCAGACTGCGAGAGGGCACAGGCCGGGCTGAGGGACCCCCTACCCCCGAGTGCACAAATTTTTGTGCACCAGGCCTCTAGTATATATATATTTCTAAATATATATTTCTAAATATATACATATTTAGGAAGAATTCCAAATGTTATATAATACATATGAACATATTTTATATGTAACACACATATATTTTGGAAGAAGTCAAATAACGACTCCAACAACAACAGGGGGGAAAGGGTTTAACCATAAAATACACTAATTAAATCATTGAATTTTGTACATTCTACATGCATATCATTATACTAAGGAGATATGCACTACCTCATTATCTAAAGGTAATTGAGGTTTTTTTCATGTAAATATGCAGCATTAAACTGCTAATGCAGCCCTTGAAAATTACCTTAAGGGGAAAAAAAGTTTTCATTATCCAGGAATCATTACTGACTGAGATTTCAGATTGCCCCCAAATTTCCCACTACCTTTTTCCTGGCTGGAGCTTCCTCTTCTGGAATTAAGCTTTTAGGAATAATGGTGAAAGAGTAACAGGAATATAGAAAAATTGACAGAATCATTTCTAATAGTTGTATTAATGGATAAACTTGGAAAGAGAATGAACTCCAGGTCTCCTATTATAATAAATAAAGTACCAGTCATTTAGGTATAATCACACAGCCTTACAGCTTCAGGAGTCCCTGGGGATAGACAAACCACTTTTGACAGAGGATGTGTGCCAGGCACTGTGCCAGGTTCCTCCATTAAAATGGTCTCACTGGAGCCTCACAGCAGCTCAGGGCACCATGAATATAAAGAACATGATTGTGGAAGTCAAATCCTGGCTTTGTCACCTATTTTGGCAAGTTTCTAAAATCCCTGAGCCTCGGTTTATTCATTTCTAAAATAGAGATGATTACCAATCTTTAAGACTGAATGGTAAGGGAAATGAGGTTATTTGTTTTGAAAAGTCATTTTAAATGTGTGTGTTCCCTTCCCTTTCTAACCCTTAATCTTGTATTCTTTTCTTTTAACATTTTTTTAATTGATTTCAGAGAGGCAGGGAGAGAGAGAAAGATAGGAACATCAGTGATGAGAGAGAATCATTGATCAGCTGCCTCCTGCACGCCCCACACTGGGGATCGAGCCCGCAACCCAGACATGTGCCCTGACCGGAATGGAACCATGACCTCCTGGTTCATAGGTTGATGCTCAACCACTGAGCTACACCAGCAGGGCTTGCGTTCTTTCCTCTAAACCGCTTCTCGTGTCCAACTAAAAACTCAGATATCTCTTTGAACTGTGGCAAAGCCACATCTTCTCCCATCTTGAACTTGCACAATTGATTTCTTTTGGAACCTTAATGTAGGACAGTACATTTCTCCCTCTTAAATGTCATCATTTCGGTGTCAGCGTGGCCTTTAAACCTGTAGAGGAAATTTTCAATTTTTGCATTGGCCTATTACCATATTAAATAGCCTTCACAGCTTTATGCCATTGAAAACCTGATAAACGTTCCTCTTATGTCTACTTTGATGCCATTAATAAGAATATCAAATAGAGCAGAATCCAGGGCCAGAGCCCTGTGGCATTCGATCAGTGGCCCCCCTACAGGCTGCAGCAGTGTCATTCATCAAGCCTCTTGGTGTAGATGGACAACCAGCTGTGATTCCACTTAATTTTTCTCTCCTGGTGCCCCCATCTTATAGATAATGAAAGAACTCATCAAGTGCTTTGTTGGAATCAAAGACTGTGTCTATGGTATTCTCCTGGCCTGTCAACCTCATACTAACACCCCTGTCAGAGAAAGGACATGGATATAGTCCAGCAAAAACTTATTTTTAATGAGACCACTGAAGTTGGGAAAGAAGAGTGGCTGATGACGCAGAGGTTGCTGGCCAGTTACTGACGTGTTTCAGATTGTGGCATTGATGTGACATTGATGAGCTGACCAAGGTCCAGCAGTGAGCTCAGCCCTTCCAGTGCAGAAAACTGGACTCAAAAAAACTGAATGAGTTCTCATTTATTGAGACTGATTTTATGCCAGGCACTGTGCTAAGTACTCTTCATGTATCTCATTTAATCCCAGCCCTCCGGTACTATACACACTATTTTTAACACCATTATTTTGGATGAGTTAGGTGAAGCTTAGAGAGCTAAATAATTGACCCAGAGTCGTATATAGTGTCAGAGTCAAGGCTCACACCAGGTCCCCCTGAGACTGAGCCCTGCGGTTACCGTTGTGCCTGCGGAGCAGATTCTACTGCCTCAGTGGTGCTGAATTAACTGAAGAGAGAAGGAAGCAGATAGCCGATGAGGGTGGGGGGACAATGGAAGAAAGGGGATTATAAAAATCTGTCTCCCACTGCCACCCTGCTTCCTCATCTGGAGCCTGTCCTTGGGACTAACAGCAACATCTGCTCTCCTTAGAAATACTTTCATAAGCCCTTCACATCCTTTCTTCCTCTACGCACGGGCCGAAATACACTAACATCTAAAGAGCAGTCGTAGCTTGCTAGGCTAAGTCAAACCCACAGGTGTGTTTTTTAAACCTGAATGTTAGCTAGTTTTAGACAGATTTTTACCTACTCCTGTACCACATTCATATATCAGAGCCACTGGGAGGGAAAAACAAAACAGAATTTACTTATTTTAATTCATTGGCTCTCTCCTTCTTCTACACGCTGATGGAAGGTATGATGTGCCTTTAACGTAGTGAAACAGCAAGAAGAAGGCAGCAAAAGAACAGAAAGGAAAACCGTTTATGATCCAAACATTGCATAACCAGGCCCTCACTTGCCTAGGATTGTCTCCTGAGATTCAGTTTATCTTAAAACTTCTCCTTACAGCCCTGAATGGTTTGGCTCAGTGGATAGAGTGTTGGCCTGCGGACTGAAGGATCCTGGGTTCAATTCCAGTCAAGGGCATGTACCTTGGTTGCAGGCACATGCCCAATAGGGGATGTGCAAGAGGCAGCTGATTGATGTTTCTTTCTCATCAATGTTTCTGACTCTCTATCCCCCTCCCTTCCTCTCTGTAAAAAAATCAATAAAATATATTTTTTTTAAAAACTTCTCCTTACAAATATGTGTATTTTATGTATTTTGCATCTTTCAGTTGCATTTATAATATATGGATATGTGTTAATAATGAATTTTGTTAAATATAGCCGAAACCGGTTTGGCTCAGTGGATAGAGCGTCGGCCTTCGGACTGAAGGGTCCCAGGTTCGATTCCGGTCAGGGGCATGTACCTGGGTTGCGGGCATATCCCCAGTGAGAGATGTGCAGGAGGCAGCTGATCGATGTTTCTCTCTCATCGATGTTTCTAACTCTCTATCTCTCTCCCTTCCTCTCTGTAAAAAATCAATAAAATATAAATATATATATATATAATTTTATTTACATTACTAAGAGCATCAGTCATATAATATAATAGATCCTAAGTTTTATTATCTCAAAAACTGAAAGGAAATAAGTTGAAAAGTACCCTCAATAGCCATAAATGTCTTGCATGGTTAGCAAAATATAAGCAACACTCTTCACTTTTTAAGCTGCAGAGCATTTTTTCATAATATATTTTTTTATATATTTTTGTTGATTTCAGAGGGGAAGGAAGAGGGAGAGAGAGATAGAAACATCAGTGATGAAAGAGAATCATTGATCAGCTGCCTCCTGCACACCCCACACTGGGGATCAAGCCCGCAACCCGGGCATGTGCCCTGCCCAGGAATCAAACCGTGACTCCTGGTTCATAGGTCGATGCTCAACCACTGAGCCACACCAGCTGGGAGCTGCAGAGCATTTTTATGTATTAATAATACTGCAAAGAGATTTTCAGATTTCAAATGCTATTAGGCCATCATCACGTCTGCAAGAATAACTTCGGGTGTGGGATTTAGCACACATTTCCCATTTTCTTTAGCAACAAAATTGTCCTTCAGTAATTCCAACTATTGGGTTCTTGAGCAATGCAAACCAAATTTTTCCTATGAAAACCGAATTTGCAGCAAGCTGTACTTAAAAGTAACTTACAGGGAAATTGGTTAGGAACTGATTGGTTGGTTTGTTTGTATTTGTTTTAATCTTCTGGAGTAAGGTTTATGTGAAAATATAATCAGAAAATTAGTACCTTCATCAAGAGGTAATTCAGAGAGCTTTACAAATAAACTGATGATTCTCCTTGATTACAAAAGAAGGCTTTTCTACCTCCAGCACCCTTAAGTGCTCAGAGGCAATTATACCAGTAAGGTCTCTCTTTCCATGTAAAGATTTTCTCATTTCCTCATAATTAGTATTTCCTGTTTATTGAAACAGACTATACTCAGAAAACACACATCCCCCGGCCCCTCCTTCATTCGTTCCCACTGTCCTTTGCTCTCTCTAGAACTGTGTAACTTGGAACCTCTGGTCCTTTCCATAGGTTAACACAGTTGCATTTTGATGGCATCTATCATACAAATTATTATTTAGTAGCAGTTTCTTTGAAAAGAAAAGCAGCCCAGCTAGTGAGGCTCAATAGTTGAGCATCGACCCATGAACCAAGAGGTTGCTGGTTCAATTCCTGGTCAGAGCACATGCCTAGGTTTCATGTTCGATCCCCATTGCGGAGCAGGGGGAAGGGGGGGATACAGGAGGCAGCCGATCAATGATCCTCTCTCATCATTGATGTTTCTATCTCTCTCTCTCCCTTTCCCTTTCTCTCTGAAATCAATATAAATACATACATACATACATACATACAAACATAAAAACATAAAAAAGAAAAGTAATAGCAGAAGAGAAAAAATAGGGAAGACACAGTCAGAGTGACTTTTTTTCTTAGATGAAGCATTTGAGATAAAGGGAAGAAATGGGAGGTAAGGAAATCTTACATCACCCACTGCAAGGCGCCAAAGCTCAGAAGGAATAGAAAACTGTTGAGAGTCGAAAGGGAAAGAAATAGGATACGGTGTTCTTTTCCTTTCCCCTCTGCCTTTCAGGGATGTCTTCCTACTTCATTTGTTGTCTACACATAAGGGGTGAAGTCTGAGATTCAGGGATGCCCCTTGATGATGTACTTGTGTGCTGGGTGCTATGAGGGATCCTATGATACAGTGACCCTGTACCTCACCCTCTGGAGCTTATAGTCTGGTTGGATACTAGAGAAATTCAGAGGAGGAGGTTGCTTGGATCCAAGGTGAGCAAGGAAGGCTTGAGATGGGTCTTGATTTCATGCTTGCAAGAGCCTAAATGAAAAGGAGGCACAGACATTCTAGAGTGTACAGAGGTGTTGTATATGAGGGCCAAAGGAGTGTATGTGGTGCAGTTGGAGACATGGAGGAGATTGGCTGGAGTTAAAGACAGTTTAAATAATAGGAAAAAAGGCTGGTTCTTGATCTAAAATCTACCCAAGATATCTATAATATAGCACATTTAAATAACAAAGATACCATTCAGAATTTTGTGGTTAGGGTTATTCAGGATAGAGTAAGAACGTTTTTTAAGTTATATTTAAGAGAGAAATAATGCCTTAGTTAACAGAAATCTCTCTTAATCTGTGTAGCTGAGTAGACATATATTTAGATAGATGGATGGATGTTAGGTAGGTAGGCAGGTGGGTGGGTGGATGGGTGGATGGATAGATAGATGATGGGTAGACAGACACAAAATAGAAATATATAAACAATTTTTAAAAATATTTTTCCAACTACTGGATTAAAAGCCCTAGAGGAGTGAATATTTTTTTCTTCTTTGTGGCTCACAGATTGCATAGTACAGTGGTCATATGTGAAAGATATTCAATAAATGTTTGTTGAATAAGATTATCATTGGCCCTTGACTATCACAACGCAAAGGTCACTTCCCTGGAAGAAGAGTGAAAGAAAGAAAAAAAAAACAACATCATGACCTTCAGCTTCCAAGGTCCTCCTCTCCACCACAGCAGTGCCAGCATGCATTCTTACTTTCCAAGAAATAAGAGAGAAAATGTCACCGTCGGAAATCAAATGCCATTTCCAACGAGGGTGTCTGGAATTGTGGGAGTGGAAATCCAATGGCACTCTGGCACTTTTGCCTGGATGCTCTCAGGTGGAAAGTTTTTGGAAATGATAACCAGGGAGGGGGGAATCCTTCCCATTTAATTGCAATTTTAGTTCTGCAGATGAGAGCAAAGCAGATAAACTTCCACCTCGACTTCAGGTCTGGGCATCCCAGACCACCAGGAATCCGCAGAACACTTGCAGGTTTGTGCAGATTTCTGTAAATTGAATATGAATGACTAGGAAGCTGCTTTGGGAATTATAAAGCCCTGAACTAAGGCATTTTTTCTCTCTTGAGTATAACAGAAACTTAAAACTTTCTTACTCCATCCTTGGATAACCCTAACAGCAAGATTTTGAATAGTATCTTTGTTATTTAATGTGCTGTTTTATACATATCTCTGGGTAGATTTTAGATCAAGAGGCCGCTCTGAAGCCAGACAAGCTCTCAAGATTTGCTTGGGAGCCACTGTCCTTAGTTGGCAAGTATCTAGAAAGGGAAGAGGGGGACAGTCTACCCCCTTAAAATGGAAGGGGGATTCAGAATGCAGACAAAGCTGTTCCATTCTAAAGACCATTTAAATAAAAACAAAGTAAAAATCTCTCCCTGCACAAAAACCCAGAAATGAGAAGGCACAATGATAACTAGAATCGCTTGTGTGCTCAGTGATGCTGCATGTGTAATCTCTGGAGGATTCCAGCTACATGTGTTATTTCATGTCTGCCCGCTAAATCTGAACCCCAAAGCATAACAAATGCACAGTGACACTGAGGAAGATAATGTGGACATGCCATTGTCCCTGGAGGGACTTGGCCCAGCCGGTAATAAATGGGTTGCAATGTCATGAGGAACATGGAGAGAGAGACTGTCGCTACATGACTTTTCTGTGTGATGTGTACGTTCTTGCAGTTTTCATTGGTGTTTTTCGTATTGTGTCTATGCAAACATGGCAATGAAAATGGAAATTGAAGGATGATAGGATATTTCTAAGGACATGGAATGATATCCAGAAAGGAATCACAAACTAAATCTCCAGCAATAAGGGGAATGGTTAGTGAATTATGATGTGCTTCTCTAAAGCAATAATATGGTAATATGGAGTTACTCAAAACATCTCCTGAGATTTGAATATGTAGGAAAGCTCTTTAGCTTTCACATTGGGCGAAAAAATTAAGGTGAAAATTGTACTTATGGCCACTACAAAACATAATCGTGGGGACAAAATGAAAGGAAATATGCCTAAATGCAAATAGCCTATAGATACCTTGGTCTCTCTTTTTTTAAATATATTTTATTGATTTTTTTACAGAGAGGAAGGGAGAGGGATAGAGAGTTAGAAACATCGATGAGAGAGAAACATCGATCAGCTGCCTCCTGCACACCCCCTACTGGGGATGTGCCCGCAACCAAGGTACATGCCCCTGACCGGAATCAAACCTGGGACCTTTCAGTCCGCAGGCCGATGCTCTGTCCACTGAGCCAAACCGGTTAGGGCAATACCTTGTTCTCTTATTTTTCTATATTTTCTGTCTCTACCATGGGAAAGCAGTATTGTTATTATAATCAAAACATTATTTAATTTTTAAAAAGCAGGGGCCGAAAAAAGCATGTTTCATTTACATCACCTCAAATTTAACATGCTTAATTTGTGGCACATTACATTTTAAAGGGAATAAAAAAGAAGTCCAGCTGCACTGACTTTCTGTATTGCTGGGACATATATTCTGATGTGAGCTGCTCAGTGCAGGGGTAGGGTCATAATATTGTCTTGCAGAATTCCCACAGCTAAGCCCAGAAACATAAATGACAGTGGCATAATAGTATGGCATTGTCACTCAGCACAGTTATTCTCCTCTTGCTGGAATTTGCAGTGTTGTTTCTGAAGTTCTATTTAATTGACAGTGAAGAAAATTTGAAGAGGTAGCTACTCCTTGGATGAATGGATACCAATATTCAGCAGACCTGTATTTTTTTCAGTATTTGACCCATATTTCTCATGATAGTTGTAGTGAAAACCCACTAAGGGAGCATGCCATAACTTCCATTTCTTATCTATTGGAACTGGTGGCAGAAAGTTAATATTGTTTTTGAGTTGAACTGAATCGTGTTAATATCTTAGAATAACTAAATCCCCCAAATATTGCCATTACTTTACCTTTTACTCCCATTGGGGTCCTTGTACATGCAGTTAACTTTCACCCAAACAGTAATGAAAACCGTACAGAATTTTTCTCTACCACAGTAACTGTTGCTCTGGCTTTTTGAAAACTGTTTGTAAACTGACTGGACATCTGTCATGGTGCCTGGGGTGGTAGGATTTCACTACTTCCCTATCGCTTACAATGAGGATCAGATGTTAGCTGATCTCACTCAAGGCAAACCCAATGGCCTTTGGGCTTGACTTTTCCCATATGACTCTCTTTCTTTGGAATACTCTCTGTTGTTGTCTTGCTGATTGGATTTCATATTGTTGACTTGGAAGTTTTGAAGCCAAATATCACCCTCCCTACCACTCTACTCCTAGCCAACTTGGATTGAATCTTGGGTTGATGAGGATGTTCTGGTCTTTGTCTATACAGATTTCCCCCACTCTCCGAAAGCAGAGCATTCCTATGAGACCTTTCTTAAGCCTAAGTGGCTTAAAGCAAAGAAGAAATTACCTTAGGACACATCTGGCTAACAGATGCACAAAATTAACGGAGATAAAGCCCAGATGCGCACAGACAGCTCAAAGCTGTGGCGGTTGATGCTGAGATGCTGAGTGTGGTTCCCAGGGAAGGAGCTCGGGGGCCACTCTCGCTGCTCAGGGTGCAGCTGCCGCCATAATGCAAAACAAACACTGGATGCTGTTTCCCATTTTCACCTTTTTACGTAAAAGTAAAAATCCTCTTCAGATTTCTTTCACTTAGCAACCACAGGAACTAATGTAGGTCTGTCGAAAGCCAAGTGACATAGGGCGAATTTTCAAAAAGCGGGGGACACCTGTCTAGGCATTTCACAGGGAACTCTGTAGGGTATCTGCCTGGGCTCCTTTGGCCCAGCTTTAACACTGCTATAAGCCTCGTCCAAAACTAAAGCTGTATAATTCTAATGTTTTTCAGATGGTCAAAACCCAGTATAAATGTTTTGAACTTGACAACCCAAAGCAAAGAGCACCATCTCAAGACATGGTATAAAACAATAGTGTAGCTAAGGCGTAGAGGTTAATACCTAGAAGAAGAGCATGGTGAGTGGGGAAGAGCAGGCTGAGTCAGGTGCAAATCCTAGCCATGGTGCCATTAGCAGCGTGACCACAGACAAGGTGCTCAGTGTTCGTGGATCTCAGGTTTTGCATTTCTAAAATGGGAATGATATTGTTTTTTTAAAGATTAAGTGAGAAGTTTATACACATATATAGTGCACTTGGCACAGTTTTTAGCACAATTAGAACATAGAACTAAAACATAGCAAATGTTCACAGGATAATAGTTATCATTATCATCTGTGATATAGGGTCATTTCTAATAAATAAGGAAAGTTACCCAAATGTTCTTGATATGAATTATCACTCTGTTAATATTTTTATTCCATCCATCCATCCATTCTCTTTGGGTAGTTCTGTGGAGGAGACAGTGATGGAGCTCCAGTGAGTGGCTCAGAGTACCTCCTGTCAGAGAGTAAATGGTGTGTGTGGAAGAATAGCATGAATTCTTTTAGATTAGGTCCAGAATTAAACTAAGACCTAGAAACTAGATCCATTCCTATCACTCACTACATATCACTTCAATGAGGGCTTTCCCCAGGTTAGCCACATCTCTTCATGCAAAGCACCAGCGAATTTGTTTGACATGACTGACTATGAAAACGGCCAAGTCTCTGTTTTCTGGATGAGGATTTCTGTGTATCCTTTGGGTCCATTAGCTAGGATAAGCACACCAGGAAGGTTGCATCGTCTCTATGCCGGGCACTGTGCTGGTTATGCTCACAACTTCATCTTCCCAGCAACATTTGAGATTGGCATGAACGTTCTCACTTTATAGGTGAGAGAACAGAGACCACAGGAGTCAGGTCACTTGCCCACAATTGAATTGAGAGAGTAAACCAGAAGCAGCAAAGGCAGTTACACCCGCTCGCTTTTACCAGTTATTTGTTGTTTAGTGTCTGTTATTTGTCAAAATAATTTTGAACATCTGTATTACTACGAAAAGCATTTCTTAGCAGGACTCAGGAGCTCGAGGTAGCACCCTCAGCATCGGATCCAGTTTCTTACTGGGAGAAAGGCAGTGGGAATTTTATGGAAGGAATTTATACTCAATAGAAGTCTTTGGCAAAGTAACTGAAAATAAGAATAAAAGGGAATAAGAAAATGCAATGTTTTAGATTTACAAAATACATTTGAAAAGAGTACTGTTGTGTTTTTCTGAAATTGGGGATTCTTTGATCTTGATGCTTTAAAAAAAAAAAGAAACAAACAAACAAACAATGCAAGAATATTTTAAAGGCATTTCCCTGGATCATATAAACAGTGTTACCTATAAGTAAGCAGCATTGGGGCCACACTTAGCATATTTATAAATCATCTGAAAGAAGGAGTTTATGGTCAAATTCCAGATTTGCAGAAACTGCCAAGCTCCTCCAGGTAGCAAAATGCCAAGCTGACTAATATGAATGCAGAAAGAGTACACAGGGCTGTGTGAGTGGGCAGAGCATGGCAGATGGGCTTCTGCATGGACAATTGTAAGATAAGGAATTTAGGGAGAAATAATTCAAACCATCTTTCCAAGATCAAAGAGTTCTGACCTATCAGCTATAACAAAATTCAGAGGTTTTACAGCCAGTGTACTAGTATGTTTTTGTCCCTCCTTATCCCTGCCTCAGATGTGCTTTAAAACGACACATTTTAGATCAACCAAAGGATTTATATGCTAGCATATAGGCCTAACCAATGGACACAGACAACAGGGGAGTGAGGGCATGAGTGGGGGGGATGGGGGGTAATGTGGGGATAAGGACACATATGTAATAACTTAATCAATAATAAAAAAATAAAAGGGCATTTAAAGGGGGATTAAAGCAGAAAATTGTATCCTGCTCAAACGGAAAGACGTGGTTCACTTATACCTGGAATATTGTGAGCAATTTTTGTTTGTTTGTTTGTTTTTATTGTGAGCAGTTTTTTTTTTCCCAACACCCCTGAAGCAGTTGTGCTAGAGTAGGAGATGGTGCAGAGAAAGTGGACTAAAGTGATCTCTGGGAAGAGGGCCTGCTTTACGCAAACAAACTGCAAAGTGTAGGACTCGTCAGCCTTGGAGGTTTATAAAATCAATGGGGTGTGTGTGCTTGTGGACATTCGAATTTAAGTGCTAATTTAAAATCTAAATAAATGTAGGCAGAAAAGCCAATAAGCCAAGTGACAAATAGGCAAATAAAAATTCAAGGTTAGCATAGGATGAAATGCCCAAAGACATACTCACCCCTCCCCCTTAAAACTTGAAAAGAGAGAAAAAAAATTTTAAGAAACTAGTTACTTTGGGAACTAGTTACCCAAAATGAGCTGTATCCTAGAACATCACGTGGGCAGGGACAGGGTAAATACATTGTTTGTGAATGCATCTACATGTTGTATTAACGTTTGGAGATACGCCCAAACTTTGCAATTTACAAGCTTTGGAATCAGCAAACCTGATTCAAATCTCAGAGCCACCTCATGCTAGCTCTTGGATAGGCAACTCAGAACCACTTTGAACCTCGGTCTCCTTGTCTGTAAAGCAAGAAGCCCTTCTGGATAGGAGTGCTGGGAGGATAGAAAGGGCAGCATGTGCAAAGCTGCAAGAAGGGTAGGACTGAGACTTTTTAAATCTTGGTTCCCTGTGTCATCTCTTCTCCAAGGTGTCCTTTGCAGCTCTGTCAGACTTAAAATCCTATCCGGGGGAGACCGGAGTCCCCCAAGTCACTGTGCTTGATTGTAACCCTACGTTACAACTTTTATCTAAATCAGCGGTTCTCAACCTGTGGGTCGCGACGCCTTTGGCAGTCGAACGACCCTTTCACAGGGGTCGCCTAAGACCATCCTGCATATCAGATATTTACATTATGATTCATTACAGTAGCAACATTACAGTTATGAAGTAGCAACGAAAATAATTTTATGGTTGGGTCACAACATGAGGAACTGTATTTAAAGGGCCAGAAGGTTGAGAACCACTGATTAACATTCATTCTCTCCTATTCAGGGAGCTCCTGTTATTTCCAGTCAGGGCACATGCCTAGGTTGCCCGTTCAATCCCCAGTAGGGGGTGTGCAGGAGGCAGCCAGTTGATGATTCTCTCTCATCATTGATGTTTCTATCTCTCTTTCCTTCTCCTTTCCTCTCTTTGAAATCAATGAAAACATGTTAAAAGGGGGGCAGGGAGATCCAGGGTAGAATAGAGTGTGATGGGGTTGGGGGCACAGTGCTTTAGTGAGGAGGTGTGGGGGCCTCTGTGAGGAGACCACACTTGCGCAGTGTCCAGAGGGGTGAGAGGCGTCATGTGACCTCTCAGGGGCCTTCTAGGCAGATGGACAAACGGGGTCGAGGCCCCAAGGCGAGGATGTGTACCAGATGTTCAAGGAGCAGAGAAACCGGTGTGACTGAGCATCCTGAATGGAAGGGAGAGAGGCAAGGACACAGACACAGGCAGTGGGCAGCCAGCCCTGCTGGGCCTCAAAGCCAGGTCAGGACTGAGCTTTTATCCTAAGAGCAACAGCAAGCGCTGGGAGAGTCCAGCTGGTTGGGGAGAAGACTTGGCTTGCCTTTTGAAAGGTCTTGCGGCTGCTGAGTAGAGGCTGGGACTGGGGCAGCCTGAGTGAAGGGGCACCCGCTCCGCTTTCTCCTCCTCCCCGCACCACTGTGCCGCCCAACACTTTCTCCATGGCATTTCTACCTTCCTGGACTCGAA
Source organism: Myotis daubentonii (assembly GCF_963259705.1). Lineage (NCBI taxonomy): Eukaryota > Metazoa > Chordata > Mammalia > Chiroptera > Vespertilionidae > Myotis > Myotis daubentonii. The sequence continues at coordinate 17,505,533 of NC_081841.1, forward strand.
GGCGCACCCTGATTTCACATCTGTCCCGGGGCAGAGGTAGTTTTGCACAAATCTCCTTTCGTTCCTTCATCTCTTAGGACCCACAGAAATCATTTTTCTCAAATGAAATAACCCAAATGTGTGTCGTTCCAGGTTTTAAAAATCAGTTTGATTGGCCACAGGAAACGTATTTTGGCGTCACTGGGAGACAGGCTGCACGAGGACCCGCCCCAGAAGCCCCCTCGCTCCATCACCCTCAGGGTAAGTGCTCAGGATATTCCTGTTTTCTCCACGCCTAGCCCCCAACGTTAATGTGGGGCAATAACATGAAATGACTGAAGCAATGAGTCAGGAAGTGCGGGCTGTGTTCCACACAGCGTACCTTACCCATCTGAAAAACAATCTCATTTCTGATTGTGTTTCATAAGATTTTTTTTTCCTCGATTGGTTAAATATATATTTTTGAGATTTAGATACACATCAGACAAACCCCCACCTTTTAAGAATGCCCCCCCCCCAACTACTGCCATCCCACACTCCCATCTTACACCAAGAGAGAGGAAATGAGTTTTCTGTCAGACTCCTCAAACCCACTGAAAGAAAATCGATCAGAGGCCACAGCTAAGTGAAGGTCAATTTGAAATTAACCTTAGGGTCTTCGGTTTTTTATGAAGTAAATATTGCCCAGCCTTACCCACTTCAAAAATTAAGGTTAGAGAAGCTAGAACTAAATATTTAATAAACTCTTTCAGCTATTGTTTAGAATTATGGGGGCAGTACAACTAGAGAGAAACCCCACAGCGCAGGGTCGGGGGCGGGGGGGGGGGGGGCTGGTGGGGGGAGCGTGGAGAGAAATATAGTGAAAGGGAAGGGAGGCGAGGAGGATAAGGCAGAGAGGAAGAGAATGAGCGAGAGGACTGCCGGCGAAATGGAGCAGGGAGGGGCAGCCCGTATTCACTGGGTACCTGAGGCCTCCAGGAACTTTTCTAAAATTCATCGAAAAGTTGGACTGTCCATGAGCAGTTCGGGAGTTCCCACTCTGAGCTCTTTACTTAGTCCTGCACTTGGTGCCTCTGACTCCCTTTCTGCAAGTGTCAGAAAAGGGAGCGATAATAACTGATGCACACAGTGTGGCACTTGAACAGAATGGCCAGCAACGCGATGCAGTAGAATGCCTCCCATCAGTGAGTTTCAGCACACAGCATAACCACCGTGGGCCAGGCAGGGGGTCGGGCAGGAGAGGAGCTGTTAAGATTTGAGTTGGGGGGGGGGGGCGGGGGGGTTAATCGGGGGGGGGGGGAAGGAGACAGGTAATATTTTAAACAATAAAAGTTGTTGGATTTAAAAAAAAAAAGATTTGAGTCTGATTCCGTTTTAAAGAAAGTACACAAAGATTTCTGGAAATGAAAGAGAATTGGCTCTGGAACGGAGCCCTTAAGAAAAGTGATTATTGGGGCAATTGGGAGACGCTGGGACATTCGGAGGCTAGTTGAGGGCTTTGGGAGCAGTGAATGCAGAATTAGGACCTATTTTTCTCCCTCAATAAGAGGAGCTTCAAATAAATTGGGAGCCCTAACCCGTTTGGCTCAGTGGATAGAGCATCAGCCTATAGACTCAAATAAATTGGGAGAAAAATGAGGCTAGAGAGGGATTATTGTCTTACCCTCATTTTGCTACACAGAAGGGGAGAAAGATGTAGGCACCGTCAGGATAGCCCTCCTGGAATGACTGTTTAGAGGAGGCCTTCCCTGCTGCTTACTCAACTCTCTTTCCTCCCCCTTCTGAACCCATCCCTCTGACTCCCTGAAAGCGATTTAGGGGAACAATAGAGATTCCCAAGAAAAAGTGCAGAACCTTAATTTGTCAAAGGAGGTCCAGAACCTTTGGGGGCCAGGGAATCAGCACCCTCCAACCCTCCTCTTACTTGCAAACACTAGCGCCCAGCTGTCTGCCTCCTCTTGTCTTCCTTCCGACCAGTTTTCCCCAGCTTAAGTTGCCTTTGCCTTTGAAAGTCATTCTATGCACTGCCCTGCCATCCGCACGTGCGACATGCTCTGTTTCCGTACTGTGTCCTCTTCCCCACCTGACTCCAGACCACCGTTTGATGGAGGACCCAGCCCCGGTGGTTCCCATTTAGCTTCCTCGTCATGGCCTCTCCCGTGGCGAGGACTCTGTCCACAGGAAGACGCAGCTCCTGCCCTTGTACACACACGTCGTGTCAGGGTTGCCTAACATCTGCGTCCTCTCCCCTGAGATCACCCACTGTGCTCGTTGAAGAAAACAGCCTGATTCTTTGTACTCTAACCCTTCGGCCTGAAATACTTAGGGGGGGGAAGTATTGACTAGATCATGCCATTCACAAGACAGTGGGATGCTCCACGCCTTGGCAGTTGATTCAAAAATGAGTCCCCACCCCACAGTGTGTCTTGTCGGTATTTCACAGTTTTGCAACCAAAGGTTAGCCGCCAAAACGTGGTATTTACTTCATGATGTATTTCCATTCAGGAACCCAGTGGTAATCACACTCCTCCTCAGTTGTCTCCATCACTTAGCCAAAGCACTTACACCACTGGTGGCTCCCTAGACGTTCCTCACATTATCATGCAGGGCGATGCAAGGAGGAGAAGAAATGAAAACTACTTTGATGATATTCCCCGATCAAAACTGGAGAGGCAGATGGCCCAGGTAAGGTGTTATTAAATGCCTCGCTAACGTTCTTTTGCCTTTCACTCATATCGCGAAATGTATTCCAACATTGAGCGATAGCTAACGATGCCTATTGTCCACACCAATGGGAATTTGACCATTTTATGCCATGGCTTTTATTCCCTGCTCACTTGACCTAGATTGAAACAGACCTTTCTGGGAATGGAAGGTATACACAAACGCTTGGTTTTCATTCTTACTGAAGAAATTATGTCCACTCTCATAAGTCTTTGCCCTAAAGGGAACAATTAGTGGGCAAGAATGAAATCATAATGAAAATGAATAATAAAAGTCTAGATTAGAAAATGTAAATGGGCTGGAATACAGAGCAGAAATCAGGGGAAAGTGTTAACTCTGATAATGTTGTTAATTCCCTCCCAAGTAGACACATCTGCATAGACGTGTACTATTGGGACTAGTTGCGTCATCTCACGTTGTGAACTTGAGTAGCTGAAAATGACGCTGCTGCCGGACACTAACAACTGAAAAGAGAGATCTGTCACATCCAGACCTTTCCCTGTTTCAGTGTGGACGTCTCTGTCTGACCTGTCCTCAGATGGCCGCTCTGAGACGCGAGTCAGCCGTAGCCAAACAGTGGCTCTGTTCTTAAGCGCACATTCATGTGGACAGCTAGCCCTGGCGTGTAGCCCTGAGATTCAGAGACATGGATTTGTTGACAACAATTGGCAGATTCAACCCTTTTCATCCCCATTCTAGGTTCAGAATGATGTGTTGAAAGGCTTCTCTCTGCCTCTCACACCTAAGATGGAAATTTCGAGGTGAAAATATGACTGTAATTGCTTCGCCTTGGTTGTTAAATATTTCTCTCAACTGTTTGCGAGATTCTGTTTTTAAAAGCCTTTGGCAAACATTCTATGCTGCTACTCACAAAAGAAAAACGTGAAGAGAATGTTCTGGAAACTATGGCTATTCTGCCCGCTAATGCCCCAGGAAGAAAGGGCCTGATATATTACATCTCCTTTTAGCTCTCTCAGTTCTGAATTGTCCTCAGAGTTCTTTGTGCAAGGAATGGCAATGTTGGGATTGTGGAGAATCCTTTATTGAAGGGAGATGGAAAACGTAGGAGAGACAAGAAAAGAATAATTTTCCCTTTCTCTCTTGTTACGTGTTGCCTTTTAATCCTTATTACTGTTTTCACTGATGTTCTTTTAAATAACGAGTCTGAGAGCTTTTCCCAAAAGGTGTTCATGTATTTCCTGCTACTTATTAGAATTTGTGGATCACATAGGTGGTTAAATCTCTCTAAAAACAGGATTTCAGAGACATGGTACGTTTTGACCTTGAACCATGTAGTCTTTATGTATTAATGCAAATGGGGTGTTTTCTGAACCCTTCTCTCTGCTGGGTAAGGGAGGGTCATGCGTTGATGAACATTAGCTCTTATTGACTGTGTCGACTTCAGGAACAGAATTACCCATCTCAGCTGCTCACATAATTTATGAAATTTCTCCACATGGTACAGCTTTTCCAAAGAGGAAATTAATTACTCTTCCTCCGATATTATATCTGAACTCTCTGGGGTACTCTAGCAAGATTTCTCTCTTACTTTCTTTATGAGAGTCACAAACTGGGCCAGTAGTACCTTTTGAATAACCTACATTGTTTTCTTGTCACTCCAGTCTGAATGCATCATTTTCAGGAATTGTCTTGCCCTTGAGAAGATTCAATGAACTTGTATCTGGCCGGGTGAGAGAGGGCCAAAAGCAGCAAGAAGAGGTAGACAAGCTGGCAGGTGGGATGTGGTGAGCCGTGGAGGGCCTGTGTGCATGTGCTCATTCACCTTACGTGTGCTGCTCACAATGCTCAGATGACTAGTTGTAGACACAGGCCTCCATCAGCAACCAGGAGCTTGTTAAAAACTTCCTAAAATCCTGCTATTCAATACGGCACTTTTGCTGCTGAGGAAATAGGAGGTGCCACTACAGGAATCTGATCTATAGGAAAAGGCATTCTGGGATTGCGGCTCTTCAGGTTGTGTTAATTGCAGCCATTGATTTGTTTGCTTTAAGAGTGTTTCCTCGTCTGGAAATGCCAAAAAAGTCATGAAGAAATGAACACGTGTGTACCTCTTTAAAGTAGTGCCGTTTCAGTGCGTTAACCTAACAAGATATTAAATACCTGATAATTTTGTTGTCGAACAGTTTTATGTATGTGGCTTTTCCACCATTCAACAACTGAGGTTGATGTTCTTTTCTTTTTTGGGTCATTTGCTATCATAATTTCAAAAATTCACTTGCTTTTTAAAAACATACTCTCTCTAGACTACATTTTTTTCTCAAAGTTATGTGCTTGGCCAATAAAGTCGAGTCCTCCCGAAGACTTGCATTAGCCATTAAAATCCCAGTAAGCAAGCAGCAGTCACACCACCTTTCCACCAAGAGCCCAGTTCCAGCGGGTCTTCCCCCAGCAGTTCTCTCCAGAGGCTTACTGTAGTTTGGTCACTACATGCCTAGCCAGTCTGTTCCTAAGTCGCTGAAGTCCATCTTCAGGGTTTCTTTCCTGTTGCTAAAGGACAGGGAAACACAGTTAAAGAGAATCACCAAGACAGATCCATGTTTTCAGGAAACAATCTACTGCAAGCATGTCACACTCACCGGCCCTGAGTTTGACATGCTGGCAGTGCCTCAGGTTTATCTGAGCCCCCACCGGAGTGGTCTGGAGTTCCAGCCGTAGGCGAGAAGCCTTGTGCTCTCGGTGGCTGCAGTCATTCATGGGAGTTTTGCCTTCTTAAGGTCTGCTGACCAGATGTTTGGAAATGCTTTGCTTCACTTGGAAACACGATGCTGAGAGTGATGTCCATTCCACCTATTAAGTTCATTTGTTGGCAAATATTTTTTAAAAGGTAACACTGGAGTGGTGTTTAATTACTTGTTTTCCATTTAAACCAATATGAAAAATAGCTATTTGGGAATACAAGGGCTTTGCAAATGTTGTGGCTATTGTTTGCTTTTATTCTGATAAAATCAGTATTCTGCCTCAAATTATCTTAGATGAATATGTGAGAAGCAAAATTGAGTTTAGTACTAATAGCATTTTTTAAACCACTGAGAGTAATGATGTAAACACATCTAAACAGTGGGTTTCCTATTATGCTAAAAACATAGCTTTTCAAGCCTGTAATTCTGAATTGGACACTTTAGCTCGGAAGTTCTGAAATGTTCCCCTATTTCCATACACCTAATAAATAAACGTTGCATTCACAGTTATATAATAATACCTAAAGCTTTTAAACTTTTAAAATACTTTCACATCTGTTATCTCATTTTAGCACAAACAAGGTATATACTGCACAACCATTGATGTGCGTGTAGCACATGGCAGATCAGCTTTTTAAGTCGAGTGCTGTGGGGATGAGATAGTAAATGAAAATATGGGGAAAATATCAGAAGGAGGAAAAATACTTCCAGTTCTTACAGCCTAATCTCAATCTTTAGGAATATTCTTGAATGATATTTAGAAGTCAAAGCACTCTTAAAGTGGATACTAATAGGGGGATAAATGAATACTAAAGAAGAGTAATGGAATTAATAAAGTTTAGAGACCACATTTTCAAACTTATGAAAAAAAAGGGAAAACAGTTCCCTGGTGCAAAACTTAAAACCACTTATAGAAGGCCTCCGTTTACAGAAAATATTTATGGAAAAATGAAATAATGCCTCTATTTTCACAAAATAAAAAAAAAGACTTCTAAAAGGAAGAGAAATGCATATTTTCACACAACCTTTGGCTTAATATTCATGAGGAAAATTCATAATGTAAAGGTCTTTGTGCTTTGAACACTCCCATCGAAATGAAAATATTAATTTCGCCTGGGGCAGTGGCTCTATCTGATGAGCACAACCCTGAAAGCAGGCATGAGCCACATTTTAAAGGCAAGGAGACTGAGAAACTCCCTGACTTGGCCCAGGTAGCAGAGCCCATAAGAAACCAAATTAGAATTTGCTAGGAGCAGTATGAGAGTCTCCTATAAAGGCTTTGTCTAAATTGCTTCTAAATCATAGAAAGTTGATTCAGTTCAAAGTCTAGTATTTTCTCATCCAAACAGTACAACTTAATAAGTATGACTAGATCAATTCCTCCTTTCTTTGAAAGCATTTTTACATATTATATTAGTTCTACAAATATTCATTCTTTTTTAAAAATATATATTTTTATTGTTTCAGGAAGAAGGGAGAGGGAGAGAGAGAGAAAAAAACATCAATGATGAGAATCATTGATCGGCTGCCTCCTGCACGCCCCACACTGGGGATCAAGCCTGCAACCCAGCCATATGCCCCAACCGAGATCTAACAGTGACCTGGTTATAGGTCGACACTCAACCACTGAGCCACACCGCGGCTGGGCTAAATATTCATTCTTTTGTTAAAGGAAGAGGAATGGAAACAGCCATATAGAAGTCCTGCCCTGACCAGGTCCGTGCCTGGGGTTCCATGTGCGGTATTTTAGTTAATCCTCACAGCAGCTCGCTCTGTAGTGGAGGAAGCGCAGGTGGGTGAGTGCTTGGCCTCACCACCGGTACACAGCAGAGCCAGCACTCCAGCTCTACTCTGCCGGGTCATACCCTGCTGCCTCCATGGTCCTGATGCCCTGTGGGCTGCCTCTGTTTACAGTGATATAAAATGTTTAATAACAGTTCAACAAACACTAATTTCCCACATGCTCTAATAGATCACACTTATGTAGGCACAGCGAGCAGATTGAGCATAAAATCACTGGTAGTGGGAACTTACTGAATCAGCTCATGGTTAATCACCACGAAACCCTTTAAATGCAGAACTACAGTGGTTATTTGTTGATCCTTTCGGTGGCAACCCATCCTGTACCTCCTGGTAGAACTCTGCCCTTCCCCCCTTGTTTGTGAAGAGCTCCGCACGTAGGTCTGGGGTTGCGGCATTTACAGAGAAGTTCTTGTGGGATTCTCCAAATAATGGGTGCTGTATCTTTAGTGGCTTCCTCAGTTGGTGTTCTGATTTGGTTCCTCTCTGGCTCTGTGACCTGTACCAAGTCATGCGGTTTCTCTGGACTTCCGTTTCCTTCTCTTTAAGATGTACGTAATGCCTGCCTCTCAGGTTTGAGTGTGTCAGATGCGATGATTCATGTGAAAGTATATTTTAAACCGTAAGTCACTACATGTTTAGATGATATGACTAGCATATATGACTGTCAGCCCCTAATTCAAAGGTCCTGATCCATCGTAGGGCCAGTTAATGACAAAGCTATCAGACGGCTATCCATTCTATAAATACAATCACTTTTGTTCTGGTGTTATCCGGGCTTTGAATGTATATTGAAAATGGAATTGGAATTTTCCTCTTTATTATTTTAATTGTATGAGTATGAAGGCTGCCAAGGAGCATCTGCCATGATGGAGACGGGATCTGTGCAGAATGATCATCAGAGCCAGAGAAAGGAGAGGAGAGATGGAATAGTCCCCTGCAAAAACAGGTTACCAAAGTCTGCAGCAAAGGACACCCCATAGTATTAGCATGATATCACTGTAACAGGGTGAGATAAACCACTTAGAAAGAAATTTAGAACTTGTTTGAAATACACAGTACACAGAATTGTTAGCTGGAGAAGCCTGGGTAGCTCAGAAAGCCACAGGGCAAATGGCTGGCCATCTCTGGAAAAGAAGGAAGATCATAATTTATCCTTTGATACTTTCCCTGGGAGGGAAAGCCTATTGCTCCTAGGACTTCTTCCCACTGTCTGACATTATGGGGATTTACAGGCTCAGCCTGCAGAAAGTAGCCCAACTGTGTTAAGAGCAAGAGCATTTTAGGTGGTTGTCCCCCCACAAACTACGCAAGGTTTCTTATTCCTGTGTTATATCAAATTATGTTTTAATGCCCATAATTAGTGGGTATTTTTTAATTCAGATTTTCATCACCTATCCACTACTCAGAAAGGCTTAGCCTGTCCGTGACTTTAACATTTTCTTCCATGCAGGTGTAAAGACCCACTTGTGATGCTAAGCACAGACAGATAATATATAACCAAAAAAAAAAAAAAAAAAAAAGAAGGTTAAAAGAATAAGCTCAGTAAGCTCTTCCGTCAGGAACTCCCCATTTGACATCCTGTCACATTGACAAGCTGACACACCAGCTTCAGAGGTACCCTGGGATGCTGATGATATCTGTGCCCGGTTCCGGGCCAGGAACTAGACCACCAGCCATCTACTCCTAAAGGCATCTCCCCAGGCAAAAGAGGAAAACTTTGCTCTCATACTTGAAACAAACCTGATGGTTGTACACCTTGTTTATTTATGTGGACAGTTAATTGCCTTTTCTCAACATAGACGTTGCTCTCCCTGTGACAACCTGGGGTTGGAAATTCCAATATGATGAGTGTCCTTCAGGCCACATTGGGATGTTACTATCATGTTCATTGGTCTTAAAAAAAAAATAATGGGAAGAAGTAGGAGCTTTTTTAGGTTTTGATACTGATCTTAGAAATCTTGGTTCTTTTATTCTCTCTCAAGCCCATCCGTGAGGCAAATGAGGTGGCCAGCGGCTTACTCTGACTGATGCTGGGCAGACCGTAACACCACTGGTCATTTCGCTAGGGAAGCTCTGATGTCTCCCTTCCCTCCAGGCGCTGGGATTTAGCCAAGGTGAATGTTTCCAATTAAAACCAGACCATGGATTTTTTTTTTCTTTAATCAGTAGAAAAGATCCTATTTTCACCGGAATAAATAAGAAATCTGACAGTCTATAAAAAAAAAACGTTTCGGTGGCATTGACCTTGTGATATTTCATGGTGCCTTAAGCTTCTTCACAAAGAGGCACACCAGGCTATTTTTCCACTTGTTAACTTTTCGGAATGTTTCTCATTATATTCAGTCCAGTTTTGGGGTTCACAGGGCAGAGCTTTGGCTGGTATAATCTGACCTTGCTAAATTTTCAAGGGTAGGAAAATTCTCTTAATCTCCTTCTCCCTCTTCCTTTTCTTTTCTCGGTGTTAAAAAAAAAAAAAAGCGAGGATTTTTTTCATGTCTAGAGGAAACGGGGCCAATTATGCAGTGCTGTCTGAGTTAATTGCATTTATATATGACTAAGGTAACATATTAGTACAGACTCTTCTGGATGCGTGCAAGTAACAAGAATCCCACTCAAGATGTTAAAGCATAAAAGGGCATGTATTTGAGTCACTTCACTGCGGAGTCCACACAGTCCTGATCCCGGTATGTCTTGCCCTCGGGCTCTGCTCTCTTGTGGGCTAGCTCCTTACCCAAACAGCCTTTCTCTACATGAAAGGAGTGTCGAGTTCCAGTCCTGCTAAACTTGAACCTATAAGAGAGAGGGCTTATCTTTCTAATAGTTCCCCCAAACGTCCCAGGACTGAGTCCCATTGGTTCAGATCAGCCTGGTTTGGATCGCTTATCTGCCCTGAGCTAATCACAAAGACAGGAGGGGGGTGATTAACCAGGCCTCGGTCACAAGCCTGGAGGTGGTTGTATCTCCACCTGAACCACATGGACTGAGAGGGGTGGGAAGGGAGCTCCTCCCATGGACAAAGGGCCGTGGCCAGAAGTGGGTATGGTTTCCAGGCAGGCTGGGATAGCAGTGGTGGGTACCTGAATAAACCCACATTAACTTTTGAATGAGAATGCCTGATGGAAAACTCGTATATTGTTGCAGCTATTGACTTCATTTTTTCATACTTAATTTGATGAGTTTTTTAAAAATACCCGATTTGAAGTAATGAGATCAGGGTTAAAAATTCCATCTCTGGTGTCTGTTACCTCTGTAATCTGGAACAGGCCTCTTAGCTACTCAGAGCCTTTGTTTTCTCTTCCTACAGGGAGATTAATGCCCACCTTACAGCATGGTTTTGAGACACAAGTAAAGTAATATTTGTCAAGGTATTTTACAAACTACAAAGCTGTAAGTTTGGGTTGTTTTAGATATTATTATTATTTGAGATAACTTCTGGTTTTCTACATTATGCTTTTTCAGCTGCAACTGGGAATAAATGTCTTTTAAAGTAAAGCTCATACTATTTTGCTGTGTTCTACAAAACCATTTCTGTTTTCCAGCTTGTAAGCCCAGGCTAATACTTGTGCACTGATATGGAAACAGTCATTTTTAGGGATGCAAACACGGTACAGGTTCTTATCGTGTTGTAACCTAATTAGCATTGGGGCTCTTTGGAAAAAATTTAGGGATGATATCCCATACTTACTAATAAATACTTTTAAATACTCTATGCATTAGCATATATCAAAATATATCATACTTTATGTTAAAATATTTTATTTTATTTCTCTTAAAATGTTGGCTATGTAAGGGCAAGGCCCGACTGATCCTTCCTGGTCACTTGTTAATTCCCTATAATAAGCACTCCATAAATACTTGTTGATCAGATTACTTTACACAAAGTTATAGGCACCAAAAAAAAAAAAAAAAAAAAAACCCACATGTTTCTAGGACTGCAAACTGGACATAAATTGGGATGGTCTCAAATTTTTTTAGAGAAATAAACTACCTAGAACTGCAGTGTGTCACCTACCTAGCTTGATCTGCTAGTTCATTGTCATCATTGTCAGAGCCCACACTGATTAATATAACTTTATAATGAGGAAACTGGGACACAGAGTTTATGTTGCTCATTCCAGGCCACACAGGTCATGAGCAGAGCCAGGATTCACACCCAGGCCTTAACCACTATGTGATGAACACCCGTGTTGTCTCTACAAACTGGTCCATGATACCCTCTAGAAACTCTAGAGCCCCAGAGGGCTCCAGTGCCATGTTTTGAGTCCTTCAACAAATTCTGTTAATATCTATTCCCTGATGTAAATGTGAGGTTAGTAGAGAATTAAACCTCTAGGGGAGCATTGGATAAACCTTGTATTTGAAGACAATCCTTCACTCTGGACATCCCATTTTTCATCCTTTCCAAATCAGGGATAGCAAACAATTGCTTCATGTCAACAGCTGTGAAATGAGGTGACCCCCTTTCTGTGTGGGTCTCTATGCTAATGAGGTTTGAAAGCAGCATCACACAGGTGTTTGTGTGTTAATACCCAGAAGATTCTTCTGTTAAAGGAAAGCGGGATTGTTGTGTGGGAAGGGGCCAGAAAATGCCTCTAGTCCTGCCTCATGATGCATCTCCCTCTCTAATGCATCCTTAACAGATGGCCACAAGCTTCTGCTTAAACTTGTCCCTGGAAAGGTGCCCCCCACTTTGTGAGGCAGCTCCACCATTGGAAAAGTTCTAATTGGTAGGACTTTCATCCTATATTAAATTGAAATAAGCCTTCCTAGAATTCCTATGTAGTTATGCTGTCTTCTGAAACAATGAAGAAACCTGCTCCTTCTTGCTGAGAACAGTTCTCTAAGACTGAAGACAACTTGCTGTCCTCCCCTCACTATATTAACCATAGTTAGCTCCTTGCCAATATCATTCTGATAAGTGGGATGTGGGCTACACAGCATCCTGATTCCCCAGTTTGGAAGTTTTCCAGCCTTTGTTAATGGCCATGAGTCATAGCTCCCTTCTCAGCCCTCAACAGTGGTGTGTGTGTGTGTGTGTGTGTGTGTGTGTGTGTGTGTGTGTAACCTTAATGCAGGATTTTGCATTAACATTATTACTTTCCAGCTAAAATATTTTTTTCAAGTTTACCTAATAACCCTTCTACCAATGGCTTTTTAAAACTTGGCCAATACTCTGTGTATCAGTGATCCTTCCTGACGATGTAATAATGTGCTCATTTTAAAAGCTTACCTCAAAAAAGCACATCTTTCAAGTGACCCTACAATTTATCGATTTCAGTGCTAAATGGACAGAACTGAGGGGGAAAACTGTAACGTCTACCAGAGACCTCTTAGGTTGGCATCATTCAAGTTAATAGTTCAGCTAGACCTTTTTTTAAAGGTTTTCCACGAGGATAAAATGAGGAAATAAGGGGATCTTGATAAACATCCTATATAATAAAGGGCTAATATGCCAATTAGACCGAACAGCCAAACGACCTTCCGGATGAAGCCAGGGCTGTGAGAGCCAGCCTAGGCTGCAAGGGCCGAGCCCCTTGCATGAATTTCGTGCATTGGGCCTCTAGTCATTAAATGAATGGCTTTGTCCAATACTTCTCTTCTTACCCGAGGCAGGAAGGGGTGTTGAGCCTACAGTTAATAAATGGGTTTAAATAAAGAAAATGACAGCCTCAGCTTGCAAGAAAGGAACATAATGTACATTTTAAAGGGATGTTACAGGCAAAGAACAGCATTACTTCGCAAAATTGAGTTTCTTTGCAGCAATTCATGTTTTGATAAAAAGCTGATCACTGCTTTTCTGAGTGAGTTATTAATATTTCTGCTTTTTAGTGGTCCTGAAAAATGTATGTGATGGCATCCAAACTTTGAGGTAGAACAAGTAAAATAGCCCATATTGCAATAAATAGCATGATCCCAATTGACTTACATTCCCTGAAACACCCAGAGAACCTGAGGAGCTGCCCAGCAGAATCTGGAGTTAGTGTTCCATTTTCTTTCTCTGCTCTATTTTTTCATAAATAACTCTGTAATTTAGGTTCACAACTGTCATATTAGGAATGCAGGTTATATATTATCTCTACAAATGAATAACAGGAATCACATAGCCTATAGTTCTCTCCTACATTGGCAGCTAAGGGCTTATTTTATGTGCTATCAGTTCCAGAATCAGAGTTGGAAGGAGGAAAGGGAGGGAGGGAGGGCAACCGTAAACTTGGGCAGGCTACAGGTAATGGCAGAATATATATATGATGCCAGTGTACTTATGATGGGACCAAACGTGGTGTTTGCTGGTATTACTTCCTCCCACTTTTGCTAGATTGGTTATGGCCGACACCAGCAATAGTGGGTCACATATGGAGAAACGACTGTTGGCCTGGCTTTCACATCCAACAGGTGATTCCCGATCTGTCCCAGAATTTCCCTGTAGACATAGGGAAGTTCACGATCACAAAGGTTTGCACGGACTACTCTTCAAAAAGATGGAGAAATGACAGGAAACAGCATTTTCTTGAGTCCGGCATTCCCTGCAAATAAAATAGTTCATCTGAATCCTTTGATTAAAGGGTCAGTGGGGTATGGTGCCAGATGGGTACTAGACTTGTTGGGGGAATCATTTCGTAAGTTATATAAATGTCTAACACTATGCCGTACACCTGAAACTAATGTAATATTGAACGTCAGCTGTACTTGAAAGATTTTTAAAAAAATTTTATCACAATAAAAAATATTTAATTAGTTAATTAATTAATTAAAAAGTCACTGATAAGAAACCCTGAACTTGAGTCGTTCACAGTGTAGTTGAGAAGAATCACATAATACAGTTGGTCCAGGGCCTTGTACCTATCGCACAACTCACCTGAGAGGAGAGAAGGAGGATGAGTCCTGTACCTGCAACAAAAGAGATGATAGGATGCTGGCCTGCAGGTAACTGGGGAGAGACAAGAGGTTGCAGTTTTCTGGTTTCCTGACCAGGTTCACGTCGTGCCCCTGGAACAAGAGGCCGAGGCTACGGGGCTGTTCCTGCGGAAGCACAGATGCACTCGAGGTGTTTGAGCTGGATTTGTTCGACCCTGTCCTCTGACAGAGCTCATTTCGTTTTAGTCCCAGCTCCAGGGGCCACGGAGTCTGCTGGCTGCTGGCTGTGGGCGGAGGCCTCCTTGGTTGGGGTGCCCTTTTTTCTTTTGCCTTTGAAGCTATTTTGTTTGCTCTTCAAGTTTGTTTTTTTTATAGAAGCGCTGTCATCCAAGAGAAGAAATCGACTTTATTATTCTCCTTTGGCTTTTGCTCGGAGCCGTCCCTATTTCTTGTTGGATTCTTTCTGGTAAATTTCTGAATACCCCGTACTGTGAAAGAATTAAGACCAAAAAAGAGAAGAAACAGGAAAAGTCCTTTTTTTTTTCAGGGCTAGAACAAAGCAAAAAATTCCTCTCTGAGAGAATCTGACCAGCAGGCTCTATTCACACAGATTTCTTTATTAAACTAGCTCTGCAGCATCAGCCGACTCCCAGAAGGTCTTCAGAGCCTAATTGGAGTTGTTGAGGTGATGCAAGTATCGTTAGCTTGCTCCATTCCAAGACCCACCGTCGGCCTCTGAATCCCAGTTTACTCCTAGTCCTGACAATAGGAAAAGGGTGGTGTCCATAGCAATTTCCATCCCACAGTCATCCACTAAAAGCCAGGTGGATGCCTACTCACTTTGCAACGCAAGCCTTTAAATGAATGTCTGGGTGCCAGGGAGACAGGTTCTTGTACTCTGAAGTTTTTTCAGATTTTCAATTTCTGCTTGAAAGAGAAATCCCTTTACAGTGAGGTCAGCGTAGACTCGATTTGGATATAAAATGCTGGGTGCTCAGGGAAGGCTTCTCTGAGGAAGGGGCATTGAAGGAAGTGAGGGCTGGTCCTGCAGTCTGTGAAGGAAGGACATTTCTGGCAGAGGGGAAAACACATGCAGAGGCTTTGAAGCAAGAATGTGCTTTGCTGTTCAGAACCAAGTGGGCAAGGGGAAGAGTAGTAGGGAGGAGGGCGGAGAGGGAAGGCGGGGATGGTGCCAGAGGATGGAGATCCTTGCAGACCATTGTTAGGATTCTGAATTTTCTTCTGGAGCAAAGTGGCATGACCTGGATGGATCATTCTGGCTATTGTGTTGAGAATAAGGACTCAGGTGGCAAGGATGAAAGTAGAGAGACCAATTTGGAGGCTAATGAAATAATCCAAGTAAGAGAAGGTAAGTGATAGGAGGGTGATAAGATTTTAGGAGATTCAATGGGAGTTCCTGCTAGGTTGAGTGCAAAATGGGAGTAGAAGGATATTTGCAACTGGAAGAAGAATATTTACACCTGGAAGAAGGGGGTTGGTATTTACTAAGAAAGCTTAAAGCGGAGTAAGATAATCAGGAGCTTGGCTCCAAGCATTTAATTTAAGGTTAAGATGCCTATTCATCGTCAAAATAGAGTGATCAAGAAGGCAACTGGATATCTGAGTCTGGAGTTCAGGAGAGAGGTCTGGGCTGGAGATACTATTTTGAGAGTTGGGACTGGACGAGACCACCTCATATAGCCAGAGAGGGAAACAGGACTGATGGGATCAGAGGACGATCAGATCCTGGGAACCAGCAAAGGAGGCTGAGAAGTGGAAGGAGTGATGAACAGTGTCAGATGGGTCAGGGCAAATGAACAGGTGGATTTGGCAGAGTGACGGGTGCTGCGAAGAGCAGTTTCGGTCGAGTGGGCTTGGGTGTGATAGGAAAGGGGAAAGTGGAGACCGTGTGGATACCTTTGGGGGAGTTTGCTTCTTAAAGAAGAGCAGAAATTGAGCAGGATCTCAAGGAGGATGTTGGGTCAAGGGAAGAAGTCTGTTTACTTGGAGTGGAAGATGTTGCAGCACTTTTTGAGAATGTTCCAGTAAATGGGGAAAAATGGATGATGAAGGAGAGCTAGCTTTTATAAACTACCTGATTGCTACCAGTTGAGCAGAAAAGAAGGCCACCTTTAGGAGGAAAACCTTGGAGATAAGTAAAATGCTTTCATTTTATTCTTAGATTTCAATTCAAATATGTTGTATTTTCTGAACTGAATTCATGATAACCTGAGAGACAGATGGTAGCAAGAGCAAGATGTATGTTGTATTTTAAGAAAATGTTTCCAGAGTCAGGAGGCAGGTCTGAACTAAAGATAAAATTAGGCAACTTCAAATTTCTGTTGACTTCATCATCAAAGAAGTAAACATTAAAGTATTAATTGTATCTCAGTTATAAGGCTACTTTATTTTTACTTAACCCCCATTTATTTGGATATCATGATGATTCAGGTTCAGATAAACTACATTCGCCTTTCCAATATATGTGGAAAAGGGATTGAGAGAAAAATTAATAAGCAAATGAAATTGCAAAGGGCTGATTAATATCCTTTTATAGAATTGTTTCCAAGTACCCCTATAACATGCAGGCATGCTAATTACAAATGTTCCTACTCTCGTCAACCAAGTTGGCCACACTTTTTCAGCTCTTACCAGGATAAATGAGAACATTGCTAACAATAAGTCTGCAGGGTTGGCTTCTGGTGCCTTTTACCAGAAATGTGTCTGCAGTGACTAGTTGAAAGGCACAAGTGCCAACAACCACCTGGACCAACTACAAATGAGAATGAATAACATGAATGAATGTTCCTGTAGTGCTTTACCACTAACCAGAACATCTTTGAACACATCCTCTGATTACATTCTTCGGTCCATATGCTTGAGAGCTTTCTGTGTTCCAAGCAAACGTCCTAGGAATTTAGGTCCTAGAAATTGTGGAAAAGGTATCTTTCTCATGAAGCTTGCCATGAGCTGCACAACAAACTAGTGAGATATGTAGGTCAAGTACTGTTATTATTTATCTTTACAGATGAAGACATTCTAAGGCTTAATTAAAACTCAGATTTAAATCACTACCATTCTAGGAATTGGAGCCTCGGGTGAAATTTTATTACTTATATTTTCTTTCTCAAAACTTCAAAACTCGGTGCTTTAATACATGGTATACCCTGAAATATCATCTTCATAAATATAATGAAATTCCATAACAGGAACTTCTGTATTTAAAACATTTACTCCAGCACTCAGTGCTGGAAGAGCCATTTCATGTGATAAAGTCACAGCTGGTCCACCTTAAGTTACTGCTCTGTGAGCCTGATGAAGCCTTTCCTGCCAACAGAATTCCTGTGATATCTGAAATGTATCAGCTTTTTACAAAACAACCTTCATAACTAAAATATAATTAACTGCCTCTATTATAAACTATTTTTAAAATATAACATCTTACCATTTGCACTGAGTCACATAATTATTAGAAATGAGGAAGGTTTTACTTTTTCTAAGTTTAAAACATAGCTTGTAGGTGGAAAATAGTCATTGTTACTTTAAAAGATATGTAAGCCACATATGAACTCTGTCTCTTCAGTGTATATGACTAGAGGTGGGGGGTTTTCTTCATTGAGAAAAATTTTATATTAATTTAAAAATACTTAACTATGGTGTGAGACCCTCTTTTTCCTCCTTAACTCTCTGGTAACTTTTAGGGACTGTTGGAAGATATATTCAGGTAACCGGATGCGAAGTGGGAATTTTCCTGTAAATACTGCACATTCTAAAGAGAAAGATGCAACCTGTTCGGGGCTTACCAAGGGGTGGTGAGCCTGCCCTCAGCTGTCAGTCATGGAGCAGAAGATCAGTGCTGGGAAGGGCAGGGAATGGTCTGAGCCACTGTGGAAAGAGATGAGGCTTTCCTGCCTTCACGGGAGAGGAGAGAGAACGTGTCCCCATGCTCTCCAAGCCTGGTGAGAGGGCCCTATGAGGATACTTACCAGAGTTGGGGAGCCTACAAGAAGGGGGAGCACATCTCTTCCCACAGTTGGACTTCTGGCAAGCAGATCATGTAGCACCAACCTGAGCTGAAAAATAGAGAATTGGAGAGAGATGTCCTGGCAGAGAGGGGAGCGGTCGCCGAGCAGCCTGCCCTGCATGAAAACGTTGTGTCCACGTGATGGGATCGGGTGTGCAGAGGGAGGCTGGGCTTACGCCCTCTCCCAGCATCCCACCCAAGGTGTGTGCATGTGTTCGCAGAGGGCTGAAAGGAGAGAGCCAAGCTGGAGCCAGAGCTTGCACGTCTGGAACTGTGCAGTGGGGACTGCACCCTCCCCTGAAGAGCCCTCCAAGAACTCATGTGGATACAGTACTACCCGCAGGGCTGTGCCTTCAAGAGGGCATCAGAGGCCAAGTTAGGGTTCCCCTGACAACCAGTGACAACCACAGAGACACCCAGCCTCCGCCAGATAAGAAAGCCCCAAGCCCTCTGTACCCTCCTCCCCAACTGAGCACAGGAAGGAGGCAAGGCCTGGGGCTGGGGCAGCCAAGGTTGACCATGACCCCCAGGTTTGGTAAACCCCCAAGACTGGCCTGTGGTGAGGGAGAGCAGCGTTTGAATCAGATAGGACATTGGAGTTTTATTCAAAATGGATTCTTTAAGACTCAAAGGGACCAGGAAGTCATGCACTGTTCCCGAAATGTCAGCTGGCCTGTTGCCCATCTGGAAGGAGGGACTGGGCATGGCCCATGTGGGAGCGATGAGGAGAAAACAATAGAACATTCAGGTGTTTGAACCCCAGAGGAATTGAGAGAGTTGAGACTGTTCCATGAACGGGTCCCATGTATATATAGGATGTCCCCCAGAAATGTATATACACACTTTGAATAATTATAAAAGCAGTCTTTATTAAACTATAGTTCATTTTCGAAATTGAGCTATCAGCTATTAAAGTGTGTATACATTTTGGGGGACACCCTGTTATAATTTTTTCAGGATCAGCAAAACAAGTTCCATGTAACCAGGGTCCCTCTGCCTTCTGGTGAAGTCGGTCCCAGGCCTTGCTCCTATCCCGTCAGGCTGACGTGCGTGACACTCCCATGTGACCTGAGCAGGCCACTTTACCTCTGGGAATGTTAGTGTCTTCATCTGCAGGTGACAGGCATCCCCGGCCCCTTCTAGCACGTCTGTGAACATGGTGGGCAATGTGATTTACAGGAAAGGATTAGCTCAGACCTGGGGGTGAGAGTGCAGAAGGGTTAATGGCAATCCTGGGAGGGAGTCTGTACCTGTTAGGATGCTAATCCCACGGAGGCAAGGAGTGAATACATTGGAGACCAGGCTGGGGGGATCATGGGCCCAAGACTTAAACTGCTAGGGATTTCATTTTTGAACAGTAGGAAGAGGAAGATGCCCTGTGGAAAAAATGACATGAAGTTGAGAGAGGGAGCTGAGGAGAGCAGAGCTGGTGTAAGTGACAGGTCATTGGAGGTGCCTTTGGTTAGACCCTGGGGTTCTTTCTTGCTTAATAGAGTGCCAGTTACCCAACACTCTGTCCCCAGCGAGCCAGAAGGGGTGGAAAGCAAAGCTGTACGTATGTGCAGATGTAGCTGGAGAAAAAGATGTTAAATTTCTGGTGAGCATTTCTGGGAGGGTTGGGATGGGGGAAACATGTAGCCGAAGAAGCTTTCTTTCCCTTGAGCCCTTGGCCGGGGATGTTGTTCTTTACTAGGTTTCTGAACCCTATCGCGGGTACGTTTTTATCTCCTTCCTGCCCTGATCTCCGCACTCCTGCTCGTGAATTCTCAGGGTGTCCACAGTGCTGGCTGAATAAGATTATTCAGTAGCTCTGCTGCTCTGAGATTCCATTTCATGATGTCTTTTAGGGATGGAATTCACTCCTTTTCAGGAAAAGAACTGCAAAGGTCAGCCAGGCGCCTAGCCACTCTATTTGGTGGTTTCTACTCTAACTCCTGCGAGGGGCTGTGGGTCAGTTTGGTCCTAAGCAGACCTCATGGCCTCCGAATAATTGCTGGTTATTAGATTGGCAGTGGTATGGTGGAGAGAGCGAATTACGGAGCTGATTCATTCAAATGCTGTTCCCTAAAGTTTCTGCTTGAATTACAGAACTGTGCTTCCCCACCCCCAGCCTCCTTCCCGCCACCTGTGCCACCACACACTCCCAGGGCCGGGCGGCAGGCTGACCGTTCTCCCCTTGTTAACCACAGAGATTTGCCCTTGAGAACTCCAGAGGGGAAAATATCGCCTAGGTTTATCGAATGGAGGAGCAATGACTAAATCACGAAAGTCATTTTACTGCATTGTTTGCTCGTGGTCATTTGAAGATAAGAAAATAAAGATGTTTGACGCGTGTTAAAGGTTTTCTCCCATCCTTCTTGAAACTATTGATCCTCTGAAATGATGTGAAGAGGGAAACTATTTCCGTTCTCTTCAGCAAAAGTAAACCGCAGCTGGCTTGTCCCAGCATGATTGGCCATTTCCCTTGATCTAAAGCTAACACCTAAATGCTCTCTTTTTTTGTTTCTTTGTTTTTTTCCTAGCCAACCCAAAATGTTTTTAAGCAAAAGAATGGCTTAGAAGTCAATGATTAAACCTTGGGCATTTTTTGAGCTTTTTTCTTTCTTTCTTTCTTTCTTTCTTTCTTTCTTTCTTTCTTTCTTTCTTTCTTTTTTTTTAAAGAAATGTGATTCTTTGCTTTTTATTATTTTCCTCTCTCCCTTCCTTGATGCTACCTCGGTAGCTGCCGTGTTTTAAATATTGACAAGATGAGATAGTTTTCTGTTTATATCAGCAGTCGTCTGTCTGTGAGATATGGACGAATCAGAACGCTGGATTCCCTTTCTCAGCCATCCATCAGGTCCATAATGTAAGGTTACAAACGGTTGTATTCTTGTCCTGAACTTGCGCTGTGTGATGTGTTGCAAAGTGTTGTCGGTGGCCGCAGGGACTGTGTCCTGGCAATGCAGAAAATGCGTGATGTCTAATGACTCCTGAGATTTTTATTTGTGTCTATGACACTTCGTTCACTGTGCCTTGTGACCAGTTGACGTGCAAACATTGTCCTAAAATGAGAAACATGCTTGGTTTTGAAGTCTACAGTTAAAATCTGTCTCATGTGAGTTTTGGCTTTCATATCAGGTGTCTGTGTAACTTGCTTTTACAGGAAGAAGGAAAAGGGTAAATAGGTATATATATACACATGTATATATATATATATATATATCGGTGTTTTTCTTCCCCATTTTGTACTTCCCCGTGTCCATGGGCCAGTCAGCCCGCTGTGTCTAACAGTTCTCCAAGGTTCATGCGCTTTACTAGTGAGAAATATTGGTGTGTGAGTTGCATGATATTCCATATCCGTTTTATGCAAACGTGGGAGGAGGCGAGCCAGGGGAGGCACTGTTACAGCTAAAAGTGGTTCTCAGCCTTTTGCATCTGACAACACTGAATTGATCTCTGGAATGTGGAATCATGACCCATTTTACTCTGAGCTGCTGAATAGTATTCAAATGTTCACACTTCACCAAAATTCATTTGTGTTTGGAAAGGAAACATTTTAATGTTTGGGTTTTTTCCATTTTGTTGTTTAAACTACAGCCCTGTTTTCACATCCTGTTAAATTATTCCCATTGACTAGCCTCCCGTCTGAGAGGCTGTGACATTTGGTTGAGAATCACAAAGCAGAGCTCGTGGGGCGGCATGCGAGGGGCCTCTCTCGGGGTGCCACGCCAGCGTACCCCTCCTCCTGTGCATGGGACTTCTGGCTCTTGGGGACCAGGGGGGTCTAGATGTTGCCTGGTGCTGGTGCTCCGAGGTCCAGCAGTTCCTCCTGAACCTGCGAATGCTAAAACATGCTTTTGTGTTCAGAAGTGGCCATCTCTGCTCTGTATCATCAAAAGGAACAAACTCATTATAGCCAACTGCATTGGACCAAACTAGCATTCTTTATTTTTTTTTATTTTTTTTTAAGGAATTACAACAGCATCCTGCTTTTGTGTGTGTGTGAATGTTTGAAGGAGGCTTTTTCTTACATTCACATTCAAGTAGCCGTATACATATTTATAAGCAGAGAGCTATATGTAGCATTCTGCAAAGCCTTAGAGATAACAGAAATTAAAGGTAACCACAGAAATCTATGTCTGATGTTGGGGGGAGCCCGTCTCTGACATTTGTCAGAATTATTGAAAGTGAAACCTTAAAATAGCAGTTGTCCTTTAAAATCATTTTAGTTTTCCATTAAGTGTTTTTGAAGAAGTAGGAAATAATGTTTGTTAATATTCGGATCTAAATTTACAAGCAGGTAGGTGGGAGCAGTTCCTAGTAGAAGAGATTTAAAAGCCTCAGTTTTTAAAAAGCCAATTAAATTCTAATTTAAAAATATAAATTTTAAAAAAAAAATAAGAGAGGGCTTGGATGATACCATGCCTTCCTGTTGTGTTAGAAAGCTAAGTCATGGCCATGGCTTTTACTTACTGGCATCCTTAGGAAGTAAATAAATTTTCTCAAGAAGAAAATAAGAATACAAATAATGCGTCCCCCTTTGTATTCTCAGAGCATATAGAATATGTATTATCTTCCGTTTCCTTTTTTAGGGGAGAAAACTATACGATAAAATATTTCAACGCCTGCCTTCGGCATCTGGTACATTTGTACTAAAACCATGCAGCTTTGCCACCTTTTGAAATAATACAAAGTTTAAAAGCTGCTCTAGACTCTGCCGTGCAATAAAAACCTATCTGTAGACTTCTGTGAATTTATTTTCCTGTGTTATAACTAAATTCAGCTCCTAGTTTTATGTTTTTCAGCTGGTGGTCGGAGACACTTAATTTAATGACATCGTACAGGGTATGACCCAATTATGATCCTTCAGATTCAGCCCAACTATGGATTTCTAGTTGGCAGTTGGCAAATACCTGTTACACAGAATCAGTTCTCCATTTAAAATTCTAATCTCAAATTCTGTTTTTTCTTACTGGGGACCGAGCCC
Source organism: Myotis daubentonii (assembly GCF_963259705.1). NCBI lineage: Eukaryota > Metazoa > Chordata > Mammalia > Chiroptera > Vespertilionidae > Myotis > Myotis daubentonii. Next base: position 17,528,586 of record NC_081841.1, read on the forward strand.
ACCACCCAAGCATGTGCCCTGACCGGGAATGGAAACCTGACCCAGTGGTTCACAGGTCAACGCTCAACCATTGAGTCATATCGGCTGGGCAAATTATACTTTTTCTTTCTTTTAGAAGGTTAATTTTTCTTTGAGTTTGACGGGATAGTTAATAAAGTACATTTTCCTCTGTATAATTGATATATCCTAAAGGAAATAAATAAATACATACATGCCAAGGAAATGATGTTTTAAGCCATTGCCCAATTATTGAAATATTAAGATCATTTAATACAAGAGCCTAAAAGAAAAATGTTCTCTAGGTATTTTAAGCTCTAAAGAGGTAGCCTGAACACATTTAGGAAGAGTGGCTTGAATTATTTCCATTATTCTTATGTAATTACTTAAGCTTTTTAAAGAGTACTGCCAGTCAGTGGTAGTTTAAAATATGACGGAATTTACCCCAGACATTTCCTACTTCATTTTTTTATTCTAATTAAACATTATTGCTTCATTGGACCCATGTTTAGATCTACTTTTCATTAAAGATAAAGTTTTATTATAAATCATTATTTGAGGCCAAAGACCTTTTAGGTCTTTTTTATTTTTATTTTTATTTTTATTTTTATTTTTATTTAGTGAACATTTTTAACTGAAAGATTATTAGTTCTTTCAACTTACCTGAAAAAATATAGGTATTATCTAGGTACCAATGCACTATTTAACAGAAGCTAATAGTTTTAATTCATTTTACATATAATGCCAAACCCCAGATAGTCAGTACCCTGCCCAGCTCCTCCTAGCTCATTCCTGCTGTAATTCAGCCTCCAGGAGGGCTGAGACCTAAAGCACCCTTGTTCTCTGAACTCTTTTGTTCCTACAGTCAATCAACCAGGGGAAGCTGAATCCCACCCAAGGGCTAAGACCGCATGTGCCCTTCACCACAGTGTGATGCCAAGTCCATCCGTTCCTGTTAAATTAATTCCAGAGGGAAAACGCAACACCTGAGATGAGTCTTCTAAATATTCTTAGCTCTAAGGTTTAAAACAAACAAGTTGATGAATATCCAGGAAGAAAAGAAATTTATTTTCTTACCAATTCAATATTAAGAACACTTTTCCCTCAGTTTGAAAATGAATTTCTGGAAATAGCACTAAGTATAACAAAACTCAATTTCTATTTCCAGAAAGGTAGATTCAGCCACGTAGAGAATTTCAAAATATTTGGACTCGAGCAATGTTTCAAGGCCAGAAAGAAAGTAAAGTAAGGATTATATTTCTCTTCCCTATAATTACCTCCCCCAACCCCGCAGGGGAGGTCCCGTCTGATCACTCTGGATTCAAAGCAGGTGGTTTGTGATTTCTGGACAAAGTGAAATCCTAAGAGCAGATGATGCTGTTGCCAAACAAAGTTAAATGGATGTGCCACTAATGTCTTCAAGTGGTTATCTCATAAGAGATCGGGGTGATTTCCAGATGGAGGTGGTTGGTATGTGCTGGGGCCTGTTATTCCCAAAATGGCTGCTACAGTTTATGCTGGATGATGTAAATATTTGGATTAGCATTTGGCTGTAGTTCTGCTTTAAGTGTATGGAACTCACATTGAAGTTCAATTATAAAAGTGCCTGAGTTAATGAAACAATTAGGGAATGAGTTTGCATATGATTTGCATGCTTAATATACTAACACCTGAAATGTTCCCATAACTCCAGCTTCGCCCCACCCACTCCTCCTCCTGCAACCCATCGTGCCCCCAGCTCCTGCCCTGTCTGTGTAGGCTGTTGTGAAACTGCCTGCTGAGCTCGGCCAAGGTTCCTCAGCTAAACGGTAACAGGGCTAATGTGAAGATCTGATGCTTGGTTTGAGCTGTCACTTCAGCAGATGCTGGATCGAAGGATCTTTTGATGCCAACCAGCTCCTTTTGTACCATTCCACGGAGTTGTGTGCAAACTTCTGTTGTTCCGTTAACAGTGTTACCTGTGACTTAAATGTACAACACCTGTTGCTATGTTGTTGTTGCTCTATGGGAAGGGGGAGGGAGATGGGGGAAAGTTAATAGGGGAGATTAGAGGATGAAATGATAGGTGTTGGGAGAGCTTTTAATTAAGTACACATCGCTGCATGTTTCCAGAGAGAGATTGTCACATAGAAGTTGTTACACACAGCCTCAAAATAACATTGAAATCTACATAGCCTACATTTTTTAATTTTATACTGGATTTTTTTAGACCAAATCACAGCCAGTTGCAATGAATACTGGAGAAATAATAAAGAGCCAGATGTTTGAGAAAGAAGGAAAAGAAACGATCAGAATAGGAAGTCAGGGGAAAACTTAATGCTAAACTTAATTGCAGTCAGTTATGGTTCTTACGTAATAAACATTCATATATCTATAAAGAAAAAAACTCAAGAATGAATCAGGGATGGATCATGAAACAGACCAAAAAGCTAAAATAGATATCCCAGGTGAAGTCCTAACAGAATCCACAGATGGGAGGATTGAAGAACCACATCATCTGCATGTAAATCAGCAACTGGAAGAAAACGAACTCACAGAGTAGCTCAGATGAGAACATGAGAGAGGAGTGAGAGGGGTTCTGACTGGTCACATGCTCCAGTGAGCAGCCCGGGAAAGAGCATGATACCGAGTGTGCTCTTTCTGGGACTGGGGTGACTCATCTTAAAGAGAAAAGCGTCATGTTCTCTCCCTCTATGAAAAGGTCTGTGCATTCCCAAGGGACTCTAAAATTTTCTTCTGGTTTTCCAAAGCCAGTTAGAAACTTCCAGAAGGCAAAGCCTGTGCCTAACATGTTCCAGCATTGGCAGCCACCTTACAGGCCACTTAATGGAAGTCCAAAGTGCACAGGAAAAATTGGAATGCTGGTCCTCTTCCCCAAAACACACATCCTGGAGAATTGTGGGTATTAGTCTTTGGGAATCTCCATATTCTTTCAGAGAATTTAATGAAAGCTATGGACTTTCTCCTCCAAAACACCTACATCCAAAATGTTGCATTGTTATTCCTGACTCCTTGAAAATCCTACTTAAGGAATCCTACAGTGTCAACCCATATGCTAGTTCATGTAGGGAACGTGGTCCCTAGCCAAAGTTTTGCTTGGTTTAGGAGCTCATGAGACCTTTTTATATTCTTTCATCTCCTAAGAAAGGTAATTTCTCATAATTCTATAAGACCAGTCAAATCCAGGTTAGGAAAGAGTGGCTTTGGAAATCTGCCTACTGTCTAGTTTTAATTATGTCTATTTGAGAAGAAAGAACAGAATTTTGAAAAATCAGAATTTTGGCCAGGGGAAAGAATAAGAAATCTCCCATGTGTAATATCTAAATCAGACTAGAGCCCAGAAAAGACCTGCCAACACAGGCCTTCGACTTTATAGATCTCACACTAAACTGTATTCAAGCAGACTGGGTTTTATTGCATTTCGCTTCATTGAGCTTCACGGATGTTGTATTTTTTTTTTTTTCAAACGAAAGGCAAAAAGATTACGACTAAAATAAAAAATAAAGATCGCGACTGTCTTTATTGTAATACTCACCTGATTGCTGTGATCTGGGATCGAACCTGCAGTATCTCCGAGGTATGCCAAAGCAATAAAGCAGGCTGAGGCTACCCTCGTGGAAAATGATACGTCAAATGATGGGTCTGCCCTAGTGGGCATGTGTGTTATATGATAGCCCAGCATATGCATATATGCTTGTATTTGTGAGCCAGGATCCTCAATTACATGCATATGCACATATGACCAAACATGGCATTGTAATGCCCACAACAATCACAGTGGCATTATATCAATGCAAATGAAGTCAGGAGAGAAACGAGTTGTCATCCATTAGTAAATCTTTCTTCTAAAATGTTGTTTAGTGTCACATACAGCCTTTTCTCCACAGATAAAATTATTCAAAGGACATGGTACCTGTCATATTTGGGAACTGATATTTATGGAACTGAGTATTCTGCACATAAAAGCAATTCAAACTAAAAATTTCAAATAGTCAGGTTTAAAAACGGAAAACTCTTTCAAAGATTAGGAATTCTTTCCCTTGTAACAGAAAAGTATGAATTAGTAAACCACTTATGAATATCTTAAAGACCTTTAATTTTAAATTATTTAGCTTACAATGTCATTCTAACAATAGAATAACTCAAGTTCTTTCACACCTCAAAAATTAGCTCAGCTTTGGGAAATATGCTAATACACATAAAACCATAATAAACAGTGGAAGTGTTTGTATACATATAACACACGCAAATTTATTTGCACATGTGCAGCACCTGTGTATATGATGAACTCGGACTAGCCACAGGGAATGAACTTTGCCGACTGCTCATATTACCTCTGGAATAAATGTGATTTTCAGACAGGAGACTGGGGAGAACCTTCCATTACCTTGCGCCCTCCAAATGAAGCTACGGCCTCAACTCCAGTTCAGTATTGGCAGCACCACCCAGAAAAGCTCATCTTCCAGTCGTGTGATTACAAAGCTTTTGTAAGTTACCTTAAATTCAGTATTTGGGTCTGAGTAGGGATAGTGGGTATATTTCTGGCTTCTTTATTTTATATTGAAAATATACCAAAATGCCCATCTTCCTAAAATGATCTCCCCAAATACATAGAGCTTTATAACCCTTTTAATTGTAGAAGCTTACGATTCGTTTTCCCTTCTTATATAATTGTATATTTTAAATAAAATGTACACTGAAATCTTAAAATGGAAATGAGTATCAATGTAGCACATATAGACATCTCCATTCACCGGTGGTCTCAAAGCATGGGGTCTACCGCCTTATAAAAATTCCAACCTCTCCTCATTGTTGTCAGTAGGATTATATTAATTACTAAGAATTTTTTAATAGGAGAGGGAATCAAGCTTAGCTGAGAATTGTGAGTAATCTGAACGGGTAATTGATCAAAAGATACCATAGGTTTGGGGGCAGGTGGTTGTCATGACTACAGCAGGAAACATAGCTGAACCCTCATAGCGCATTGAAACTGCCTCGCAAGTGTTTCAATTAGGACAAACTTTCCTGATACCTTATAAGATAAGGATTTCACCGAGATCGTTTTTTCCTTAATTAAGATGTGGGCGTTCTGGTTTTCTCGAGCAGTTTAGGCTTTTTTTTTTTTTCCACTTGGTGTTATCTGCACCTCTTTTACTGCTTGCTTATCTTGAAACATGGGATTTATTTCAGTAGTCATTTCCCAAAATCTGTAGGAGTGAAATGCCCCCTTCTTCCTCCAAATCCTGGAGACTTTCTGAACATGCCTTCTTCAGAGCCTTTGACCACACTGTGCCCCTGTCCATCCTCTGCTCGTCGGGACTTCCCAGGCGGCAGGACTGGTTGCCAGTCCTGTTTTTAGAGAGTGCCAGGGTCTCCTCAGTCATGTCAGGAAAATAATTACCTTAATTCACTTAAAACAAAACACACCTAGAGCTCTTTTTTTTTTTTTTTTTCCTGAAAGAAATTAGAGAAGGAAAAATGACAGATGGAAAGAACCCTACTGAAGCTTCAAAAAGTTGAGGAGTGCCCTAGCTGGTTTGGCTCAGTGAATAGAACATTGGCTTGCAGACTGAAGGGTCCCGGGTTCGATCCCAGTCAAGGGCATGTTCTTTGGTTGCAGGCTCCATCCCTGTCCCTGGTTGGGGCATATGCGGGAGGCATCCAATCGATGTATCTCTCTCATATCAATGCTTCTCTCTGTGTGTCTCTCCCCCTCCCTTCCACTCTCTAAATATCAATGGAAAAATATCCTCAGGTGAGGATTAACAACAACAACAACAAAATTAGTTGAGGAGTCCCTTGATAGCAAGGTGAAATAAACATTTTGCTAACATAGATGTGTTTGCTCCAGCTAGAACCTGGGGCATGGTGGTGTTTTGTACTAAGGCAGTATGGGATCCCATCACCTAAGATCTAAGTGGTTGGTGATTCCAGGAAGAGAGCTTCCCAGCCTTCTGGTACCCCATTCAGCCTTCCACTGTTCATCTGCACCAGGGCCCCCTCCGTGGTTGAACAACCGAGGTGACATTGTCCCTCCCCACAGGCTCCCATCCCCTTCTCAGGTGGGTCAACCATCAGAGGCCACACAGCTGTGAAGGAAAGGGTCCAAAATAGGCATCTCTGCCTTGGAACAGCCTAACATTAATTGCCTAAGCAGCCGACTAAGCCCAAATGGGGTGCCTGTGGCTCAGCTCCTCAGCTGTCTCATACAACCCTGTAATTACATAGACGGCAGCATGATTTATTTTTGCAGACATTGCTGCTTCAAAAAAACACAGGGAAAACATTTTTAGATGCCCCCATTTTGCAGTTAAATATGATGTGAAAGATGGTGTCTTTAGGGAATGCTGCAGTATTATTATAAAGAGCAGTTTACAGCTTTCGGAACTGTAGTTAACTCCGCTGTGTCCTCTACAGAAGTCTTGATTCGTTAGGATTAGTTACTGTTCCTTCTTAAAAGTTGTGCACCAACGCACAGCCAAGAAAGCTAGCCAATAGTACTTTCACACTGTGTTTTTAAATCGCTGCTCATATTTGTACTTATAAGTCATTGGATTTTTGTGTGTGTGTGTTTTAGTATTTAGGTTCTATGCTGATTAAAGAGCTCAGGGGGACAGAATCAACCCAAGATGCTTGTGCAAAAATGCGGGTAAGTTTGCCAAACAATTTTATTTCTAATCACTGAAATACTAAATACTGGGTATGGATGCAAATTGCCACTTTTCACATTACTATTTTCTTCATCTGTTGGTCTGCTGAGTCACACTGGTGTTACATGAGAAGGTGTTCGGGCCTTGTTCATGTTTATACTTGAGTTCATCTCGTTATAGTTTGAGTTGATGTCTTTTTGATATATTTATATGTATGACATTTACACTTAAAGATCTAAAACAAATTGTATATACATGGATCATTCTCCATATTAGGAGAAGAAAATGATCTTTAGTTTATTACAAGAAAATGTTTTCAGCACCCACTTGACAGTCTACGTACTGATTTTCTGAAAAGGCTGCCAATTAACTAAAATTTATCAAACTCAGAAGTACTGGGAACATGTTCTATAAAGCTAATATTATTTATGAGGCTTCTTAATTATTATTTTTAAGTATAAGAAACACATTCAACTCTGCATTGAATCATATAATAACAGTGAATGTTGACAGAACTGGCCATTCCAGACATCTGTTATTGGTGGCTGCAGGATTCCTTGGCGTCTGTACCAGCCAATCCAACTTTCACACTGCAGAACCACACTAGCTCTTTTTTCTGAGAGTCCCTTAGTCTTGCTTCCTCCATAGCAGATGGATAGGGGTTAGAGCAATAGCTGACTGACAGTACAAATTAAGAATATTGGACTTATTCCACGTAGCAACTCACCGGAGTCAGATTTAACATCATTATTGAGTGAACCCTAACTTTTATTTTCGGCCAGATACCTTGTCATTTATTTTATATGAGCAGCTTTTGGTAGGAGTTACTTAAAAGCATATAATCGAACTAAAAACAGATATGAAGATAATATGTAATACCCATTGCTCATGGAAAGCTAAATGTGACTGAGTCTTCATGAAATTGAGACCTCAGCATGTGATCGCTGATCTAATATTTTGGCCAATTCAGTAGCAAATAGCCTGAAACAGTTTTCTTTCTACTTGATGCAGAAGTTACATGTAAATTGTCAGCATCAGTGAGCCTTTATTACAGGGACTGTGTTTATGAAAAAAGCTCTGGTATGTTCTAGGAACTCTAAGTCTAGTTTGGTTGCTGCTGACCTGGCTCATGAGTCACTTTTTAGTCATTATCATAACTGCTAACATTTACTGAGTAGTTACAATGTGCCCCTCTCTGTGCTGAGTCCTGTGCATGTTCATCTTATTTCATCTTTATCACACCCCTATAAGAGAGTACGACTATTATCCCCATTATACAGGTGAAGAAACTGAGGCTTAGAGCATGCATGACAAACTCAAAGGCTCACACGGGCCAAATAAACAAGGTTTAAGTTTATGTGGGCCACAAAAAAAACAAAAGCTTCAATTTTCATAGAAACGAAGTTTTATTTTGATAGAGACATGCTGAATACAAAGGGCTGAAATAAATGAGTGATCATTAACATAAAATAATAGAACATTTTAATAAAAATTAATATTTTTTTGAACATTAACTTAGCAGACACTGAATAACTTTGCACACATTAATAAGTATAACACAAATAAACCTATTTCCCTTGTTCTCCGAAAGCAAAATATTTCCTGTTGCGCACACCAAACAAGTCAGTCCAAGACTAATGACGTGGCAATTGCCTGCTAAAATATTCGCTGCTAGTATTAGTGGAGAGAAATGGTGCGCCTACGCGTAAGGCGTGTAAGGGAAATGAATGCAACACGATTATAGTAATCAGTCATTAGCGAACATTGTAGTTTGTTATTAATAATTATGTATACAAGATATTGTAAAAGTTAAGTTACGAAATTTTTATTAAAACATTTCTTACATAACGTAATATTGGCCGGGCCACAAAAATATTCATTGTGGGCCGCATGCGACCCGCAGGCTGTAAGTTTGACATGCTCGGTTTATAGAGTTACATAACTGACCCCAGGTCACACAGTGAAGAACTTGCCCACTGGAACTAGGACTCAGATCCATCTGACCCCAGAGCCCAAGCATTTATTATGTTCTCCAACTTCTCCTGGGACTGATTTTCTTACTGAGAAAATGAGAACATTGGACGAGAAGCCCTTCAGGGTTCCTCCTGGTTTTATAATTCTGGGAAACCTGTATTCTAAATATATATCATCCAAATGATGTCACCAGGGCACAAAAAGAAAATGGGAGTGTTTTTCAATCATCAAGCCCTGTAATGATGTTAGCGCTCTTCGTGAACATACCTAAGAAATTAACTTGGCATTTCTGATTTCATACTCTTAACTCAATTATCTGAGTCCAGCTACTTCAATGCTATAATCAGCATAAATAGTGGGTAGAGCTCATAGCACCGTTTAACATACACCCGATCTGTGATTTGAATTTCAGTCAATTTCTTGAAATTAAGTGGGTCTGAAATTTCATTCCGCTAAAGCAATGGCAAAGCCATTTTAATAGTCTCAGTGGAGAATAATTTTGTTAAATACTTGTCTGTTGCTTAAAATGAAACTGAAAAGGCTGCCGATTTACAGGCCATTCTTCTTTAGGGCGTTCTTCTGGTTGGCTGCTCTAGGTGGTTATTTTGAGTGGTTTACATGAAAATGGGAGCTTTATTGCTTCTTAGAATATCTCAAACCCTTATTTCCCCATCTTGATTGAATAAGTATCAAGCAGCCTTTGATACGGGAGCTAAAGTTGCACTCACTGGATTCACCAGAGCCTTTCAAAATCAGAAGCGTGGATTGATGCTATCAGGGACTACTGGGTTGTGAATTAGAACTCTCGCCAACTAAAAACGGTGTGGATCTCACCGAGCAGTTAATTTTCAGGTTGAACCTCAAGTTGCTGTTTTCTCTGTTTTCTGGCCGTTCAGCTCAAAGTCCCAGTATAATCAGTCTCCCTAGGGGAAATACTTTAGGGTACAGATGATGTACAGTAAGATCTTTAGACCAGAGTATTGTAGATTCAAACTTTACCTGGCTTACTCTCTAAATTGAAAAAAAAAAGAAGTTTTCAATTCAGCAGTATGCATTGTAGCTGAAATTGAAATTTCTGTCCCAGGAAGAAGTAAATCACTGTGGGTCCTTGTTCTGAGAAATGTTTCATTATATGCAGTTTGATAAACATAACTAAGATTTGGCTCCTGCTCTCACTGGACCTAGTGGAGGAGTCTACCATGTTATCATTTAATTACCCCAAAGTAGCAGACGTATTACCATAGAGGTATCTTCATGTTGCCACAGCCTGATGGATTGTCATAGATCAGTGGTCGGCAAACGGTGGCTCGCGAGCCACATGCGGCTCTTTGGACCCGTGGCACGGGCCACGAAGTTTCAATCGCACTGTACATGCGCGCCCGCACGTGGTATTTTGTGGAAGAGCCACACTCAAGGGGCCAGTTTGCCGACCACTGTCATAGATGATCCCAAAAATGACATGCAGGTATGGCCTCCTAAAATCAGTTTATAAGGACTAATAACAGTTAACACTTGAGGTCTCTATGCCAGGCCCTACACAAATGATTATGTGCATTAATTCATCATGAGGTAAGTATTGCTATTGTCCCCACTTCACATATGGGGAAACACAGGCCAAGGAAAGTTAAGTACATTACCCAGGGTTACCCAGCCAACAAGTGGTAGAGCCAGGACTTGAACCTACACAGTCTAACTCCACCACGCACACTCCGAACCCCAGACTGTACCAGCTCTCTAATGAGCCAGTACAACGCTTATTGCCCTGAGTTTTAAAATATTTGAAAAGATATGGATCATTTTTATTGATAAAGAAATAGCTTTCCCTGGTCACTGTGGCTCAGTTGGTTGAGCATCTTCCTCTGCACTGAAAGGTCACTTGTTCGATTCCCAGACAGGGCACATACCCAGATGGTGGGTTCAAACCCCATCAAGGTGCATATGGGATGCGAGCGGCCAATGTTTCTTGCCCTCTCCCTCTTCCCCTCTCCCTCTCTCTCCCTCTCCGTCTCCCCCCTTCCTCTTTCTCTGAAATCAATAAAAACATATTTTTTAAAAGAAATCACTTTAGAAACCCTCAAAGAACCTATAAGATTAGCACTGGCTAAATTAAACCATTTAGGTATAGACATATGTAGTAAGTTGGGCTATATTCTAATGCAGCCGTGGGCAAACTACGGCCCGCGGGCCGGATCCGGCCTGTTTGAAATGAATAAAACTATTGAAATAAAAGACCGTACCCTTTTATGTAATGATGTTTACTTTGAATTTATATTAGTTCACACAAACACTCCATCCATGCTTTTGTTCTGACCCTCCGGTCCAGTTTAAGAACCCATTGTGGCCCTCGAGTCAAAAAGTTTGCCCACCCCTGTTCTAATGTGTTAACATAAATAAAAATTGTAAGAGAGTTTTTATTGCATCCATAGAGACTGGAACATGTTTTTTCCACAACACTCACTTTAACACATTCACTTTGCCCCAGCAGAAACAAAACAGTTTTCTCTTCTCAGAGTAATTTAGAATGTTTGATAGTCACAGTTGGTTAATTTCTAAGTTTATCGAAACCTTTTTATTCATCCTTAGGGTCCCTTCCAATTCTAAAATAAAGTTAATTCTACACTAATCTTCCTGGTGTTTTATTATACACCTATTATTTCAATTAAAACTATGCTGTAGTACACTAACATGTGTGAGATAGTAGTAATTCACTTCATTCTATAATATGGAATCACTTCTCTGTTCATTCAGGTTATCCAGTCTTTTTCCTCTTCGGACCATCTTGAGATTTTTTTAAATAGACTTTATTTTTTATAGCAGTTTTAGGTTAAGAAAATTTGAGCATAAAGCACAGAGAGTTATCATATATACACTCCTTCTACCCCTCCTCCTCACAGTTGCCCTCATTACTGATGTCTTGCATTGGTGTGGTGCATTTGTCACAATTATGAACCAATATTGATATGTTATTACTAACTAAAGTCTGTGGTTTACATTTGAGTTCACTCTTTATGTTATACAGTGTGTGGGTATGTCATACATGCATAATGTCATGTATCCAACATCATAATATCATACAGAAAATTTCACACCCTGCAAATCCCCTATGCTCCTGCTACTCATCTCTTTTCTCTCCTGCCCCCCCTAACCACTGACCTTTGTACTGTGTCTGTAGTTTTGCCTTTTCCAGAATCTCATAGTTGAAATTATACTGGCTTCTTTCACTTAACAATATGCTTTTAAGGTTCCTCCATGTCTTTTGTGACTTGATAGCTCATTTTTACTTTATCACTGAATAGTATTCATTGTATAGATATACCACAGTTTGTTTACTTATTGAAGGCCATCTCAGTGGCATCTGGGTTTTGGCAATTATGAATAGTACTGCTATAAACATGTGTATGCAGGTTTTCATCTTAAGATTATTTTTCTCCTAGATTCAAACTCTAAATAATGCTCCTCTTTTTTTTGCCTACTTATTAATTTATTTTATTTTTTTTAATTAAATCTTTATTGTTCAGATTATTACATTTGTTCCTCTTTTTTCCCCCCATAACTCCCCTCCTCCCAGTTCCCGCCCCACCCTCTGCTCTCACTCCCACCCACTGTCCTCATCCATAGGTGCACGATTTTTGTCCAGTCTCTTCCCGCATCTCCCACACCCCTTTCCCCCCCAAGAATAGTCAGTCCATTCCCTTTCTATGTCCCTGATTCTCTTATGATCACCAGATTATTCACTTGATTCTTAGATTCACTTGTTGATAGATGCATGTTTGTTGTTCATAATTTGTATCTTTACCTTTTTCTTCTTCTTCCTCTTCTTAAAGGATACCTTTCAGCATTTCATATAATACTGGTTTGGTGGTGATGAACTCCTTTAGCTTTTCCTTATCTGTGAAGTTCTTCATCTGACCTTCAGTTCTGAATGATAGCTTTGCTGGATAAAGTAATCTTGGTTGTAGGTTCTTGGTATTCATCACTTTGAATATTTCTTGCCATTCCCTTCTGGCCTGCAAAGTTTCTGTTGAGAAATCAGCTGACAGTCGTATGGGTATTCCCTTGTAGGTAACTGAGTTTCTTTCTCTTGCTGTTTTTAAGATTCTCTCTTTGTCTTTTGCTCTTGGCATTTTAATGATGATGTGTCTTGGTGTGGTCCTGTTTGGATTCCTTTTGTTTGGGGTTCTCTGTGCTTCCTGGACCTGTAAGTCTATTTCTTTCACCAGGTGGGGGAAGTTTTCTGTCATTATTTTTTCAAATAGGTTTTCAATATCTTGCTCTCTCTCATCTTCTGGTAACCCTATAATTCTGATGTTGGTACGCTTGAAGCTGTCCCAGAGGCTCCTTACACTATCTTCGTATTTTTGGATTCTTTTTTCATTTTGCTTTTCTGGTTGGGTGTTTTTTGCTTCTTCGCATTTCAAATCTTTGACTTGATTCTTGTGCTCCTCTGGTCTGCTGTTGGGAGTCTGTATAGTATTTGTTATTTCAGTCCGTGTATGCTTAATTTCTAGTTGGTTCTTTATTATAACATTGAGGGTCTCATTAGTTTTCTTGAGGATCTCACTACATTTATCGGCGGCTTCTAGACAGTTCTTAAGAGACCTTAAAAGTGTGGTTCTGAACTCAATATCCTCCATTGACAGTTTTGTCCTGTTTCTTTGTCTCTGCATTTTTTATGCTTTCTTGGTACACCCCCTAGTGGTCTTTGTGCGCAGTCTTGTTGTAGTTAAGCCTTGATTGATGTCGGCAATACCAGGGGTGATTTGACCTCCAGGCTAACTGGCTATGAGAATCCGCTGTGTCTGCAGTGGGAGAGCTTCTGTGCTGGATCTCTAGGGCGGGGCTAATCTAGCGTTTGCCTGAGGCTATCCGGCAAATGGCTCTGCGCAGGGCTTGGGCGGGGCGGGTCCCTGGGGATCTACAGGGCGGGCAGGAGCGAGCAGTTATGGCTGCTCTCAGTTCCGTCCCTAGGGGCTCTGCCTCACAGAGTCCCAGCAATGGCTGCAAACCTCGGAGAGAAAGCTGCCTTCGAGTTCCAACCGAAGCCAGACAGTCCCACTTCTCCCGTTTGAGTCTGGGTCCCTAGAGACTCGACCGGATCTGGAGCTCAGAGTCTGAAACTCCCTCCCAATTGAAAACAACAACCGCACCCTCCGCCACCAGCCCGCTCCGCGTGCGCACTCCGCACCTGAGTATTTCACTTCAGCACTGCGCCTCCTCTGAGTCTGGGTATGATATTCTCTTTCCTCCTAGTTGTAGAATTTCCACTCAGCCAGCCTTCCTTTGGTTCTGGATGATGTCCGTTCCGTCTTTAGTTGTTTTTCTGAAGTGGTTGTTCGAGGCAGCAATCTCTGGCGTTAACCTATGCCGCCATCTTGGTTTCTCCTCCAATGTGTCTCTCCTCAATAATGCTCCTCTTAAAATTATCTTCTGAACTGTGTCTTGCAAAGAAGAGTCAATAGGAACTTGCATTAACACCTGATAATTTTTTTTTAAGTAAAATTGCAATCTTTGCCTTCCCTTTTAGAGTTTCTTTAAAAGCCTAAGAGATTGGTTATGCCTTGATATTGAGGCACACTTTTAAGAAGAATGGTTTCTATGAATGATATATTTTGCCCCTTAATTGTACAATTGGCTGCTTCTTTCTTTTACCATGACAGCTTTGGAGACATTTACACATAAAATTAAAATCTAAAAACATTAAGATATTTATTTTAATCTGAACATAGTTGTTTAGTGATGCCTTTTATGTTACTGGTTGGGTTTTCCAGCTCAATTGGTGCTCGGAGACAGTCTTCATTTCTGAAAGGATTTCTGAGAGGAAGCGTCAGCTGTGGGACCCTGAATATGATGCCCTCTAATGTGTTCTCCAGATCACAGGACCTTCCCTCCGTCGCACCTCACCACCTCACACCATATAGGCAGACCTGGTTTTATTCCACTTCACAGATGTTGCATTTTTTGAGGGGTTTTTTTACAAATTGAAGGCAAGACCCTCCACCAACAAAAAGATCAGGATTCACTTTATTGTGGTGATCTGGAACTGAACCCAAAGTATCTCCAAGGTCTGCCTGTACAGTATAAGGTTACTCATGTCCGTGCCCCTTAGAAGGCAGGAACTGTGGATATTGTATCCCCTGAGCCTGCTGTATAATAACTATCTTATGAGGTGGTTGTGATGGTTCAATAAAGGAATGCCTGTAAGGGGGTCTCAAAACAAGTTGACCTCTTCCACCAAATGTTTGAGAAACAAATACGTTGATGGATAGATTTGCTTTGGATTACTTCATTTGTTTTTCTCCAACTATAATGCCAGTGTCCCAGTCATTGCTTTGGTTTTCTTCCTACACAACTTATAAGGGAGTATTCAAAACTTATTTCCAGTTGTTAGAGGCCATTGCCAAAAGGGGGAAAAATGAAGAGAAATTGTAGATACTTAGTGTATGTAATTTTGCAGTTCTATACTTTGAGGTGGTAATTTGTCCTTAAATCAATTGGGAGTTGCCTCTTTTAAATAATGTGTCTACAGAACTGAACTTTACAAAGCAGTAAGTTCATTGCTTTGGCCTTTCAGCACCTCTTTGGTATGAATAGCTCCCACTTCTAAGATTCCAAGAGGCACAATGTTCAGTGAAAGGAGGGATTTGCTGTGGCCAGAGGACGTTCTATTCCATTTTGCTTCCTGAGACTTACATATACCCCAACCCCCAGCCCTAAATTTTGCCCCAGGGCTTAATTGTCACTAATATGCAGGACTCTATCACTTCCCTCATTAAATATGTTATTAGGAAACATCTGCTTCTGTAAGAGGTAGGCCATGGTATTTCATGTAATACTCTCTGAAACATGACATTCTCTGATCCCATAGTTGATGGTTAGTGTTGTTCACAGGTATTTGTACTCAAGGAAATTTCTCTCTTAAAAAAGAAAGAAAAAGAAATACCTATTTTTAATGCAATAAAGTAGAAATCTGCCTTCCTGGTGTAAGGAAGGAAATATTTTAAAATTATTTTAAAGTCAGGAATAAACAAATCTCCCAGGGGATTTCGGTTTTAGAACCATTATTTCCCAACGGGCTTAGTTTTACCATAGTTCAGATTTCTTGTTGACTCTGTTCCCCTTATATGATTTTTAAACTTTCTGGAAGCAATTCTAGAGTTGAATTTTCCAGTATATAGATTTCCAAATAGCTGTCTGTGCTGTAGTTGAAGTGTGAAGAATCTTTCTTTTCTTTTCTTTTTAAGACTTTTTTTCTATGCTTATAAGGAAACTAATGGTGGAGAATGGATTGGAAAGCTTGAAAAAAAGTTAACTTTTAGAATTAGATGAAATGTTAAAGTAAGACCCCTTTTTCTTAGAAGAGATTCAAATTAAAGTTGTGTCCAGTTCTTCTGTCCTTATACAAACCCCTCAAATCCCTTCTATGAGGAATTGTCATTTTTAGAAATAATTTCAGGGACTACTTCTTAGGAACCAGCTGGGAAAAACTTATAAACAACGTTTTTTAAAGTCTCTGTTGCCCAAGTTTCCAGGAAGAATCAAATATTTTATCTTTCACTCTCTCCCAAATACTACACAAGTCAGGTGAATACAGATCTAAGCCCACAGATGTGTGTGTGTGTGTGCGCACGCGCGCGAGCATTAAAATAACACTACACATAAAGACACATCCACACTTCTAACTCTTCTAACTCTTTATTGCTGAGCTTTGGTTATGTGTACTTTTTGCTCTTCATATCCTAGTTCTTTCTTTTTTATTTTTGTTTTTATTGCTCTTATTAATGACTTTTCTCCCATATAATTCCCACTCCTGTCTTTAATTCCCACTTGTCTTAAACTCTCTTTCTGGATGTGTTGAGTCAGTTGTCATTGGTCCAGGTGTATTGCTCTGCTGAATGTTCATTGTTGCAACCACCATTTCCCTGCCATCCTAGCTTGTAGCACAGAGATTATTCAGTTACGCTCACAGATTTTTATTTGACTTGTGTTTTCTTTCACCAGTGGGGTGCTGTGCTTTAGAAAGCTAAGTGAACACGTTCATTCTCAGAATGACAGTAGTAGCTAAAATCTGTTGGTGTTCACTCATGCCAAGCACTGAATTATGTAATCCTCACAACAGCTCTATAAAGTAGATGCTCTATTACAGGCGTGGGCAAACTACGGCC
Source organism: Myotis daubentonii (assembly GCF_963259705.1). Lineage (NCBI taxonomy): Eukaryota > Metazoa > Chordata > Mammalia > Chiroptera > Vespertilionidae > Myotis > Myotis daubentonii. Next base: position 17,545,369 of record NC_081841.1, read on the forward strand.
CGTTTGAAATGAATAAAACAAACAAAAAAAAAAGACCGTACCCTTTTATGTAATGATGTTTACTTTGAATTTATATTAGTTCACACAAACACTCCATCCATGCTTTTGTTCCGGCCCTCCGGTCCAGTTTAAGAACCCATTGTGGCCCTCGAGTCAAAAAGTTTGCCCACCCCTGCTCTATTAACATACCCATTTTACAGATGAAGTAACTAAGGCAGAGAGGTTAAATACCTAGCCACACAGCTCAGAAGGGGTGGAGCTTAGACAGGAAACCAAACATGCCATCCTGATTCACTGCACTACAGTGCCTCCTGGAGGAAGGAGCTTATCAGTGGGTCCCTTTTTAAATTCAAGATGATCACACACACACACACACACACACACACACACACACACACACACACACATTCTTTAGTTGTACTTACAAGTGATGGGTTGAAAAGTCAGTGGGGTTTTTTCCCCACATATATACAATTGGCTTTTTTAACTTTAAAAAATCATCAATTTTTAAAACTTTACATTTTCTAATTACAAAAGCAATACATGGTCACTATTACCCAATTTTAAAGTAGAGATACAGAAAGGAGAAATAAAAACCACTGTAAATGTACCACTGAGAGGTGGTAAACACCTTGTTCACATGTAAATCCCCAGACCGATTATTTATGCATTTGTAGGCATCACTTTTCTACAAAAAAAATAGAAATACTCTGTGTGTTGTTTTATAATCTATTTTTAAACACAACAATATAATTTGAAGTATTTTTATTTTAATAAATATTCATCCCCAATATTACTTGTGGTCGCTGGTCAGTATTCCAGTTTATCACTGAACCAAACTTATTTAACCAGTTCTTCTCGTTAGGTCATTTCCCATTTTTTCAAATTGTAGCCAATACTGTGGGTAATGTCCCCATACCTAACTCTTTCAAAACTGGTCTGATTATGTCCTTAGAATAAGCCACTAAATGTAGAATAGCTGGTTCAGCGGGTATACACATCCGGAGACTGGGTAAGAGTTGCCAGGTTGCCTTCCAAAAAGCTTGTCCCAGTTCAGACCCCCAGAAGCAGGACCTGGAAACGTGTTGACGTTTGCTTGTCACATGTCACAGGGGCGAACACTTAATATCTCAGATGTGCTCCTGGGGAGGGAGAGCGGGGGAACTTTCATGGGAAAACTGTACGTCTTCAGCATGACCCCTGGGCTTATGGGCTCTGTCTGACCGACATCTATCCTAGACGTAATTCTACAGTCTGTCTTTATGAAGAACATTTTATACTTTCACAGCCCTTGAGAGATCGTGGAAGAATTCAATAACTCTTAATTGCTCTGAAGACCGAGAGCTGCAGTTGAGTGCTAACTAAGGGTTTTTGGAAATCACTTGTCAAGTGGAGAATAGTGTGTTTTGGTAAATTAACTTCTCTCTGACTTAATGTAGGATGCAGTTTACCTGCACAGCAGCAGCGAGCGGGTCTGACAGTGACTTCCCATCAAACTCATCAACTGCATTTTTAGAGCAGAAGTTCTCAAAGTGTGGTCCCCAGACTAACGGCATCTGGAAACGCGTTAGAAATACAGGATCCGCTCGGCCAGAGTGGCTTAGTTGGTTGAGAGTTGTCCCATGCACCAGGAGGTTGCTGGTTCCATTCCATGTCAGGGTTGGATTCCTGGTCAGGGCATATGCCCGGGTTGATGGTTTGATCCCCAGTAGGGGCCTTGCAGGGCACACCCAATCAATGTTTTCATCTCTCCTTCTCTGAAATCAATAAAAACATATTTCTAGCCCTAACTAGTTTTGCTCAGTGGGTAGAGTGTCAGCCTGTGGACTAACGGGTCTCAGGTTTTATTCTGGTCAAGGGACATACCTCGGTTTCAGGCCATAGGAACCCTGATACAAAGGCTGGGCGAACACGGCCCCGGTCAGGGCACATGTAGGAGGCAGCCAATCGATGTGTCTCTCTCGCATCGAAGTTTGTGTCTCTCCCCCTCTCTACCACTCTATAAAATTCAATGGAAAAATATTCTCAGGTGAGTATCAACAACAAAAAATACCAACTATAATAATAAAAGCATAATATACTAATTAGACCGGACGAGCTACCGGACAAAGCCACCGCAGCAGGGGCCAAGGCAGAGGCAGCCACTGTGGCTGCAGGGGCCAAGCCCCTTGCACAAATTTCATGCATCATTTTTTTAATAAATAGACTAGAGGCCCGGTGCACAAAATTCATGCACAGGTAGGGTCCCTAGGCCTGGCCGGCTATCAGGGCCGATCAGGGCCTTCCTTCCCCTGGCTGCCGGCTGGGGCCTTCCTTCCTTCTGCACCACCCCTGGTGGTCAGCACACATCATAGCAAGCGGTCAAACTCTTGGTCAGTCAAACTCCCAAGGGGACGATTTATATATTAGCCTTTTATTATATAGGATAGATAAATAGATAGATGAAAGAAAGAGAGGGGGGGAGGGAGAGAGAGAGAGAGAGAGAAAGAGAGAGAGAGAGAGAGAGAAGAAAAGAGAAAAGAAAAGAAAGAAAAGGGAAAGGGAAGGGAAGGGAAGGGAAGAATCTTAGGCCTTACCTCAGACTTACTGTCTGTCTGTTTGGGCTGCTGTAACAAAAATACCATACACAGGGAGAAATTTACTCCCCACAGCTCTGGAGGCTGGGAAGTCCAGGTCAGGGAGCTGGCAGATCAATGTCTGGTGAGAGCTCTCTTCCTGCTTCCTAGAGAGCGGTCTTTTCACTGCATCCTCAAATGGCAGGAGCAGCAGGGGAGCTCCGTGGGGAATCAGGAGGGCCCACCCGCATGTCTCGTCACCTCCCAAAGGCCCCACCTCCCAGGACTATCACATTGGGTGTTAGAATTCAACATGAATTTTGGTGAGACAACTATTCAGCCCATAGTCTGTTATTTACCGAGCCCTCCACGGGATTCAAAGGCACTGGAGAGATCGGGCACCACGGCCTTGGTCCACTGGGCACCCAGTGAGGCTGCTGATAGACAGGCTGCCCTGGGAGGATCCCTCTGCCACGGTGCCAGCAAACCAGCTGCAGGAAAGGAGACAGAGGCATGGCTCTGCGCTGTGCCAGATTTGGCCCGGATGTGAGTTCCTCTGGGGGACAGCAGCCGTGTCTAAGGCCGGAGGAGCAGTTCGCATGGCTGCTTGCCCACAGTCTGTTCATGTCACATGGTCTCCCACAGGCTCTGCATTCGCCCAGCCTCTGTATCAGAGTTCCTGTGGCCAGAAAAGCCCTTGAGAGGTCATTTAGCTGGTTTCCCAGACAAAGGAGACTGAGTCATGAGTGACAGGTAAATGCCCAAACTATCTCTAAGACAGCGGTCGCCAACCAATGGACCACTGGTGGTCCGTGAGGTCCGAAAGGTTGGCGACCGCTGCTCTAAGACCTCCCGAGGGAGAAGCTTCCCAGCTGCCCTCCCAGGAGGTCTTTCCTCATCTCAGCGCTCGCCATCGGAGCTGGATTTCTGTTGCGGAAATGAAGGCTTCTCTCCCGGAGGCTGGAAAATCACCAGATCTGTGGAGCGTTTGCCACCCCATAGGAATCTCCTGGTGTATCTTTAATCACATCTGTGGTTCTCCAAGTTCCTTCAAGGCCTCCGTGCCTGGCTCGGACACTGAGGTTCTCTGAGAGTTTGCTGAGCTCTGTGGAGGAGCTGGCACTGTGGTAACGTCGGCGTCGTGCTCATTACCATACATGAACTCATTTGCTCATTCATGTAACAGTCACGGATTTCAGCAGCTGGTACATGGAACCCTAGGAAACTGCTCCAAGTTAGCCATTTTTGACCCTTAAACATGGCAGTTTTGCCTGGCCGGTATGGATCCATGGATTGAGCGTCATCCCATATACCAAGAGGTCACCGGTTCAATTCAGCTTACACAAATAAATAAGGCTTAACCCTAGCCAGTTTGGCTCAGTGGATAGAGCATTGGCCTGTGGACCAAAAGGTCCTGGGTTCAATTCCAGTCAAGGGTACATACCTTGGTTGCAGGCTTCTCCCCGGCCCGGGCTCTGGTCAGGGCTCGTGCAGGAGGCAACCAATCGATGTGTTTCTCTCACATCGATATTTCTCTCTGTCTTTCCTTCTCTCTTCCACTCTTTCTAAATCTCCATGGGAAAATATCCATTGGGTGAGGATTAACCAAAAACAAACCACACAAAAAAACACACAAATAAGGCTTGGATTCTTAACATACACAGATGGGAGTGTGAACCCCCCAGCAAAGCTGCAGATAGATAGGCCCTAGAAACCGGTGTTGCCTGGCAGTGCGTGCTGTAACGTGAGCGGTGACCAGGTGCCGATGGGGATGCGTGGCCACCCCAGCACTGTCTGCCATTCACACGGGCCTGTCACAGCCTGCATCATCGGCACAGCACCCCAGCCTGCCTCCAGTGAGGAGACGGAGATTCTTGGCACCCTGGAAAGAAAAGGAAAGGGCCCTCCTTTATCTTTCCTTCTCTGTTCAGCTCCGCTGAGCAGATTACGTGGAATCTTTGTATCAGGACAGAAATCCCCGCTAATGCCTTCATTTCAGCCTGAGAGTGTGCCCTGACACGCTGACTGCCCCATCTCTCTACTCCCTTTCACGGACATTCGCTGTGTCCTTTGTCTGCTGCCACCGTTCTGAAGCGGCTCTTAATAAACTCAGCGACAAATTTTCTAGCTGCTAACGCCAGAGATTTCACCCAGGAGACCCCATAAAAGTAGCCGCTCCTCCGTGTGCCAGCCACTAAGCCAGGCTCAGATTTCTCGGCCTCTTCAGTCCTCAGGGCATCAGGCACTGTTCCCACCTCTGAAGGAATCTTCTTCTCGACTTCCGGCTCCCAGGCTGCTTCCAGCTCTGTTTCATGTGCTTTCATGGGCTCTTCTTCCTGCTGCAGCTGGTAAATATTCTCTTTCCTCACGGGTGGATCTCAGACCTCCTTTTGCTCACTCCCTCGGCTACCATCTCTTCAGCCATATCCTCTATGTGGGTATGTGGGTGGATTTCCAGATCTGATTCTTTTTTTATGTTTTTATTGACTTTAGAGAGAGAGGAAGGAGAGAGAGAGAGAGAGAGAGAGAGAGAGAGAGAGAGAGAGAGAGAATCAGTTGCCTTTCACACGCACCCTGACAAAGGATCAAACCTGCAACCTTAGTAAGATACGTGCCCTGACTGGGAATCGGACCGGCAACCCTTCGGTGCACGGGATGACACTCAACCAACTGAGCCACGTGGGCCAGGGCTCCAGATCTGATTCTGGTTTCTGATTTCCTCCTGATGATCAAACTGAGCACGTTCAAAAGGATTGTGTGCAAAAGCGAACTCCCCTCCAGTGTTCCTTATCCCAGCGAATGGCCTCTTTACCCGTGACGCCCTCTCGTTCTCTCACTCCGGGCGGATCAGTTAGCAGATCCTCTTGTTGCCTCCTCATTGGAACTGTGGCTCCCTGGTGCATGCTCCCGCGCCTCTACTTCATCCCGGCTGCTTAGGCTCTCTCGTTGGGTTCGTACCAGAGCTTCCTGCCTCCCTGCACTCAGCCTCTCCTTGTTCCTGTCCATCCAGCCATCAGAGCTATCTCTCTGCGACACAGATTTGACTGTCTCACTCCCTCCTTAGAAGCTGCCACTGGATCCTAGCTGAGCAGAGCAAGTCACAGTCTTCCAAACCTACTGCACCAGCATCATCTCCTACCGATTGCCCACAACCACCACATTCTTTCTTAGTTCCAGGCATATGTGTATGTGTATGTTGATTCTGCTGCTAAAACAGCCTCTTTTGCCACCTGGAAATTCCTACTTGTCATATATATATACATATATATATACATATATATATATATATATATGATTGATTTTAGAGAGAAAGAGAAAGGGAGAGAGAGATAGAAACATCAGTGATGGGGATGATCATTGATTGGATGCCTCCTGCACTCCCCCTACTGGAGATGGAGCCCACAACCCCAGACATGTGCCCTGACCTAGAATTGAACCTTGACCTGCTGGTTCATAGGTTTATGCTCAACCACTGAGCCATGCCAGCCCAGCTCCTATTTGTCTTTTAAGAGCCAGCTGGCAGGCAATTAGTGTTTGTTGAATGGATGAATGAATGAATGAATGAATGTCTTGCCCCACTCTCTTATGCAAACTGAGGCTTTGCCTGCTCAGTACTCTGTTGACACTTTGTTCATATCTCTGTCACATTAGTCAATACTTGTAGCCGTTCACTCTATCAGACCAGGCCAGGAATGTGCTGCTCTTCCTCTCCCTCTCCCAGGGCAACTTCATCCCCAGCCCTCTTTCCCACAAGCCCAGACACAGGCTCAGAATCCTTCTCAACACAGCCCTTCAGACAGCCCTTTTCAGCCAACTGCAACTAACACACAATTTGAGGTCTGTTTCATGTCCCCTGAAATAGATTCTAAGTTTTTCCAGAGCCCAATGAGCTGCCTAATATAACCACTAAATGAATGACAACTGGGTTTTTCTTGTTTTAATTTTTAATTTGGGAGGGGGTTTCTTAATTACTAAATAAATGTTGATATTTTAACCTTATGTGGTTAAATATTGTTTCATATTACCAATAGATCTGTTCAGGAGAATATGCCTGGTATTCAAGGCAAGAGATAGGCGAGGTGTTTCGTTGCAATCCATTGTTACTCTTTGCAAAAAATTCTTCACAAACTGCACATTCAGCCCACCAAACCCCTTCCCGTGCCTGCCATAGCCCTCTCTCTTTCCAGAGTTCAGCCCACCGCTTTTCCTTAAAATCAGCACACTGCACATCATTTCTCCTAGCCTGGCCTGTGATTTATCTTGCACATGTTTAAGAGTTGGTTGGATAAAGCATTAAAAAGGTAAAAATATCTAACCTTACATCCCAATTTCATGGTGTCTTTTCTTGGCAATCACAAAAGAAAATTGGTGAGTCTGGGTAATTTTAAAACTCGTTTAAAAGGCCCTCAAGTTCTGGCTGTGTTGCTCAGTAGTAAAGCACTGGAGGGTCTCGAGTTCTATTCCTGGTCAAGGACACATACCTGGGTTGCAGGTTTGATCCCCAGCCCCGGTCAGGGTATGTGAGGGAGGCAACCATTCCATGTGTCTGTCTCACACAGATGTTTCTCTCTCTCTCTCTCTCTCTCTCTCTCTCTCTCTCTCTCTCTCTCTCTCTCCCTCTCTCTCCCTCTCTCTCCCTCTCCCTTTTCCTTGTTTTCCTTCTCCCTCCCTCCCTTCCACTCTCTCTAAAAATCAATGGAAAAAAATTTTCTTCAGTTGAGGATTAACAACAACAAAAAAGCCCTTCAAAAGAGCTGCTTTTTCTATACTGTATGAAACACCTAATAAATACTAAGTAGCAATCCTCTTAGAAATCCATTATCTTTATCTTTGAAATGGGTATAGTAACTATCAAAAAGATGTGTCAAAATAACTAGGACAAAATCACTTTTGAGTGGCTCAAGTGAGAGAGGCAGTATAATTATCATATTGAGTTCAATGGCTATCATTCACACTACCCAACTAAAAGCTTCCTTTCATTCTGGCCCATTGTCAGAATTCACAAACAGAAAATTGGAAAGTACATGTAAACGAAAAAATCAAAAAAGTTCATATTGTCTCCCAACTCCCTCAATATACACAAGACGGCTGGTAGTGGACCGCTCACAGCGGAAGGTTCCTGCATGTCAGTCATAAGACTGTGCAATGCAACGAACAGAATGATGAGAAAACAGAAGACACGGAGAGACGGGTCTGTAAAGCCCGCAGCGTTCCTAAAATAACGGTTTCGCTGCGTCCACATAGAGCCATCAAGCCTCTTCTGTTTACTTTTTAATGAATGTATGCGGTTGGCGGATTACTGAAATGGTTTCCACTCACCTTTTTATGTGTTTTCTTTCCTGTTATGTTCCCACCTGTCTTGTCTGGAAAACGCATCAGGCTAACTGTCAGGTAGGTCCCTCTGGCTGTGGGATGTGATTGCTAGGGGAGTACCCATAGCGGGGAAGAAGTAAACAGACTGTCAGCGACCTGTGATGAGCGGTACAACCAAACGGAAGAGGCACATACTAAATTACGCAGAAACTTCTTGCAGACGCATGAAGCTGCAAGCTGCACCCTCTAAGTGTGTTTAGCCAGTGTGAGCATCTACCGTAAGAACTGGCCCTAAGAGAACGGAGCAGCTCTGAATGACAAAGTAGGTTACTTGGACCAGCCGGTTTTGCTCTGGCTCCGAGCACAGGCTGCACCCAGACGGCTTAGTTGTCACAGGCGGCATTACATCCTGTGTGGCCACAGTGATTCCGCTATAAATACACTATCAGCTGTCACGGATTTGGCCAGGGTCAAGAAAAATGCATAGCGATGTATTTTACATCCCTTTTTTAAGTGCGTATTTAGACAGACCTTGTGCCCTGAAGAAAGAGTGACTAGGGAAAAAGGAGAGGTGGTATATATTTTATTCATGCTAACCTCACCCTTGGAGATAAACCCGGCATGGTCTAATTCAAGTCAGAAGAATCGTCACTTGCAATCACCGTGGGAGGCAGTGCCATGCGTTTCTCCTTTAGGTGGGGATGGGGGGGAGTGAGTGTCCCTTCATCCACGTGACGCAGCAGAGCAAGCTCCTTCCAGAGCCTCAAGTGCAAGACAGACTCTGTATAAGCCCAAACCATAGCTAAGTCCAGGAGAAGGGAGACATAACATTTACATGAGAGTGCGTTTGGTGCATGCGTGTGTGTGTGTGTGTGTGTGTGTGTGTGTGTGTGTGTGTGTAGAGCTCATTTTTATCTTTCAAGAGAAAAAATTATGTGCTACAGTTGCCATGCAACACAAACTGCTCTAACCACTTTCTGATTTTAATTTCAGAAGTCCACCGAGCAAATGAAGAAGGTCCCTACTATTATTCTTTCAGTCTCATATAAAGGAGTCAAATTTATTGATGCAACAAATAAGGTGGGTACTGCACCTCTCTGTGGCTTAGATACCAGATACAGTCCTGAGTATGTGATCTAACATCCTCCGCTTCCCATCATGACCAATATGCCCCATGTTAATCACTCCCCACTCCCCGAACTTCATGCTCCCTAAACACAACTGCAGACACACTCACACGTGTATACAGAAGGGCACATTTCAGTTTGCGGACTTGTCCTAGGATTCCTATACATACTCTGCTTTCACGTGTCTATGGAGCCTTCTCTAATAGATTGTGGCCACTTATTATCTGGCTTGTCCCTTTGGATTTAGAGAACATTAGAACAGAAAAAAATGATGTATAGAATGAAGATGAAGCAATGTCATCCTCTTAGACATATGTCTTTCTATTTCTCTAGAGACATATGTCCTCTCATTTGATACATGTAATGAACACCTCACCAAGGAACACATTTTCTGACTTTGATATTTTATAAATGCGTTTAATTCTCAGCTGCTGAGATGGAAAAGAGAATTTCAGCTGTATTTTTTTCTTTATTTAATACTAGGGGCCCGGTGCACGAAATTCGTGCACTGGGGGGGGGGGAGTGTCCCTCAGCCCAGCCTGCCCCCTCTCACATACTGGGAGCCCTCAGGCATTGACCCCCATCACCCTCCAATTGCAGGATCGGCCCCTTGCCCAGGCCTGATGCCTCTGACAGAGGTGTCAGGCCTGGGCAGGGGACCCTCATTTCCCCCCATCACTGGTTCTGCCCCCAGCCCAGGCCTGATGCCTCTGGGACAGGCATCAGGCCTGGGCAGGGGACCCCCAGACCCCTCCGATTGCTGGCTCTGCCCCTTGCCCAGGCCTGATGCCTCGGCCAGAGGCATAGACCCCCATCACCCTCTGATCACCTGATCGGCCCCTTGCCCAGGCCTGACACCTCCGGGACCCCCATCTCCCCCCGATCACTGGCTCTGGTCCCCGCCCAGGCCTGAGGCCTCTGGCCCAGGAATCATGCCTGGGCAGGGGACCCCCATCTCCCTCTGATCGCTTGCTCCACCCCCCGCCCTAGCCTGACGCCTCTGACCCAGGCTTCAGGCTTGGGCAAGGGGACCATCATATCCCCCCAATCCCCGGCTCCGCCCCCCGCCCAGGCCTGACGCCTCAGCCAGAGGAGTTGACCCTCATCACCGTCCGATCACCAATCACCGGATCGGCCCCTTGACCAGGCCTGAGGCCTCCGGCAGAGGTGTCAGGCCTGGGCAGGGGACCCCCAGCTCCCCGCGGTTGCAGGCTCCGCCCCTGCCCAGGCCTAACGCCTCTGGCTGAGGCATCCATCTCGGGCAGCGGGGACCCGCAGCTGCAGCGGCCCCGCGATCGTGGGCTCCACTTTAGGCCCAGGCAAGGGACCCCTAGCTCCCGGGACTGCCAGCTTCGACTGTGTCCAGCTCCCATCGCTGGCTCCACCCCTACTTCCTGCTATCACTGGCCAGGGCGGCAAAGGCGCCTGATTCTCCAATCATGGCTGGGGGGCAGGGCAAAGGCGGCCCCAGGGCCGCCTTTGCCCTGCCCCCCAGCTCTTAGCTCCCCCCTGGGTTTCTGATCACTGTCAGTGGCAGGGGGCTTCTTCCTGCTTTCCCTTTCACCTCCCTGCATTGTGCCTACATATGCAAATTAACCACCATCTTGTTGGCAGTTAATTTGCATATAGCCCTGATTAGCCAATGAAAAGGGTATCGTCGTACGCCAATTACCATTTTTCTCTTTTATTAGTGTAGATTATTATTTTTTATTTCAGAGAGGAAGGGAGAGGGAGAGAAACATCAATGATGAGAGAGAATCATTGATCGGCTGCCTCCTGCAGGCCCCACACTGTGGAAACTTAATCGGAAACCCGGGCGTGTGCCCTGACTGGGAATTGAACCATGACCTCCTGGTTCATAGGTCGAAGCTCAACGATTGAGCCCCGCCGACTGGGCTGTGGTGTTTTCTTCAGAGACACAATCAGAAAAGAAAGCCAGACTGTGCTGGGCTCTGCGGGGACTTCGTACTCCCAGCGGGAAGAGTTGGGAGCCTTAGGTTTGAGTGCGGACAACTGGGTTGCATTTTACTTAAAAGGTGTTCTGCAGTTCCTTTCTTGGCGAAGATGACAGTGCCAGAAAGCTTGGATGTGAACACTGTCAGACTCCCTAAACGCAAAGTTGACTGGCTCCTTCTCACAAAACCCCCAATGTCCATGTGTTTTATTTCTACATCTTCCAACTGACGAAGTATAGAAGGAGGGGGAATGGGGTGATCCCCACTGGTGAATACCATTTGTTTTCTGGACTTCCCCACCCAGACCTCCCCCCTGGGAGCTGAAAGTCATGGAGCAGGTGAACGTATGGGTACCTTAGGGCCAGGGCAGCCAGATTCAGATACCAGGGGAAGTCCCATGGGCAGCGACCCTTGGGTGTCTACACTAAACCTGAGCATCTGAATCAACCCATTCAAAGTTTTCTTGATTTTTTTCTGTAATGAAGGAGATTGCCACATTAGCAGTCAGATATGCCCAAGCCCTCCAAATCTTAAGGAAACAACCTCCCAGGTTTAGAAACAGTTCTGAAAACCAAGCAGAAAGCGTATAACCCGGCATGATCATGCTGGCTGACAATCTCCAAGTCAATACGTGGAAAGTGAGTTTCAACTCTGCAATGTGTTGGTGACAGTCACTGTTGGTCAGATTACAATTGTGGAGACTTAATCAGAAAAATCCCAATTGATTTGCTTTTTTATTTCTGGGAAACATTTTTACTGGAGCATAAACTTGTGTTATCCCTTAAATGGTAGACAGTTGATTTTAAAAGTTCCCAAACTCACTGAAGATATCATTGCTACCGCTATGTCTAAATTTCAAGAACGGCTTTGGCATTTGGAGTTTTTTCTAACCTGAAGCAACTCTCCACCCCATTTGCATTTGAAAAACCATGAATAGCAATATATTTTCAGTGTGTGAGTTTGACACTGGCTTAGATGAACAACCTTAGCAAGCTTCAACCACCAATGATTAGGTAGATCTCTCCTCACAGATGACTACTCTTTGGAAGTATATGCACCAAGAAAAGAAAGTAACATATACTGCTGTTGAAAAAAAGGTATAAGCACCAAAAGACATGCAAAAGGTAATTTTGGGTGAATAGAGACACTAAAGAAGACACTAAATAAGTAAGTCCTCAGGGTGGTCCTCTGCATATTTTCAAATCTAGAGCAAAGGCAAAGTGCATATGCTGGTGATAGGTATAGCCGACCTCTTTATGACTATATGACTATGTGCCTAGATTTTTCCCTTTTTTTAATATTTTCTTTATTGATTTTGAGAGAGAGAGAGAGAGAGGGAGAGAGGGAGGAAGGGAGAGGGAGAGAGAAAAAAACATCAGTGTGATAGCAGAATATTGATAGGCTGCCTCCTACATGCACCCCCCCCCCGCCCCCCTGGGGATCAAGCCCACAACCCAGGCATATGCCCTGACCGGGAATCGAACCTTTTGGTGCATGGGACTGACACCCAACCAACTGAGCTACACAGGCCAGGGCTGTGCCTGGGTTTTTCAGTAATGTGGGGACATTGACCTCAACTGGCTATCCAGGGTCCCCCATCCCAGTGTCCTGCAATGTAGCTGATCTGCCCCAATCTGACAGCGGATTGGGAGAGAGCAGGGGACTCAGGACAATAGTCTAGGACCGTGGTCGGCAAACTGCAGCTCTCGAGCCACATGCGGCTCTTTGGCCCCTTGAGTGTGGCTCTTCCTAAGCCTTAGGAGTACTCTAGTTAATAACAATGTACCTACATATATAGTTTAAGTTTAAAAAATTTGGCTCTCAAAAGAAATTTCAATCGTTGTACTGTTGATATTTGGCTCTGTTGACTAATGAGTTTGCCAACCACTGCTCTAGGAGTTGCTGTGTGAGGACTAAAGTAGACAGGCAGTATTTGGAAGAGTAGAAAAAAGCAATGGTGCAATGCCACACTGGTGGGGTTTGACTGTAGAAGGCCGAGCAACACTACCTGCAACTAGGGCTGCAGGGCTGGTTTCAGAAGTCATGGAGGACCCACAATTGAAGGACCTTGACCCCTCAGGTTGTGGAGTGGAAGGAACTGTGCTCGGACACCTAGATGCTAGCAGTGTTTGCACTGGCATCTTTGTACGACACTCTGTTCCGTAGCAAATACCAACCTCTAATGCCCACAGCCGGGGAGGGGCAGGTACATAAACTCCAGAGTCCTGCTGTTGGTCTGTACCAGAGATTTCTCCCCTGGGAAGTGTTATCTTGGTGAGCACTTTGATTTGAAGAGAAGGACGTGGACATGTAGACATATTGGAAGACTTGGCATCTTTAGTTACTAGTGACCACTAGGCCTGTAATTAGGCTCAACCAGTCACACCTTAACATTTATATTTGATGTTTTCGTTGCCCTTTCTTCATAAACAGCCCTCTTGTAACGCATCTCTTTAATCCTGCCCTGGTACAGTCGAGGGGTTGGTTCAACCTGACCTGGACAAGTAGAGTGGTTAAGGGACTGTCCCGCAGTCACACAGCCAATTGATCTTGGAGGACTAAAACTTGACTTTCCCACCCCCTAGCCCAGTGGTTCTCAGCCTTGGCTGCACATTAGAATCACCTGGCAATCTTTTTAAAATCCTGATTTCTGGGCCTCATCCTCCGGAAATTCTATTTCTTTGTTATGGGGTGGAGCCACAACATTAGTAACAAAGAAACAGAATTTCCGGAGGATGGGGCCCAGAAATCAGGATTTTAAAAAGATTCCCAGGTGATTCTAATGTGCAGCCAAGGTTGAGAACCACTGCTTAGAACATGTGTAAGTGTGGGGGCTGAGCAATGTAAGAGTTCATTTTAAACTGAGGTGTGTCACCTGTCCCTCATGATGATGTCAGTGTTTCAGTAGTGAGATCCCAGGTCCTCACCACATTTTGGCACTGTGGATATATCAAGTTCTGCTAAAAAATACCTCCCTCGCCTGGCTGGCATGGCTCAGTGGTTGAGCGTCAACCTATGAACTAGGAGGTCAGGGTTCGATTCCGGTCAAGGGCACATGCCCGGGTTGTGGGCTCAATCCCCAGTAAGGGGAGTGCAGGAGGCAGCCAATCAATGATTCCCTCTCATCACTGATGTTTCTATCTCTCCCTCCCTCTCCCTCCCTCTCTGAAATCAATTTTAAAATTAAAAAAAAACAAAAAACAAATACCTCCCTACACAGGCCCAGGGCCACAATGCTGTCATACACCATTGAAAATCATCAAGCATGACATCTTATCATTTGGCAAGATTCAGGAAATTTAGTGCAATAAAAACCATGGGGCACTTTTCACTGTAATGCTTTCCCAAGAAGTTGACCCACTTTCTGCTGGTAAATGATCTCAAGAACACGAAATGGCCCTAACTGGTTTGGCTCAGACTGAAGGGTTGCAGGTTCGATTCTGGTCAAGGGCATGTACCTCAGTTGCAGGCTCAGTCCTCGGCCCAATCACTGGCTGGGTTGGGGTGCAAGGGGAAGGCAACCAATTGATGTGTCTCGCACATCGATGCTTCTCTCTCTGTGTCTCTCCCCCTCCCTTCCACTCTAAAAATCAATGGGAAAAATGTCCTTGGGTGAGGATTAACAAAAAAACAAACAAAACAAAAAAAAAACACCAAATGCCAATTTAGTTAACAGTTGGAGCCAGTGAATCCTGGACAGGTGAGACCAGATCCACCCAGACTTCTCGAGGTACTGACAGCCCCCAATTAAAATGATGGTAGAGGCTCTCAGCACCTGCCTCCATCGTACCTGTAGAGGCTTTGTAGATCTTACTATTTTTAAATTCATTTTAAGACTCACTCATTCCTAATTCATATTTCTACTCCAAGAAATGCTATCCAAATGCCAGAAGAGGCTCATGACCTCCCGTTTTGAAACTGTATATCTTGCAATAGAACGTTACTTGTTTATGGGATTCCAATTTCAATTTGAGTTATAGTTGACAGAGCACTGCATGTAATGTCAACAGACACGGCCCCGGTGAAGGATGTCTTAATTTAATTTTCTTTTATGTGTTAATTCTGTAATTGCTTCCCAGCGACACAGCTCAGGAGAGTGAGGGACATGAAGTCCTCGCTGGGGCTGCTGGCAGGGAAGGACATTTTGTACGTCTTTGTAGACATTGATGGGTATACATGGAACATTATATTGCCAACAGGTTATTTAAGACTGTGCAATTAAAACCCAATTAGGCTAACTAAAGTATTGAGGATTTTAGACCTATGACAACTGCAGAAAACATAAATGGGATATTACAAGATAAAAAAATGATTGCAAGATTATGTGAAAAAAAATTTGCTTTTTAAATACAGTGGGACCTTGACTTACAAGTTTAATTCGTTCCATGATGGAGCTCATAACTCAAATTACTCGTATGTCAAATCAAAAGTGAACGAGTGAGACACGTGATGCTGGGCTGATGTTGTGGTGTTCACTGTGACGTTCGCTGCGCCAACTAGCGGTGGGGTATCTGAAGCTGGCTCATAACCCGAATTTTAGCTCGCAACTCAAAGCAAAAAATCGGCCGAGAGACGGCTCGTATCTCGAAAAACTCATTAGTCGGGACGCTCGTAAGTCAAGGCCCCACTGTACATCTGTGTATCAAAAGAAGTTTCTAGCAGGGGTCTGCAGCCAAGGATGCTCCTTAGTCATCTCGTGCTTCAGGATAATGGTACTTACACCTTTCCTCACTCATCTCCCACCAGTGATCCTCAGAGGCAGGTTGGGATGAGGGTGCTGGCAGAGAGATGGCATAAAGAAATGCTACAGAGAGAAAAATGAAATTATGTTAACCCAGTGAGAGCTGGGTAGGGATGAGGGGCATCAAAATTATTTGAAAGAGCCCGGCCAGCGTGGCTCAGTGGTTGAGTGCTGACCTATGAACCAGGAGGTCACAGTTCAATTCCCAATCAGGACACATGCCCAGGTTGCAGGCTTGATCCCCAGTGGGGAGCATGTACACAGTGTCACCCCCAAAACCCCACCTCAAACAAGGCATCCAAGGCCCAAATAGTGCAGTGTGGTCTTTCCTTCATCCCACCCCTACACCTTAGCCTGCACAGAGTCAAGAGACAGCACCTTGTCCTAGCTGGGTGGCTCAGTGGATAGAGCGTCAACCTGCAGACTAATGGGTCCCAGGTTCAATTCCGGTCAAGGGCACATGCCCGGGTTGCAGGCTTGATCCCCATTGGGGAGCATGCAGGAGACAGCCAATCAATGATTCTCTCTCATCATTGATGTTTCTATCGCTCTCTCCCTCAACTTCCCTCTCTGAAATCAATAAAAATATATTTTTTTAAAAAGAGAGAGAGACAGCACCTTGATACTTCTGCCTGCCTGCTGCCTTCTTCTGCACCGACTTTGGCCCTGGGGCAGGAGGGGCAGGGAGCAGACAGGGGTGGGACGATGGTGCGGATCAGCCTTCCTGGGGCAGAGTTCCTCCCAGCGTGCAGACCGGGGCAGGAGGAGGCCGCCCTGCCTACCCACAGGTGCCCGTGGGGAATGGAGACAGGAAGGTGATTAGCAATTACTCTTTATAAAGAAGCGGCTGCCACCCCAACTGCTTCTGTGCGCAGCACCTGGTGAGCACCGCTGCCCCAGGATGTGACTATTTTAGGTTGTTTTTAATTAAACGAGCACATGCCTTCCAGACCTGGCATACACTTACTACGGAGAGTTTGTTGGATCACTTTGAATGTTTCTGGTCTAGAACATTCTAGGAAGGGAGAAAGCAGCTGCTTCTCTGGTCATTTGCCTTGGTTCTAAAATATGCTGGTTTGTGCCCTGGCTGGTTTGGCTCAGTGGATAGAGCATCAGCCTGTGGACTGAAGGGTCCTGAGTTCGATTCCGGCCAAGGGCACCTTCCTTAGTTGCAGGCCCCCAGCCCTGGTCAAGGGCATGTGGGAAACAACCAATCGATGTGTCTCTCTCACATCGGTGTTTCTCTCTGTCTCTCCCTCTCCTGTCCACTCTCTCTAAAATTCAGTGGAAAAAATATCCTTGAGTGAGGATTTTTAAAAAATAATAATAAAATAAAATATGCTGGTTTGCAAAGGAATGCAATGGTCATTCGTGTCATTTCTTCCAGAACATAATTGCCGAGCATGAAATTCGTAACATCTCCTGTGCCGCCCAGGACCCGGAAGACCTCTCCACGTTTGCTTACATCACAAAAGATTTGAAGTCCAATCACCACTACTGTCACGTGTTTACCGCCTTCGATGTGGTGAGTAGCTGCCCTCTACGGACAGTTTAAATCTTTTCCCAAATGTACCTGGAATGTATTGAAAGCCCAACTTGCCATTAAGCTACTTGGCATGTTTACCCAAAATTAAGGTATACCTAGTACAAGGTACTGTGCAGACTCAGTTTTCCTGAGTTTTTTCTGTATCACTCCACTTCTACCTGGTGTCGAAAATGTTGTTGCTCAACTACTAACTTCACTTTTCAGACTTGATGAATCCCTTTCTTTCTCTGGTATCAAAATATAGGAAATGTCTTCCAGCCTCCGGTTCCTTCACTGTGCCTGTCCGTTTCTCTGGTTACTGTTTCTAAATAGTAGGACATAATAGTCTGGGTTTGTTTGGGTGAAAAATAAATGTCAGTGCCTCATACAATATCTGTGGCTTTCTATTTTGAATAGCAGTCAAATTAGACACCCACAAAAATAATTGGGAACACCAACATTTGGCCCACTGGCTTAGTCCAGTGGTTCTCAACCTTCTGGCCCTTTAAATACAGTTCCTCATGTTGTGACCCAACCATAAAATTATTTTCGTTGCTACTTCATAACTGTAATGTTGCTAGTGTTACGAATCGTAATGTAAATATCTGATATGCAGGATGGTCTTAGGCGACCCCTGTGAAAGGGTCGTTCGACCGTCAAAGGGGTCCCGACCCACAGGTTGAGAACCGCTGGCTTAGTCGGAGGTTAGTCTTATAATGATGCCCTCATGGTGTTGTACCTCTTAGAGTCCTATTTGTTATTAGGTCTAAAAACTAACCCATATATTACTTGGAAAATGAAAACCATTCTAGAAAACAACAAGTGTTCCCGTAATACACACACATCTTCAAGATGATACAAATTGAATGGCATTCTGCATTTGAAGCAGATAGAACAGATATGGCTGTAACCAGAAATACTTCGGAATCAGGAGAATTCTAAAATGTCACTTTAATTTGACAGTTCTCTGTTCAGTGTGTTTGAAATATACATAAAGAATTGTATCAACCCTAGCCCATTTGGCTCAGTGGATAGAGCGTCAGCCTGCAGAATGAAGGTTCCCGGGTGAGATTCCGGTCAAGGGCATGTGCCCGGGTTGCGGGCTTAATCCTCAGTAGGGGGAGTGCAGGAGGCAGCCGATCAATGATTCTCTCTCATCATTGATGTTTCTATCTCTCTCTCCCTCTCCCTTTCTCTCTGAAATCAATAAAAATATTTTTTTAATGGTTTCTTACCCCAAAAAAGGAATTACATCGATACTGCAGTGTAATACATTCTTGGGAGTTCAGTGTCAGGGATAAGACTTCTTGAAACAGTCTGTTTGAGTTCTGCCAACCATGCATGGACCACAGACCACCACAATGCAAAATTTACACCATTCTGAGGTATGTCAGACTCTAAGCTAGATCATGCTAAGGTATGACCCAGAGCATGGATACCCTCTGCATGTGGCTCATGCCTTTCAGCTTTTGAGGCTTGAGTGTTCATGTGCCTTTAAACAATTCCCTCTATTTTAGGAGGCCTGGGGAGACTAGTATAAAAGTTACATGTGGTAACAGTAAGGGCTGCAAAGCAAAGCCCTCAGAGGCGGCTCCTAATATCTCTGGATGTGTTTCTTTGCATGGAATCGAGCGTGATGATTAAAGTCATTTCAGGAGTAGGTTTCTGGTGACGTAAGCATATTCTTGTGAAATGCGGTTGTCTCTTTAAGCAGCAAAATTCCATCCTATCCACCTATATTTTGGTTTGCAGGAAACCCCTTTTCCTGTGGCAGTCGGACTGCTGTCATGGGAAGAACAGGCAGGTCAGAGTTCACACCCCCTCCAGCTCCCCGTTCCCTGGTCTTAGACAAGCTGTAGGACTTTCCTGAGTTGCTATCCTTGGTATATAAAACGGGTCCAAGGATTTACACCTCATAGGTTTTCATGGGGATAGAAATGAAGGAACATTGTAGAGTGCCTCATAAATAATAGGTGTTGGACGTGAGCTCCATTTCCACCTGTCTGCTCTCCTCGCCTGCCGACATTACCACTGACAGACAGCCTGGCCCCTTTTTCTGCTAAGAGACATAAGATAGAATTGCCGGAAGTGTATTTATGGTCCAAAGTTTTCCCATTGCCCTTGTAAAAGAAATGAAAAAATAGGAAGCAATACATAAATAAAACAGGACTCATAGAAAACATCGACTCTGCAGGCCTCATACTGGCATATTGCCTCCATTTGTTTTCACTGAATGTCAACATTAATATTCCGGTACTTTTTAGGGTGAAGTCCAGCCTTTCCTTGAGTATTGTAGCATTTTTTTTCTAAATTAAAAATATTTAATTTGCCTTCATAAGAATATCCAAACGTTATTCTACATTTGAACTAAAAATGATACCCATGGACCATCTGCCCCCTTGAGGTTTTTAACTATATGTGTACGCGACAAGAGAATACTGGGATGAAACATGGGGGAAAAGTAGTTTAGTGTTTCGTTTTAAGATCAACGTGATATCCCTGATCCATTTGGAAATCGTGTGGAGAATGGCTTCGTCTTCTATGTCTTCGTCCAGGTGTTTGACTTCATGTAGATATTCACTAGCTTAGGATTCCAGTATCAGCTCCAAATGATTTTCATCTCCCACCACAAAACCACCGTTTCCGTCCTCTGAACAGTTTGTCTGACTTCAAAAATAGTAAAAAGGCCACCAGCCTTGACCTGGGCCTTTGAGCGATTCTGAGATGCAACAAGCTTTGCTGGAGCTAAAATAAGCCTCTTTGAGCATGGATTTTGTATCTTTATGTAGGGCAGCTCCATATCCAGTCCAGTCTTGAAGCCTTAAAATTCTTTTGATACAAGTCAGTCCTCTGGGCTGCCCAAATGGCAAAGAAGGGAGGGAAGAATGGAGGGAGGGAGGAAAGAGAGATAGAGAAAGAAAGATGGGGGGAGGAGAAAGAAGGAAAGAAAGAAAGAAAAGAGGCAGGGATGGGGAGAGAGGGAAGCAAGAGAGGAAAGAAAATACTTTGAGTATGCATTTAATCTTTTAGCTGACACGTATGAATACATATACATTTTTCATTGCAAAGTTATTGCCACTTTGACCTTATAGACGTTTTATGGGTCGCATGATGTTTTTGAGTGTCTGCTACCGTCAAGAATATGTAGTGGCCCCTAGGATGCTTCCAGTTCATGGAGAGTTAGATTTGAAATTCAGAGCATTTTCCCACAGAGATCCTGTGACCTGGGAAGGGAGGCCCAAGCCCCCTACAAAAGCTAGCATGTGAGCTGAACATACTTCACTCACTCTGGAGCATGGCCGAGCGTCATGTGCTCAGACTCCGGAAGGGGTGCAGTGTGCCTCTGCCCAAGTGCTTTCGTTAGGCAGCCTTTTGGGGAGAGCACCTGCAGGGGTGGCGTCCTGCAGAACACACCTCAGGAAGTGTTATACCTACTGATCTCTAAGCCTGTTCCCATTTCTTAGACTCTGTGCCCATTCCGCTTGTGGTATTTTCAGTTTTAGATGACAGGTGGATGAAAAGACTAGAGCAAAGATGGCATGGGGGTTCCCAAGACAAAAAGCCAGCACCTCGCCACAGCACGCACCAGGCCTGCTTTGCCTTCTAGACTCGCAGTCTTGTGGCAGCTGATCTCCATTCACATGTCTAACCTGCCGGCCCGGAGCAGACCGCATAGAACAAAAGGCTTCCCACCTTCCTGGCAGGGGAAACTTAGGGGAAGAGGGAGCAGTAGGATTGGGTAGAAACGAAGGGGGTGTTATGAGACTAGACGTGTGGGGTTCAAAACATGGATTCAGCAGTGCTCTCCGCCACTCTCATCTCAAACTAGTGAAGGGGTGTTCTCTGCTGCTAGGATTACAGGGGGGGTGGGGGGCTGAGGATTTCAGTGGCCACCAGATCCCAAGGCTGCAGTGATCATCCTGCGAAGGCCACCATAGGTAAGGGACATATATATATATATATTATCCTATATAATAAAAGGCTAATAAGGTCACATATGTAATACCTTAATCAATAAAGAAAAATAAATAAATAATAAATAAATAAATAAATAAATAAATAAATAAAATACCTAATATGCAAAGTGACCAAATGGCGGAATGACCAGTCTCTATGATGCACACTGACCATCAGGGGGCAGACACTCAATGCAGGAGCTGCCCCCTGGTGGTCAGTGCACTCCCACAGGGAAAGTGCCACTCAGCCAGAGCACAGAGCTGGGCTCAGGGCTGGTGAGTGCAGTGGTAGTGGTGGGGAGCGGGCCTAAACTGGCAGTCGGACATCCCCCAAGGGCTCCCAGACTGCGAGAGGATGCAGGCCGGGTGGAGGGACCACCCTGCCCCGAGTGCACAAATTTTGTGCACTGGGCCTCTAGTATATGTATATTACTCACTCAGTTAGTCCAATTTCTAAGTCATAGAATCCAGGTAGATCAGAGAGACTTTGATGCATTCTCTGTGGGAGTATTGGGTCTATTTTTAAAAACTGGGAAGGACCTCATTCAGTAGTTTTAAAACAGGCACGGTTGTTTTTTAAACTTTGTTCATAGCCAACATTAAAGCCGTGATTGTTGCTAGACCCTCGCTAATTCTCACCTCTCTATAAAGAGTCTGTCTGCAGTCCTTCATAGTTTAACCATGCCCATTTTCCTCTTACTTGCAACTCCCAAACCCTGTAACCTTCAGTGTGCAGCACGCGGTCGGCCAAACAAACGGCCAGCCCACTGGGACGTGGGGGTGAGCCATGGCACCACCTGCAAACAGGGCCTGGGTTCTGCCTGGAAAACAGTCCCCAGCCCTCTCTGCGAAAGAATGAGGGGGCACTAAACCCCAAGGTGGCAGGTAAAGAACAAATAAGATTCTTTCGAGCTAGATTTTTCTCACGCTTTTAATTATCAAAACAGAAAGGCATGTCCTGTTGATGATAAAATTATTCATCTTCATTTGAATAAAGTTCAAAACGTACAAAGAAGGAAATTCACCCACAGTCCCCACGCGCCGTGGAAACCACTGGTAACACGTGGATACATCGTACCTCTGTTTCCCACGCACGTGGACAGATGCCACCCAGTTTTGGATGTATACATATGTTTTCGCTTACAGTCTTTTCTCTAGTTTTTTTTAAATGACTCAGTTTTCATTTGAAAGGGCTGCCCCGTGTTCCACGTCGAGGCTCTATGCAGAGTACTTAGTCAGACCCCTACTAATGAAAAATGTTAAACGCTATAATGAATGTTCTTGCAAACATGCCGTTGAACCCTTGAGTCCAAAAGATTTTCAAACCAGGAGTTTCCAACACAGACAAATCCTAGTGGTGCCCCAGTTTATATAAATTAACCATCTGGTGGTCAGAGCTTGTCCTAGGGAACAGATTTCCCACGGTCTCTACTGCGGTTTTTCTTCTTTTTTAAAAAATTTTTTTCTTTATTGAGTAAGGCAGGGGTCCTCAAACTACGGCCCGCGGGCCACATGCAAATACAGATATTGTATTTGTTCCCGTTTTGTTTTTTTTTTACTTCAAAATAAGATATGTGCAGTGTGCATAGGAATTTGTTCAAAGTTTTTTTTTAAACTATAGTCCGGCCCTCCAATGGTCTGAGGGACAGTGAACTGGCCCCCTGTTTAAAAAGTTTGAGGACCCCTGGATTAAGGTATTACATATGTGTCCTTATCTCCCCATTGCCTTCACCCCCCACTCATGCCCTCACCCCCCTGGTGTCTGTCCATTGGTTAAACTTATATGCATGCATACAAGTCCTTTGGTTGACCTCTGCCCCTTACCCCCACACTTCCCCTCCCCTACCTTCCCTTTGAGGTTTCACGGTCTGATCTGATGCTTCTCTGTCTCTGGATCTGTTTTTGTCGTCTGCTGTGGTTTTTCTAACGCACCCTCGGTACTTGGGTTCTCACTAGGAAAGAATTCAGAGCAAGACCCAAACTGTAAGAAAATCTTTATTTAGTAAATTACAAAGGCAGACGAAGTCATTCCTGGAAGAAATGGGCTTCGGAAACAAGTGATGGAAGTAAAAGAAGGGCCCTTGCAGCTTGGGGGTGAGGAAGCGAATGGTAAAATGCCTGGGGCTGGGGGCGGGGAGGGAGAGGGAAAGGGAAAGGCGTGGCCATGCTCCGGAAGGGAGAGCTCTGGGGCCTCCATCCTCAGGGTTTTAAGGGTGATTTTAGGGGCGGTCCCAGGGAAAGACCTCCACAGAATATTCAGCAGCTTTCCAGGTGTGTCCTTGCAGGGTTGTGGTCTCCCCTGTATTGATTGGCCGGCGCCAGGGCAGGGGGTCAGTATTCCATGCAGCTGGTCCTGACCTCAGCCTTGGCTGGTTTCATTGCTCATCTCGGCCTGGAGCTGAAATACAACCTGAGGCCTACATGTTATCTCCAGGGAGGAAAGGCCAGGGGGTCCAAACCACATGCCCAGCCATATGCTAGGGGAGGAAAAGTCACCCTGGGGGCGAGGTCCCCCCCTACAATTGATTTTCCGTTGCTAGGCACCCGGGGCTTTTCACCCTGGTGACCTTCTATACCTGGCCCATTGTCCTTGCTCTGCTCACGTCTGTCCTACTGCCTACAGCAGGTACAGCCTGTGACTGGGACACAGGAGGACAAAGAGGGGGCGGGAATCTCTCTGTCTCTCTGTAAGCCTCTCCTACCTGCCCGCGCCCCACCCCCACCCCCCCATCATTCAGCAAACACTTCCTGGGCCCTTACTGCAGGCCAGGCCACAGGGACTGAGCCCTGACACAGGGGGCAGCTCAGCCCGCATCCATGGGGAGGTTCAACTGCAGTCCTGCCTGCCTTACGGGCCCACGGCAAATACAAGCAGCCCACACAGTCTCCAGTTTGCAAAACAAAAACAAGGTTGCATCCCTGGATGATAATCAGGATCTATCCTTAAAGCAGGATGGCTCCTCAGCTTCCTCTGCTGTAGCAATTCTTCATCCACCGATTAAAGTTCCTGGTGGGGGGAGGGAAGGTCAGTGCTTCGGTGGGCAGTTGTCCCCATTAAATCATGACTCAGAGCCTCTGCTGGACACAGTGTTGCCTCAGGAAGGGCCTGCAGGGTGAGAATCCCTGTGCTGGTGGCTCGTGTCCAGTCACAAAGGACACCCTTCGCTGTTGGCTGCCTCTCCACTGGTCCTGACGTGAGACGCAGGCAACTGGCATGCCCTACCCCAACCCAGATGCATCGATCTCCCGGAGCTTCTGGGTTTAATGTTTTCAAGTGGTCTTTTTTTCTTTTTTTTTACAGTTTGCAGAAGTCTTTCAGCTTAAGCGTGGTTCTAAGCCAGTGGTTCTCAACCGTGGCTGCACATTAG